>NC_135443.1:20359896-20723646 GCF_051991255.1 Vanacampus margaritifer | reverse complement strand
CACACATATAGCATACATACGCACATTGCGTCGTCTACTCTTGTATGTTTTCCACAAAGATGGAGATACTTGCTATTCAGTCCGTCACGGTGTCTGCTTTTGATGTGGCCGCCCACGGAAATAGAAAAGGGGGCGCGGCCCACCGCGCACTTGCAGCTGTCAATCAACAGACGTTCTGCTCCACTCACGTTTCTGGACTTAGCCCAAATAAAACCTCACATGGAGGATTTCTTGGCACTACGCTCTAATTCCTGCTATTTAAAGTGTTGTCAAATTGTTACCTCCGTCTAACTCGATAGACATTTGTTTGACAGTTACCATTATGCGAATACCATCTGGTGTTTTTCCCCCTCAAAATTCCAAACGGAAAGCTCTCCAGATTTTGGTCATTTTGTTATGTTTCAGCCTTATTCCAATTCCATTTTGGAATATATCTTTTTATGATGAAAAATAGCACGCTACAATATTGTACTTTATAAAAACATACAGTAATGACATAATTAAATGCAATGTCGTGGTGAGCTAATTTGGAACAGACCTGTGGGCTACTCATGTTGTCAAGGGGCTAACTAGGCATCATATTTTTATTATTATTATTATTATTATTATTATTAGGGCAATGCACATTAATTGACACAGCAAAATGACATTCGTGTAATTATGCTGGCATTGGCACAGTTGCTCTCTCTCTCGTCTCCTGTGTGAAACTGCTCACAGGAGATTTTTAAAAAAGTGTCTAGCCCATGCCTAATCATGATGCGATACCTTCACTGACTTGCTTACTCGCATAATTCCATTGTGTGATTGAAAGCGCTGTCGAGATTGCCTTTAGGTTATTTCACTGAATCTTTTTGTTCATCTTTTCTCCTAAAGATCTTTTGCATTGATTCTACTGCATATGCTCAGAATGTCAACACTATAACGCGGCTTATAATACAACACCACGGTACAACTTTATTGGAGCATAAAACAACCTTTATAGTCCCAAACAGACAGGCCTCGAAGAATCTCAGTGCAATTGACGATATCTGAATAGATTATTAATTGCTTTTACACTGTTAAGCACGTGATTATGATGAAATATTGGCCCATAAGAGTTATTGATTACATAAGAGAGCCTGCAGGGTCACTCGAGAACAATCAAATTGGCGGAATTTTTGCAATTTGATGTACGTGCTGGTAACGGCTGGCTAGTAAATATTATTTGGAACACGCGGTTGGCCGGCGATAAAACAAAAAGGTCGTCCGTGATTTAGCAACTTATATGGTGTCTTTATCCGCTTGTTGGTGGCAGGAAGCGTCCATTTGTCATGCAGCCGGCTTCGCACGCTGAATCGGAAAATGTGAATGTTATTAATTACGCTCACAGAGAAAAAGGGGCTTGCCTTGAACGCTGGGGGCACTTGATTAATACCTGAGGAGTACAGAATACACAGAGGATAACCACACAAGTGCAATTTGGAATTTGAATAAAATCTTGGTAGAAATGCATCTCAAAACTTTTTTTTTTTTTAACCCTTATCCTTAACCTGCCCTAACCTTAACCTTGCCTGACCCTAATGACCCCACCTCGTATCCCTAATACCAACCTCCTTGTTTCTTCTTGCCTAACACTAACCACCCAAAAATATATTCTAAATTTTACACAGCACAAAACGGAGAAAAGTGCTGTTTACAATGCTGCCAAATTTGAATGATTAAAACGAGGTTGACCAGCCTTGTAGTAGATTGTCCGCCCTGAGACTAGGAGGTCGTGGGTTCAATCCCCGGCCGGGTCATACCAAAGACTATAAAAATGGGATCCATGTACCTCCCTGCTTGACACTCAGCATTAAGGGTTGGAATTGGGGGGTTAGATCACCAAATGATTCCCGAGCGCAGCTCCTGCTGCTGCTCACCGCTCCCTCAGGATATGGGTCAAATGCGGAGAACGAATTTCGCCCCACTTAGTCGGGTGTGACAATCAGTGGTACTTTAACTTCAAAAGTATATAAAATAATAAAATAATAATAAAAATAAATACAATAAAATAAGATAAATAATTAAAATACATAATAATGATAATAATATATGCAATATATAATATAATCTATATAAGTACATAAAATAAGGCTTCAAAGTCATGAAAAATCAAGCTAAATCTGCTGATTTTTTGCCTTGCTCAACTGTCAATCAAATATGTTTACTATGTCCTGTGAAAACGGATGCTACTTCTTATAGCATCTTTCTTATACCTTCACACACTTTGTTTGAGCCATGAAAATACACTATATCCATTTAAAGCCTCCTGCAGTCATCATAGAGCTTCTCATGCTGCGCAATGAGGCACTCTAATTACTCTTGTGTCATTAGCTAACTGCACGTAGCCAATGCTGATGAAAACGGAGGTCTCAAGCCCTTATGTAGTGGGGGAGGGGTGACACCTGATGGACGTCCAAGTGTCCCTAAAAAAAAGAAAAGAAGTAAGTACTAATAGTGAAGGGCTTGACAATTCTTTTAAGTGAAATGAATCTTTAGAATCAGTTAATTATAAAGAACCGTTCAAAAGATTCGTTTATCGAATCGTTCGTCTACGCAACCCTCTCCCCGCCGCCGCCGGCATGGATGTAAAAAAAAATCAAATTATATATATATATAAAATAAAACACACAGTTAATGTTATGTTGCTATATTTGTTGTCATGAGTGTGTTTCTCTCAAAATCAAAAGTACGTTCACTCACTGAATCATTCCCGAACCGGAATTGGCAACACATTCACTCAACTGACTCGTTCACTCGCTGATACGTTCGTGAACCAGAAATGGCAACACGTCCACTCACTGACTCGTTCACTCGCTGATACGTTCGTGAACCAGAAATAGCAACACGTCCACTCACTGACTCGTTCACTCGCTGATATGTTCATGAACCGGAAATCTCGTTCGCTCGCTGAGACTAACGGCAATAGCATGGGAGTACGTTCGCCCGTGTCTGACGCTGGCTGCTGATTGGTCGTTTGCGAAGTTTGACGACATGAGCGTGGCTGAGCTCAAATGAACTGAGAAAAGAACGAATCACTTCAGGAAGTGATCCGTTCACTCACTCGTTCACTGAAAAAATGTGTTCTTTTTTAACGAAACGTACGTGAACGACACAACACTAAGTAGTTCTCATTCTCTGCAGTGTGTCCTTTTGTTTTGATATGTTCCTATTAATAGCACTTAATCTCTTTCCACACTAATTTCTGTTAACAATATTACAAAATTACGTCAAACATTGCCTGTCCATTTTCTGTTATTTTCCATGAGGACTTTTAGTGTTGAGGCTTTTATACAGCTATTAAAGCTGGCAGAGGAGAAAGAGTCCCTGCGTCCTTGTTCAAAGTGACTAAACATCCGCCATTTCCCGGCTTGTAAATCAGCGTGCGGCGGAGGACACCTGCTTGCTGCCCTGACGAAATGCCTCAAATCAGAACATGGGCGAGAATGCTGACAATGCAGAGCTGTCGCTTTAAAGGGAATCTCAAGGACAGCGAGGTGGGAACTCACTTGTGCGGAAAACAACAGGTTCAGCCCTACCCTGCTCAAACCCATGCTAGTAAATCTAAAGCACAATTCTGACCATTTCTTATAGAAGTAGTGATATATTAGTTGTGTATGCAGTGGGACCTTGACCTGACCCCAACTTACAAGTTTTTTTTAGTTTTTTTTTTAGATAATAGCCATGGTTTGTCTGACATTTTTTGCCTTTACATCTAAGCAGTGAACTCAACTCACTTCACAACAACCAGCGGTTTGGTAAATAGAGAGCAGTTCTATTAAAAAACAACAACAAAAAGATTCAAGCTGTTTAAAGCCATTACCAATTTTAGTTTACTGTCAAAATACTCATCGTTTGTATTTGTGTTTATGTCCTCTAGCTCAATGCCAACGCAGGATGAACTGAAATATTTGGTATTTGTACTGCAAATTTTATCATTTGTCTGGACAAATGAGACCCTTTAAGTGCCTGTAATGGGTCTCCGCTCCTTTTGGAGATCCAACTGACATTTCACATGCTCACTCATGGACTCACCAGCCATTGCGCAGAGGGTCAAAAACAGCAGCATGTCAAACCTTGACAGCTTCATATCTCCTCCACGTTAGTCATAAAAGAAAGTGAAGATAAGATAAGAGGGTAGGTGGAACGCTGGCTTTCGTCGGCCTCCACACGACTTCAGTGAAGCAGCAGCAGTAGGACGACTCGATTAACTTTGTGGGCGAGTCATGAGAAGCCGGGAAGGCAGCTCTGTTTTTTAAGGGTACGGGTCCATTCCGTCTACTGTAAAGCCACCCCCACCTCACCAAACCCACTGGGAGAGCATCCACACCTCTCAGCAGGAAGACAGCTGGGAGTATATGTGTGTGTGTGTGTGTGTGTGTGTGTGTGTGTGTGTGTGTGTAGTTTCAAATTAGGGTATCAAACCGTGGTTAAGATTTTGTTTTTCAAGACAGGTTTAGTATTTCAAACTAGGGTTTAGGGTTTTAAAGTTTAGTCTCAAGCCAATAGGGTTTCAAGTAGGGATGTTCATTTCCTCTTTATTCTTGACCGATACAAGTACAAGTACTCACCGATAACAAGTACTGATACCACTAATGCATATGACATATATAATTTCCTGCCAAACACAATAATAACAATTTTCCTATAAATCATATTATAGCATTTTCCATTGAATGAAAATAATGGCAATTTTCTATTCTTTTAATTTCTCATTTCTAGTTATTGGTCGCAAATCGGCCATAAGAGGTCGCCATCGCGAACACCGATACCTTGAAATAAAAATGATGAATGCTATTAGTCCAATACAAATCGGTACTCGCACATCCCTAGAAATGATTCAAGCCGGAGTTAGGGGTTTAACCTAAAGTTTTCAAGATGGGTGTTTAGGGTTGAAATGAGGGTTTCAAGCAGGGGTTAAATATTCAAACAAGGGTTAAGGTTTTAGGCCATGTTAAGGGCAAGCCAGGGTTAGGGTCTTAAAGTAGGGTTTCAAATCAGGGTTCCAAGCCAGGCTTAGGTTTTTAAAGTAGGGGTAGGATTTCCATTTGTAGTTACAATTCAACAGTTGGATCACTTACAGTGCGTGTGTGTTTATCTCATCCCACAAAGCAGCAGACATGACACACACGATGAGGACTGCAGAGACAACACCGACAGACAGACAAACGAACGGATGGATAACAGACAGGTCGACAGAAGGACAGCTGATGGCTCTCACTGCAGGAATGGGAGGCATGTACACACACACTCACGCACACACACTTGTGTGCGTGAGTGTGTGGCAGAAAAGTGAACATTGCACAACTGAACATTTGTACTCAGTCACAGCATTGCTCGTGTATGTGCTGTGCTTAAAAATAACGTTTGGCCCATTTCACAGCGTAGATGGATACATTAATGGCTACTTCATTCATTCCGTAAATGTATTACCCTCTGGGCTTTTTATGAACACTTTTGACCATTTGAAACGAAAAAAAAAAAATAAAAATACAAATGTTTTTTCAATTGTTCGTTATTTACTAGATTCAGTCATTCAATTTGGGTTAAATGGGTTTCATTTGAGAATCAATAGTTGAAAAGTGTAGTTTAAAAAAAAAAAAAAATCTACCATTATTTCGTTACACAATTAGCTTAAGGGAGCAATTTTGTGTAATATTCTTCTGAAAGAGGATTTTAATGGTTTATCCACTGCACTCAAACAGAGCAAATGAATGACACCATTTTGTTTTTTAAGAAGTTTAAAGGCCCTCTGCTGACCATGGAGAACAATGAAATTTTTATTTCAGATGTAGAGTCACCCTCTGCTGGCTGTAAAAATACTACATTTAGCTTTTTTATTTTTATTATTATTATTTTTTTAAGTGGTACAGTACTGAGAATATAAAAATGTCATTTTATAGCCTGCACGTTTTGCAAACAAAGTGAAATTTGATAAGTTATAACAAAAAGTGAATGGGTATTCTATGCTCATAACAATAACTAATAGTTGAAAACACCATGCAGTAAAAAAAAATGACAGACTAACAAAAAATTAACTGAAGGTAAAGATGTTGCATTTAGTACATAATATTTATAGTCTAATTATTTGAACTCATATTATTTCCACAATTTTTATTATTATCAGTAAAACTGAATCTATCCATCAGCTGACTATTATCGAGTTAACTATATGATGGCTAGGTAGCAGGCTATAAATACAAGGTATCTATCTAAAAACAATGAATGGTAGAATGATATTTGATTTATTTGTTAATTACTGCCCATCACTTTACCAAAACAAACCTGAACAGTAAATTAAAACTCAAGTTAATCAGGATCCATTCTTATTCCTAATAGAACAAGCTGTCCTAAAGTTTACTATGCCTAAATTGACCTAAACTAACGATGCTGGTGTACACTGATAATCCTTATAATTACTTAATTTGTAGTTGGGTTTTTTTCAGTGAGCTTGTACCCAAATATTCCTTCTGACAGTCCAACTGCCGCCACTAGATGTCAGTGCAACATTGTGAAAGAACAACATAAACTGCCACTCTACTGTTTCAATTTGGTACCTGGGCCTTCAGTGTGGAGGGCACTTATTCGATTTACTCCATCCTTTAATGGGACCACGTCTCTATTATAGAAACCATCAATACAGTACAAAAGGCAATATAACAGCACGGAACCGTGCCAGGTAAAACAATTGGAGCTGTTCACAATATTTATTGACATAAAAGAAATTCACAAAATACATCATACTTACCAGAGATGCTGATTCTTAAATGTATTTCTACATGTAAATCATTACAGATGAAGTTGGTAGCAGTCCTGTTGTGATTATAGCTGAAGTTACATTGGTTTTCACTACTGATTCTGAACGCCTGGGCAGATTAGATTGACATAACAACATGCAGGCTGAAATCTGGTTGGAGGGCGAAAAAAAAACAACATAATGGAAACAGTGCAAAGACAACTACAATTTAATGGAACAAACATAAGAATTTAGGTTTAAGATGTCTTTGCTTCTGACTGCCCTTCACTTCCCTTGAGTGTGTATTTTGTACACAAACATCCAAACACACTTTTTACATCTCTTTTGTCACACGATCCCAAAATAGAAACACCATGCATCACATTTCGAGAGCCCCTCCTAGTCACCCAACTTGTAATATCCGTGACGATAATACCATACGCATATTTTAATTCTCCCCATTGTGTCTTAGAATAGTTCCTCTGAGTCCTTCAATGCATCTGTAATATAGTGCTGATAATATCAGTCCATTTTGTTCCTTAGCAGCGGCGGCCCCTCTGACACGGCAGATGCGTATCTGCTAGAAGTTCATTTTAACTTTCCTCTGCTGACGGCGAAACTTTCACTACGGGGGGAGACAGTGACATACGAAAAGCTTCTCGGCGTACAGAGCAAAGATGGGGACCCAAGCTGACTCTAGTTGACTTGGGTTACATGTTTTGATGGCTTATGAATCGACTTTACAAAAACAAAGTGAATTCAGACACGACTTGGATGTCTTGGGACTTGACTAGAATTGCGCAACAACAAAATGACTTGCGACTTGCTTCAGACTTCAAGTTTAAGACTTGAGATTTACACATGACTTGCATATAGTATTTCCCAAATCATTTGGGATGTGACTTGAGATTACTGGCTGGGAACTGACTTACCTTGACTGCCGATAGACAAGATGACTTGGGACTTTCTTCAGACTTGAAAGCTAAAAGACTTGAAACTTACTTGAGATCGCCACGTCTGTGATCCCATGTCTGTGGGTTGACTAGACTCGCCCAAGACAAAACAAATTGTGAAATTCTTTAGACTTCAAGGGTAAGACTTGAGACTTGCACGTGTGACTTGATGTCATATCTAGACTTGGGACTTGACTTGATTTGGCTTGGCTTGCCCAAGACAAAATGATGTGGGATTGGCTTGAGACTTACTTTAGACTTAGATTTGCGTGACTTGGATTTGACATGACTTGCGATAACCTGTGAGTATGAGTTGTCAAATTCCGGAAACTTTTAAAGTTGGAAACTTTCCATGGGAATAAATCAGGAATTTACACATTTGTAGCAAAATCCTAACCGAATGACACAAGACTCCAAAACAAAACTCCTTAGGACTTGCTTGAGACTTGACGGGTTAAGACATAAGACTTACTTGAGACTTGACCTCATCTCTGCCTTATAAGAACGTGTTGTAAAGTTCCGCCTTTTACGGGACAAACACATAATTGAACGCGCCGGCTGTCTGATTGGAACGAAGGAGATAATCAGACCCAGATGATGTCCTCCGAACTAGACAACATTTGAATTTAGAGAGTGGTTTAGTGCATCACGAGGGTTTAATTCCCCCGTTGTTGACAGGAGGAAGAAATCTCCTGCCGAGTACATGAAATTAGATTACACACAAGATGCAGATTCTTGTAATTATGACTTAAACGCGAGCGCGCTGAGGATTAGAGGCAGAGAGATGTAAAAGATGATGAAAAACAGGTTCCACTGGGAGCAATTGGTGACAAAAATGACATGTTTTAAGTATTTTTGCACATTGGCAGAAAATTGTAAGCCGTGAAGAGTAAATTATTAGTGAATGATATGAACAGCATGCTAAAATTGAGTTTCCAAGGGCATTTTTGTGTCTTTGCAAGATTAGTCTCTTTCTGGATGTATTTGCTACAAATGAAGGCACAATCGTCAACAGGGTTTCAAAGGATCCCTGCAAGATCGGTTTCAAACAAAGGTGAAGGTTTCAGGATGTTTTTTTATCCAGGTTTAAGGTTTCATGGTAAAGTTTCAAAATGTATAGTTCAATCCAGCGTTATGGTCCCAAACTCGGTTTTAAAGCTTTCAGGAAGGATTCAAAGTATGGTGTAAAAACAACGATAGGGTTTCAAACAAGGTTTAGGATTTCAATTAAAGATTTAAAGACAGGGTTAGAGATTCAATTTAGGGTTTGAAGTTAGGTTTTTTTTTTTTTTTTTTTTTTTAAATTAGACTAGGTATGGGCTAGGGTGTTAAGATGTTATGGTTTCCAAATAAGGCTTCAGGCTATGGTTATGGTTTCAAAGTAGGGTTTCAAGACAGGATCGGCGTTTCCTCAATGGCTTAAGCTTTCAAATTAATAGTGCTTTCAAGCCATAGATAAGGTTTCAAGATAGGACTACGATTTCAAAACAAGGCTATGGTTGGTTATGGTTATAACAAGGGTATGGTTTCAAGCCAAGGTTAAGAACCCCCTAAAGCTCGGAGCTCCTCGAATCCTCGCAATGTTTCCATGTTGTTGTGTCCTTTTCAGCAACAACATCAATCATCATGTCATCGTCTTAAGGGCTAAATGCAGCTTTGTGTTGTCATCTCTTGTCCTCACAAGTCATTTGTAAAGACAAGATAATATCAACATGTCTCGCATTCGTGAACATTCCCACAGATTGAATTTTTCGGGAAACGTCACAGCAGATGAAAAGTTTTCACATTTGCCACACACGTGAGGAAATGTCATTTTCTTAGCTGGCTTACAAAACTACACATTACATCTAAAAGACACCATCAGATTTCTTTTCCATGATTGTTCTTCATTAGTAGCTTCTCCCGTTTCAAAGGAAATATCTGTCCGAGGTAATTCCAAACTCAGACGTCCCCCTGGAGGCGCTCCAGGTGAGGAGACGATTATTCACGTCCCTTAACGATAAACGCCCTTGAATATTTTAATGAGGATTCTGGGTTATACGATTCTATATTTACTTGCGCCGGTGAACGTTTTAATTTGCCTACATTCACAAAGGTGCGACTCCCCGATGGATTCAAATAAAGATTTAGGTGAACGCCTCAAACCGACTGTATTGGAATTAGTGAAGCAGCATGCGGCTCCTTTAAGGTTATTTGAGTGCATGTCTCCTTTAATCCTGTGGTCTTCCCATATTGGAGATATTTATTTATGACACTTATGACAACAATCTCTTGTGCCGATTTGGGTTGAAGTGCCTCCATGTTTCTCAAAACATGTTCGACTTGACTTTTCCTTTCATACACTCGGAAGCGGCAGTGATGCGATGTGATGAAAGGAGACAGTTATGACAGGCAAACAAAAGGTGGCAGACTAGGGAGTAGCTGCACTAAAGCTGACACTCCACAAAAAGCGAGCGAGAGTTGTGGAAGCGGTGGTTTGTGACACGGATGCATTTTGATCGTCTTCGCCGCGTCGTCCCATCTTCCCCTAGGGGGGCTTCACATGTCTCTTTGTTGGTCTATTTCGGTCACGGTGGTGCGGGGAAGTGACGATTTGGCAGCGTGAGCGACAAGGCGGGCCGGGGTGGATCAATAACCTCATCAAGCCCCCGATCACGTTAAACATGTCGTGTCACTGAGCTCTGTTCAAATGTCACAGCTTCACTAACTGCCTTGGATCAATATCACATTATATGAAAGGCAGTCACATGTAGTATACAGCAGTACCTTTATCAGTTGAATTCTGTGACATGATCTTAACTCCACTGCCAAAAACGTTAAATAACATTTAGTAAAATCCGCCAAAGACGTTAAAAGACGTTCACCAATTTTTTTTTCTTTGGGGGGGGGGGGGGTGGAGGAAAGCCTTGGCCAGCTGTGCTAAAAGTATCAAGCAGATCTAGTTAGTATAATGACTATTTTTGGGCACTAGATGGCAGCGATGACTCTCTTTGGACAAGATTGGGTAGGCGTCAGTAGAAGACGTGAGGCAGAGCTAGAGTGTTGAGGGGAGAATGGCTGAGGAAGCGAAAATGGTGACCGGTTGCAAGCAGCTCACGCTTAAGCATTTTTTTCAAAGACGAAAAGCATCGACCAATGCTAAAGAGCACATTGATGACGACGATGATGATGATGGTGACTCCGAGGTTGACGCCGAAGTTGGAACCGTTGACGCGGCGGCTATGATCACGTCATAAAACGCGGAGCACAACCAAGCACTTCTGCACAGGCGGACGTTCAATCGGATGACGAAGAGTACCCCGAGTCCAATGCATATTCATCGGAGGAGTGGGTACAGTCTGATCACGGAGAAGACACTGGTTATGGACTACGATGCCACCATGAATGGAGTGGATAAGATGGATCAGAACATCTACCACCCGGTATAGGAACTGAAGGACATGAGGAAGCCAGACGTAACACCACCTTAACGTCACCATATCATGATCCTAATAGTAGACTTGATGGCCAAACACACACTGCAGTATATACTTGCTATTCCCCGGAAAAAAAAGCCGGCAAGAAAGTATAGCGTCTGCACGCGAAGGGGCAATCGCAGTGAAACTAATCTGTTGTGCAAATCCTGCTGCGTCCCCTTGCACGCAGGGGAGTGTTACAAAAAGAAAAACTGCAGTTGAAACATCCACACAATTGTAATTACTACCACAGTTGCACACATTTGTAAATAGTTTGCCAAATTGTTTTGTCAAATTGTTACACTGTTGAATGTAAATAAACGTATTCATTGTTGGTGGTAGTGTTTTACAGAAGTAAAGCACTGTTTAGGTGTTTGTGGCATCTTTCATGGAAGAAAAAAGGTGTCAAATTCACTAGAGTGCATGAAATAATATCGTTTCACAAAAAGCTTGATTTCTCCGAATTTTGTTTCAAAACAGAGCATTTGGGTGAAACTAACCATTTTCTATTGTTGATTACTAAAAAAACGGAATAAGGTAGAAACAAACTTTTTTTTCTGAGATGAGAGTTTTCTGAGTTCAATCTCTCATTTGGTAGTATGTGTGTTTCCATAGTCCAAACACACAATTTTCTGTGGACCTTGAAAGATGTCAAAATGCTTAAATCAGCTGGCACCCTTTTCTGAAAACGCTTGGCAGTCAAAGAGATAATATAATGTGTTTTTATTTTCACCGTTTTTTTTTTTCATTTTTAAGGCTGTTAAGAATGTTAAAATGCAAATTAATTGCTATTTTCAGGTTTGCGGTTCTGGTATTTCATATATAGCACTATTTTGATCAAATTCTCATTTATATTATGTGTAATTCACTAAAAAGTACACTTATGTGTTTTACAAGGTGTAAACTTGAACGAAGAAGAACATAACACTGTTTCGAAAACAAGTACTGTATTTCAGCACCGCCTAGTTTGTGTTGAAAATTATTGAATGTCATCTGTTGTAATCCTGCTTTTTACACCTACAGAAAGCGACAGCTGTAGTTTAATTTTATATTATACATCTTTGAGCATGATTATTGATGTCTATTATGAGATGATAAGTTTGTAAATTTACATGATTTGTTTATTGTAAACATATAGAAGGATTGGTACACTGTTATGCTGTTTGTACAATGTTTTTGTGCTATCCATCGCTCTTGCTCTCTCTCAATCTGTATGTACCAAACATTTTAGATATCAGATCAGCTTCGTTTGTGAGTAGACTTAATTTTATTAAACACCTTTCTTCTACTGCTTGGTAGAATCAAACTTTTATTTATTTTCTTACCCTGGTAAAATGAGAGAGTGCAACCAGCACCCCAATGAAGAGGTCATGAAAAGTAGGATGGTTCTGGTTGAATGTTTGAGTAATATGTAGAATGGAAACAAAAGGTGCAACGATTAATCGACAACTAATCGATTATCACATTAATAGAAAAATGCTTTGAAAATTGCCCAAATCCTTAGAATGATTGGCTGATTTATTTATTTATTTACTGCACTGTCAATTTGAATTAGTCCTGTTTTTGAGTGGAGGGATTGAAGTAAAATTATTATTTTTTAAATCGGATTCATCGATTAATGGACAGATAAATGATTATAAATAAATAAATAATCATTAATTACGGCCCTAGTGGAAACATTAGAATGTGTACCAAACCAAATCGAAACAAAAGCGTACAACAAACACAAAAAAATAGCCCCAAATTGTGTGACTCTGAGAAGGAGGCTAACAAACTACTTAGTGGGTGTATGCCTCAAACGACCTTGAGGAGTTTATGTGGGTGTGTCACGTCTGCTCCCCCCTCAACCCTCCCACGGCGAGCATAATTTAACTGTAATTCCCCCCAATCGGCATTAGTGATGCGAATCGGGTCGCTCCACTTGACCCGAGCTGTCAGCCGAGCAGCGTGTGGCCAAAGAACAAGAAAAGGAAAAAAAAAAACACCTTCTAAAAACGATCTTTTCGACATGAAGGGAGAACAAGCACAAAGTAAAATAAAAGTGAGAATTTGACAACCCCGAGGTGAGGAAGAACTATGCTGGCTCATCTAACCACAAAGTCGTATTTACCAAAGCGTGAGGAAAACGAGGAAGACGGCAGGAGGAGGAGAAGGCGAGCTCTGATAAAACGATGTTTACGTTTGGAATAAGCACAGCGAAGACGGCAAACAGACGACGTGTGTAATCTTGACAAAGAGGAAGTAGACTTTCAAGACAAGCCCAAGATAGAAAAATGGCAACGGCAGTAATTGAAAACAACAAACATCAAAGTCACATCAGAAGAAAATACGCATTTTGACTCGTAAGAATTCTGCCTACACAAAGATACTAATGCTCATACTTGATCAGCAAGGTTGGAGAGGTACAGGGAAGCCTCTGACCATGCTGTGAACAGTGAAAATCTACGAGCAATTAACACCTCCAAAAAAGGTTTCATGATTGCCTGTAGATGTCACAAAATGGCGGCGAAACACTTTTCTATTAGACAAGGCAATACCCTGATTAATTAAAGCCCCCCTCCTCAGTTCAACATAGTTGTTTATGTAAACCTATGAGCAAAACTGTTGCTCCTTAGGCATAGAGGTACAATATACTATATCTATCTATCTATCAGGGTTGAGAGGGTTACTTTTAAAATGTATTCCGTTACAGTTACAAGTTACCTGCTAAAAAAATTATTTAGGTACGTAATCCAAGTACTATAATATTAAGTAATGTAACGTGATTACTTTGGATTAGTTTAGGAATACTCCAGTACCGAGTATGCTCATGAAGACAAAATAAAAATAAATATCACCACAATATATATTCTATATACTGTACAATGTGTCCCTGTTATTTGCTATAAATAGCAAAAATCCTTGTGTAATTAAAAAGCATGTCGGCGATGGATGGATTGATTGATGGATGGATGGATGGATGGATGGATGGATGGATGGATTGATTGAAAGCCATATGCTGTTTTCGAACTGTCACTGAAAGCAACCACACCTCACAGTTTAGACAGATGGACGGACAGGCATACAGACAGACAGACAGACCGACCCAAACCTATCTATCTATCTATCTATCTATCTATCTATCTATCTATCTATCTATCTATCTATCTATCTATCTATCTATCTATCTATCTATCTATCTATCTATCTATCTATCTATCTATCTATCTATCTATCTATCTATCTATCCATCCATCCATCCATCCATCCATCCATCTCGTGGTACGTTGACTTGCGAGCTTAATTTGTTCCGTGCCCACGTTTGCAATGCAATTTCCTTGTAATGTATTTATTTCTTAGGTGTTTTTATTGTAGTATTATTTATTGTTGTTTTTTTTTTAATTCAATCTTATGTGCAGCACTTTTTTCCAGTTGCAGTTGTTGTTAGCGTTCTTTAAATAAAATGTTTTGTTCACTGTACAATGATTTAGTCTTGCTCAATGCGATAGTTGGGTCTTTTGTGAAAATGCTCACACTGGTCCAATGGGGTAGATGCCACGGACTTCCGACTTCGGGGTTTCACACATCAGCGTGATTTCCGGCCACTAATGGCCGCGTTCCAACACTCGCACCCCCACTCCTGCGTCCCCCAACTGACAATTGAGATGGACACACTAGTGCACTACACAATTGCACCCGTCGAACGGAACACGCAACCAAGGGGCACAAAGACGGAAGCGCAAGAACTGGGACGCGGCCCACACGTCGCAAACAAACAGGTAATGGAAACAAAGCTGATGTGTGAAAACCAGGAAGTCGAAAGTTCCGCCTCCTCCGTGGCATATACCCCATTATTGGTCCGGTATATGTGTACGCCGCATTAGGGGCATCGGAGACAGATGCAAAAAAGTGTAAGTGTAAAAATTATTATCCATCCTGTCAAAACAGTGTTTATTAAGTATGATTTTTCAAGCAAAAGAGATTTTTGTAAAAATACTATAACTTGATGTGGAACGATATATATATATATATTTAAAAAATGTGAATAAAATTCCCTCTTGCACTAGCTCATTCTCTCATAAACTATACTATCCTCTTCAACTTGCAGATCTGATCGTGCCTGCTCTTTTCCACACTTTTCCCCCCAACTCCCCCGACCCCCAAACTCTTTAGTGACACGTCTGCGGTGTCAAGTTACCTGCTCAAGCTTCCGCACATCAACACACCTTTGAAATGCACATGAAGCCTCCGCTTCCATATTTGCTCTGCAAACAAATGCAGCATGATAAAACATCTCGCTTTTTGTCTCGCTTGAATCAAGATGGATTCTCGTCATGTTGGACCGAACGTGACTAGGATTCTGATCTTTTTGCTCGTACATTCAGGTCAAGTGTGTCCAATTTTGTTCACTCGCTTTTCCTAATTTGTCGCCGCGGCTGGAGAGAGCGCGCTCGCCTGCGGAATGAGAAAACGCTTGTTTTTTAAGTCGGCGAGGGATGCTAAAGCACCTCCTAATTAACAGGCAAATGAAAAGAAACTGGCATTTTATGAAAAATTTCGCCCCACAAAAATACAGTGTGAAATGGAACACAATGAGCATGGAATGAAGATAAACGTTCCTAGTAGGTGATAAACATCAGGATTATCATTTTTGTTGCACTGGCTTTCTGGATCCTGTTAAAGCTACAAATAAAATCCATCACGCTCAGAGGATGACGGTTAATCTGACCCCATTATTCCACAAAAGCACGCTTTTCTCAGGGGTGGGATTACAGTAGCAAGTGTTCTGTTCTGTTGTGGCTTCCGCTGTCATGTTGCGGAGATCAAACAATCAAAACCCAATCAGGACGACAACAGACTTCTGAGTGACTGTCATGCTCCTTCCATCTGTTGCAGGGCAACCGTGTCACTGCAGTAATAGTGTACACCAGAAAATCACATTTTGGTCATGGATCACTAGGAATGATACCTTTTAGAGGCTATAAAACACGGGGTTGTACGGGTTGTGGCGTCGGAGATTGGGGTGCGCCGACTTTGCCGGGTCTAGAAGAAGCTTAAAGAGCTTGGAAGAGACTTGAGGTTGTGGGTAATGGTGCGTCTTGCGTCTTGCGTCTCAGACGGTCTGTTAGATGATGTAGGCCAGGGGTGCTCAAGTTCGGTCCTCGAGAGCCCCTATCTAGCCTGTTTTCCATGTTTCTCTTCACTAACACACCTGATTCATGATCAGGATAGGATCGTTATCAGGCTTCTGCAAAGCTTGCTGATTAGCTGATCATTAGATTCAGCTGTGCTGCAGGAGGGAAACATGGAAAACAGGCTGGAATTGGGGCTCTTGAGGACCGAACTTGAGCACCCCTGATGTAAGCTTAAATCGTTATACAGTAAATAGGGTTTGTTTATATTGTTGTGGCAGTGAGTTGTGATGAGAAGGAAATTGATAAGAATTTAGAGATTCTGATGACCATTTCTCAATCCCATTGTTATCAATACTCAATGGGCGAGGGTGTAAAAAAAATACACGTGCTCCTTTAACTTTTTAATATCTTTAACTCTGTAATGTACATAGATAGAAAAGTAAATGTAAGCAACTCGCTTCTCAAACTCAACAGACCAAAAAGCTTAATGCACTTTTAGCATACCCCACAAGATATCAGATATGACTTATAGTGCAAGTCAACCTTCAAAATGTCTTGACAATAATATGTTATATGTGACCTCACTAGTCAAAACGGGGGCGTGCAGTGACCTTCGGAGGGGCAGGTGCTCAAAGTGAAGAAAGGGGCACTTGATAATGTGCCTGCACTGTCCACTCACTTGGGGTTCGAACTTCGAACCCGTGCCACCACCGAGCTAATTGATAGAGGGTGTGTGTGTGTTTGTATGTGTGTATATATGCGCGTGCGGGCATGTGAAAAAAAAAATCCATTCTAAAATTCTTCATTGAAATAATGGCTAAACAATAAATCACACATGATAAAACTGAGTTTTTTTGTAATGCAAATCACCCACAAAAACTTGTTTTAACATTTGTGTATGAAGATACAATTTGGAATAACAAATTTACATAGATAAAAATGATTACGTAAAATGTACATGAAATTTACATTTTAAATAGTATTTTCCTATTGTACATGTAGCATAAAAAAATGTCTTACTTTACATTTAGCTTGACTCAAGTAAGAGCAAATGCCGTTTATTATTTGTCTGTGTAGATTGTCAATCTTTAATTATTTCAACTGTACTCAACAATTAACACATCACATCTTGGCAAGCTAAATTGTTTGTTTTTGAGAAAACGCTGTGATTTTTATGGGGTTTCTTCATTGTCCCACTAATTTCTCAAAGCCCTGCTGCCTGTTGTTGGCCGCAAACCCCATCACTGGAAGAAAAAGAAAAAAAGAGCTGTTGGTTAAAATAAGATCATGTAGAAATGTCCACATATATTTTAAAGTATATTTAAATTCAGCTATGATTGAATACATGCCACAAGACTTATCTACCCCCCCCCCCCCCCCAAAAAAAAGTTACAAACATCTACTGAAAGTGTTCCTTCTATTTTTCACATTGAGTGGAAGTCAAATTTTTTACAGTGCTGTTCAGAAGTACAAATTACGACATTTTCTGTGTACCTTGAAAGCATCAGTAGTTGTAGCGGGATGGGAGAGAAACATTAGTTTTACCTGAGATTTTTGCCGTGGCGAAAGTGGATGGAAAGGATTGTGGTCTTTATGAAATTAAGTCCCCCGCGTTCTCAGTGCACTCTATGACCTTGGCTTTTGTTTAATGTGAGTGAGACTAAAATAAAAAGGGAGTGACTAACTTACCGACTAACTTACCGACGGCAGGCACAGTGGCGAAGGATCTGGCTGAGAGCGCGTCTCGGAGAATGGCGTCATCTTCGAGGATCTCGTGACCAAATATATCGTAATAATAATTTTATATATGTAAATTATGCTATTGAATTTGAGTTGTGACAGGCAACAAAAAAATAAATATTGTTTGATATTTCATATTAATTTACTGTTTTGGTTCCTACAGTGCCTCGTCTGTGTTTTTTTTTTTTTTTTTTGGGGGGGGGTCTTTGTTGAGCTTTATCCTGCTTTTTCTCACTTCTTCTCCGCACTTGGGTCCTTTTGCCACAAACATGACTACAAAATCATAACAGATTCTACTTCTCTCTACTTTTGGTGTGTTGTAGCACAAGTAATAGGGCTTCACCAACTTTTTCAGGTTGTTAAATCTGGAGTTATACCTTCATATTGTGACCAGGAGTATATATGATATAGAATTTTGATTGAAAGTTGAGAAGTTGAGCGAAGCATCTATCTCCCACTGTCGACTTTTTCTCTCTTCTATCTGTCTTGCATGTCCATCCCTCATCTCATTTCATCTCCTCTTTCCTCTCAGCTCTGGTCGTCGTCTGCTCTAATGTAGCTGTCAGTCATGCTGTCACTCGCTTTCCAAAGGCTTCATTTCCTGCCCAGGATTCCATTAGCCTCCACACTCACCTGCTGAATTACCAGCCTCCCTCGCTCTCTTTGCCGCACGTCTGAAAACGCCAGATGTGGAGGTGGACATCCTCAGTGGTGACACCAGCACTGTGGTGATCAACATACACCATGCCCTCCATTCCACTGGAATGAATGTACACGTCTGACACTTTGAGCACAACTTGGGATTTTTGTTCATATATTCATCAACTACATGACATAGAAGTCATTCCGGAAATTTCCATATTATCTTCTAACTGGAGAGCCTCACTCCTCCTGCCAGGTTCATCCACCTTCAAGCCAACTACTTGACTTTGACTCAAAGCAAGATTCTCCCAGTCCAGCTTCTTCAAAACAATGGCCGACTACCGTTCCACAGTATATCCTCTGTAACAAGTGGCTACTCTGGCTCCATGCTATGAGCTAATAAATTAGCCGTTGTTAGACTATGTTACATTAAAAATAATTTACTTTTTTTTTTTAACCTTTCACCATGAATCCACCTCCTGTCTGTCCTAATTTTCATCTCGTTTTTTTGTTCATGAACTAAAATGTCCATATATTTTAGTCCAGTTTTTATGACATTACATTACATTTTCATCTCGTCTTAATTAGTCAACGAAAGTTATTGTTTATTAATGAGGGTTTTAGTCTAGTCTAGTTTTAGTCCGGTGAAAAATGTGTATTGACGAAATTATTTTTGTTTAGTTTTCATTGACAAAATTAACACTATTCTGTCATGATGAAATGTACTGATACCAGATCCTGTGAATTTAGAAGAAATGCCCATAATCCCTGAGCAATGGTACTTTGAAACCATGGTTCTTTATTGATTTTCGTACATCCTGTTTTGATGAACATGTGTGCTGCATTCGAGTCACTTGGACGCATTGGTGCCAGATGTGGTGAATTTGGTCGAAATGGCCAAAATCCCCCCCCAAAAAATCTTCCACCAACACAAAATGGCCGACTATCTCTGCATTTAACAGCATAGTTTCTTCAGTGATTTTTACGCACCGTTATGATGAACGTGTGCCAGATTTTGTGTCAGTTGGCCGGACTGGTGCCAGATGCAGTGAATTTGGTAGAAATGGTCAAAATCCCAGAAAGATCTGCAACCCAAAATGGCCGTCTATTTGTGCGTTTAACAGCATAGGTTCTTTAGTCATTTTCGTGCTGGATACTAATATTTTTGTGTTTCATATGACTGATTTGCTTTCTCTGACTTGTTGCTACGTCTGTATGATTCTGCTTTGATGCATTAGCCTTGCACAAATCAAGAGCAGAAAGGACACCCCTGGGAGCCATTTAGATGTGTTTTACTTGTGTTTTTTCTCTTGTTAATGGTGCTCTGGGTTATTGGAGCAATTCTTTTTCTCTGAGCGTGAGTGAGGGAGGGAGAGAGGGAGTCTTGTTGGAGCTCAGGCTGTCCTTGAGAACTTTTCCTCATAGGCTCAATCATGTGCCGGCTCCACAGTCACACTCACAGTCACAGTTTCTCCTGAAGCACTTTGCTGATTGTTACTCATGATGATCAGATTATTATTAGTCACAGCAAATAATGGAGTAATCCACTAATAAAATAATGCCTTCAGTGGTCATTTTGACAAGGATACCAAAAAGGCCTCAAAAGCATGACTCGCGAATTTAAAAATGAAAAGTAGATTTATAAAAATAATCGACAGTGATCTTTAAATTACAAACAAAAATCACTGCAAGGCAAAAAACTACCAACAATACAAGCACATTTCTCAGGAAAACTGGATACAAAAACAAACATGAAGTAGGAAGTAAAGTTTCTGAAATAAAAGGAAACAATTGCTACAAAATAAAAGCAGGTATGGCAACATGACAAAAGACAAAAGTGAGAACGAGACAGGACACATTTTGTTTGAATCTAAACTTGACTACACACTATGACCGGCTACCAGAACCCTGCTTTAAAACCCTAATTTCAAATCCAAACTTTTTGACACCTTATTTTAAACCCTACTTTAAAATCATAACACTATCTTAATGCGCAAATTTTATAATTTAACATTTAAATTGAATCCTAATCCTAATCATTGAAATCCTAATCCTGGTTTGCAAACCTAATCTGAAACCATAATCCTGGCTAGCTGTCCTAATTTGGCACCCTAATTTACCTTTGTAACCCTAATTTGAAACACAATCTTTTCTTTGAAACCCTAATCCTAATTTGGAACACTTTTTTTAAGGTAAATATTAGGGCTGCCAATAACTAATCTTTTTGGAATCGATTATTCAATTGATTGCTCGGGGAAAACAACCCCCCGTGCATAAACACAGAACATTTTATCCAGTTATCATAAAGGTTTGAAAGTGATTAATTATAGTTTTGAGGCATACAGTTTTAATGTCGACCAATTTTTATGGCCGACACAAACGAGCTGGTCGACTTTTTTACCCCCCGGCCTAGTATGCTAGTTTTGTGTCATAACAAGTAAAAAAATAAAATGTATTCAGTAAAAAAAAAAACAATTGTATCTTTTAAAAAATATCTCTCCAGGTTAGCTGAAGACAAGATTGTATGACTTGACTTGCTTGATGTGTGCCACAGTAACCTTTTTGAAATGTAAAGGTTAAGATTTGAGACTTATTTGTGACTTGCACATATGTAACTTCGTCCTTCCCTATGGAAAATAGCGTTTGTTGTGCCTTTTGCTCATAATTGATCACCATCCAAGTAGCTATCAGCACACTTGCATTATGATTACCCCGTCGCCACAGCCACTGCCGTTCTATTATTCATGAGCGTGATTACACGGGAGCAGATTACACGCTGACCCCATTGCCTTTGCTTTACCTCAGCTATAATTTGGATGCGGCAGGCAGGCGGAGGAGATGTGACGAAAAAGACGGAAGCGCAACGCGTGCCATCAATCTCGGCAATAATAGTTTGGGATGGAACAGCCCAGCCCCTCTAATGACGTCCCCCTGTATAGTTTTAAAAGCAGAACGGCACAACCACATGATGGAAATCCTCATCTCTTGCAGACTGTTTGGCTCAAAATTGACCTGTCTTGACATTTGAAACCATAGCATACGTTTCACTCTTTCAATCTAAAATTTGAAGACTTTTTCTAAAGTCACTCAAAATACACATTTTTTTTGAATTGATACTGTAAATATAATCAAACATCATAAAATAGTATTCTGTACAGTGGTAAATTAATAAATTATTAAAAGCAAAGTTTTCCTATTGAACAAAATTGTCTGCAAATCTTTTGCTTATTGTACAAATAAAACTAAATATGAACTTCAGTAAAAAAGTATTATTTCAATTTAAAAAAAAACTAGAAAATAAAATGCTGATTAGTTTAATAATTAAAAAAAAGGATCAACTCCACTTTTTTATAGAATTCAGTGGAACCTCTAAAATAGAATATAAGTTTAATGTAAATGATACAAATGGATTATTGACTAAATTAAAACCCTACTTTCAAAACCCAATTTGAAACCCTAACCGTGTCTTGAAACCATCAATTAAAACACTAGCCCTGTTTAGTAGTACTACTTTGAAACCGTAACTCAGTCATTTCACACTAATTTGAAAACATCACTTGACACCGTAACCCAAGTTAAAAAACTGTAATTTGAAACCCTATAAGTCAGGTCCCAATTTCAAACCTTCCCTTGACACCCTAACCCTGTCTAATTACCATAATTTGGAACCCTACACCAGAATTTAAACCCCAATTTGAAACCATAACTTGACACCCTAACCATAGCTTGAAACCATCATTTAAAACCCTATTTAATAATAATAATAATAATAATAATTTGAGGGCAGCACGGTGGATGACTGGTTAGCACGTCCGCCTCCCAGTGCAGAGGACGTGAGATCGAGTCCGGGCTTCGGCCTTCCTGGGTGGAGTTTGCATGTTCTCCCCGTGCTTGCGTGGGTTTTCACCGGGTACTCCGGTTTCCTCCCACATTCCAAAAACATGCATGGCAGGTTAATTGAACACTCCAAATTGTCCCTAGGTGTGAATGTGAGTGTGGTTGTTCGTCTCTGTGTGCCCTGCGATTGGCTGGCAACCAGTTCAGGGTGTACCCCGCCTACTGCCCGAAGCCAGCTGGGATAGGCTCCAGCACCCCCGCGACCCTTGTGAGGAAAAAGCGGCCAAGAAAATGGATGGATGGATGGATGGATAATAATTTGAAACCATAACCCACTCGTTAAACCCTAATTTGAAACTTTCACTTGACATTGTAACCCTGTCTAATAACCCTAATTTTAAGCCCTAAACCAGGCTTTAAACCCTAATTTGAAACCATAATTCGATACCCTAACCCTAATTTAAAACAGTAACCCAAGCCTTAAAACCCAATTTGAAACCCTAACCATGGCTTGAAACCCTGTTCTCAAAACCAAGCGTCCATTTAGTGTCTTAACTCTTTGACTGCCAGACGTTTTCAGAAACTGGATGTCACCAGTGCCAGCCGATTTAAGCATTTTCACTGATCTTTCAAGGTCCACAGAAAATGTTGTGTTTGGACTATGGAAACACACATAATGAAAGATTGAACTCTCATCTCAGAAAACTCTCATCTCAGAAAAAAAGTTTGTTTCTACCTTATTCCGTTCTTCAGTAATCAACAATAGAAAATGGTTAGTTTCACCGAAATGTTCTGTTTTGAAACAAAAAGCGGAGAAAAAGAGCTTTTTGTGAAACGATGTTATTTCATGCACTCTAGTGAATTCTACAGTTCTTTTTGTCCATGAATGATGCCACAAACACCTAAATAGTGCTTTACTTCTGTAATACACCACCACCAACAATGAAAAAGTGTTTTTAGATTGCAAAATAAGTTTATTTCCATTCAACAGTGTAACAATTTGACAAAACAATTTCGCAAACTATTTACAAATGTGTGCAACTGTGGTACTATTTACAATTATGTGGATGTTTCAAATACAGTTTTTCTTTTTGTAACGCTCCCATGCGTGCTAGGAGACGCCGCAGGAATTGCACAACAGATTAGTTTCACTTGTGATGGCTCCTTTCGCGTGCAGACGTTACACTTTCTTGACGGCCTTTTTTTCCGGGGAATAGCAAGTAGCAGACTGTACCCACTCCTCCGATGAATATGCATTGGACTCGGGGCACTCTTCGTCGTCCGATTGAACGTCCGCCTGAGCGTCCGCCTGAGCGTGCTCGGTTGTGCTCCGCGTTTTCCGGTGTTAGCATCGCTAGCCGGTGAACCTTTATGACGTCGTCATAGCCGCCGCGTCAACGCTTGCAACTTCAGCGTCAACCTCGGAGTCACCATCATTATCATCGATGATGATCATCGTCGTCATCAATGTGCTTTTTAGCGTTGGTCGATGCCTTTCGTCTTTGAAAAAAATTCCCAAGTATGAGCTGCCTGCAATCGGTCGCCATTGTTCGCTTCTTCAGCCATCTAGCTCCGCCTCACATCTTCTACTGCCGCGTCAATGCTTCCAACCTCGGAGTCACCATCATCATCATCGATGATGATCATCGTCGTCATCAATGTGCTCTTTAGCGTTGGTCGATGCTTTTCGTCTTTGAAAAAAAATGCTCGACCGTGAGCTGCTTGCAACCGGTCGCCATGTTTTCTTCCCTTCCCCAGCCATTGTCCCCTCTAGCTCCGCCTCACGTCTTCTACTGATGCCTACCCAATCTTGTCAAAAGAGAGTCATTGCTTCCATCTAGGGGCCAAAAATAGTCATTAGGCTAACTAGATCTGCTTGAAACTTACACAGCAGCTGGCCAAGGCTTTCCTCCACCCGTTTCAAAAAAAATAAAAAATAAAAATTGGATGACGTCTTTTAACGTCATTGGCAGCCCTCCGTAGGTTTTTACTTGACGTCTTTTAACGTCCATGGCAGTCAAAGAGTTAATGATGCTTCCTGGTTGTCATGACTACCAAGTTTGCAATTGACGTCTACTTTAATGAATGTTTTCAAATGTAGGGAGTAAAAGCGGTCATAAAAAGAAACATGCAAAAATTTACAATTATGAAGTATTTGTACTTAATTACTTCCCACCACTGTTTCCTGGTCCATATGCTCAAGGTCCTGCTAAGTCATGCAGTCATAACAGCCTCAGGCGCTCTGTGTGTGCGTGTGGGCTCATCTCCTCAATAGAAAAGCACTCTGCTCTGCTTAAACATGTCTTCTTCCTCTTTATTCATCTTCTGCACTTATCTGGCTGGGCCTCATGTGTCTTGTGTTCCCTTTCAGACGTTTCATTACTCCCCTGCCCTTCACACCACTCTCTACTCCATTCGTGTCTTCGACTGAGGCTTTTTTGTGGTTCTCGTGTTGATTTCGATTGTGCAAGGTGATGTGATGATGGACTTCCTCTTGAAGTTATTTCATTTTTTTTTTTAATTCATTGATTATTATTTTCTTGTATGACGTTTTTGTGCTTGTCATCTTATACTTGTGTTATTTTCTAGTTCCGTCATTTTGGGCTCATTATCCCCCCTACAAGCCAGTTGGAATGATAATATTGACGACTGGGGCTGCAAATGTAGAATAAAACGTCCTATTTTTCTTCCTCTTGTTTTGCGTTAACAGGAATCAAAGGCGAGCTGGTTGTTTGCATGCAGACCTCCTTTGATGCCGTAATGAGCCCAGTGTGGCGCCTTATTATCTGGAGAGGCGGAAGAGGTTGAGGAGGTGGCGGCAAAGAAGAAATCAGTGGGTGGTGACACTTTACTTTCTCCTTCTTCGTCTTCGAGGAGCAAATTGAGTCAATCCAGTGATGAGCAAAATGCAGCTTGAACATGTTCTTCAATGTTAAAAAGAAAGGCAGAGATGAGGCTGTTTTTTGCTAAATATACACCATTTCTAATTGTAAAATTAAAATTCATATTATGTGATTAATTATTATATTATATATTGTAAAAAAGTTTTAAACTTCCGATACCTATATTACCTGTAGAGTGATGTGTGGGGCGTTTAATTAATTCAGTTACATGGACGTTAAAATTAGTGTTAGGAGGGCAGCCATTTTTTTTTTTTAATTATTCTACATTGGCACACATTTCATTAACCTTTACATAATATTCATTTTCCATGCACGCAGAGAATGTTCCAAGAACATCCTCATAATCATTGCCAAATTATAAAGTAGAGATCCTTTCAAAGCTTGTTAAACATTAAAATATTGATGATTAATCCTTAAAGTTTAAGATATTTTTATTTTATAGTAAGTATACAGTCTGTATGATTATTCATATGCTGTTTACGGTGTCCTAAATTTTGTCCCAGGTTTTATTGTACATTTGCTCAGTTTTCACATGCGCGCACGCACGCACACACACACAAATAAATATGATTCAGCCATTCATTTCCCGGAATCGGTATAGGTTAGTTAGTTGTGTATAGGACTCATTATAAGGCAAGCATATTCCAAAATGCTAACTTTTATAACAACTCAAAACAATAACACTACCATCTACCGGTCTGCTCGGTTAGCAACATCAATGCAACACATCTTGCCAAAAATCAGACCTTAAAAATTAAACAGTATATAATAAGACATTTTCAATAACACATGTTCATTCACATGGTGACTTATATAGTCACACTCAATAAACAAGCACAAAATAGGTTGAGTGTGACTGCAAAATAAACCACCATAAAGTGTAGTGAGACCTAAATTTTATTGACATGCTTTAATTGTGAAACTCTGACTTTTGACTGGTAACACTGATGTTGGTATGAATTGTCCAAGGATACTGGGAAGCAACTGAAAGTTGATTTTTTTTTTTTTAAAGGCGAGAATCGTAATACAAAACTTTTTCTTCAGTCTTCAATAAGTGTAAAAGTGATGGTAAATGTTCATTTTTATGCATCTCACATTCTTTTTGTATGTAAAGCAATAGTTTATTATCCTTAAAATATATTGTTTGTTACTATTTGTGGGTGTCTGTAACAGATTAATTGGATTTACTTCATTTCCTATGTGAAAAGTTGCTTTGGATTTCATACAATTTGGTTTTAGTGACACTTTCTGGAACCAATCAAACATGAAAACCCAGGTTCCACTGTCTGTATATTTATCGCTGTCAAATTTCAAAATGGGTCAAATTTAACCCAGAAAGTATGTAAAGAGTTCAAGTTCATTCAATAACCGCAACTCCTTTAACGTTGGAGGACAGACTCCTTTGTGGAATGTCTTTCTTCTAACTTTACACATGATGAAGCGCCTCCATTAGACAAGACGCAAATGTAACATAATCCAAAGTAATGGATGGAGTCGTGTTTTTGCTGAAGATAACTAAACGGATCACGAGTGGATTAGGATGCCGAGACACGTCCGCACGCTCCAGTCAAGAGCTCTTCACTCCACAGAGGAAGTCAAAGAAAGTCGTTTGCCCCCCCCCCCCCCCCCACTCTTTCTCACACCCGCCGTTGCTGCAAAGTTGGCGTAATGAGAGCTGTTTTTCAGCTACGGCGTTGCAATTCCAGCTAGAGTGCTGAGAAATCACCTGGTGGCGCTTCAGAGTTTATCTGAATAAAGAAGACTATAATCGGATAGATGGAGGCACAAGCAAGGGCAACAGTTGCATAAATGTCTCCACAGGGGGGCGATGTTTTTACGGCCGAATTATAGTTGGAATCAGACACTGTTTGAGGCCAATTGAGTAACACCTGCGGCACAAAGACAGGGTTAGGTTTCAAATTTGGGCTTAAAGCCACGGTTAGGGTTTCAAGTTTGGTTTCAAATTGGATTTTCAAGTAAGTGTTTCAATTTGAAGACACTTTTTCAGGGTTTCAAGTTTGGTTTCAATTCGGGGTTCAAACCATGGTTAGGTTACAAAAATATGGTTTCAAGCCAGGGTTATTGTTATATTCAGGAGTTGCATCCCAAAAACGCAGACACAAATAATAGTTTTGACATTTATTTGTAAAACAAAGCTTCAACTGAAGGTGATGCAATCGGCCCTCGAGGGGTGCAGTCTCGCAGGTTTTGAAGGTTTGCCTCTTCCAACACAAGCTGATTCCAATCATCAGGATCATTATCAGGCTTATGCAGAGCTTGCTGATGAGCTGATCATATATCAGCTGTGTTGGAGAACAGAAACATCCAAAACCTGCAGGACTGCGGCCCTCCAGGACCGGAGTTTGACACCTATGATTTAGGCTAACAGTGACATGACAAAGAGAACAAAGGCTCTTGCATCAGCCAGGGCTAAATATGGTATGCCCAGTAAGTCAATAACTAAATGGTCTGCGCGAAACGTACTCACGGCTAGACGAGGCAGCGCAAACTAGACCAGAAACAACGAGAAGAGATCGTGGATCAAGAGACGTGGACCTAAGTAGCAAACTATATTATCATTCATTGGACTGTGGAGGCAAGCAGATGAATCGTCTTCCGCTGTTGCCTTTATAGGTTGCGGATGACTCTCATAGGCTGCTGATTATATCAGACAGTGGCAACACAAAGTACACAGTCTGAGAGCACAAATATGATAGTTATGGTTTGAAGTCAGTGTTTCAAATTACAATTAAAGCCTGGGTTGGGGTATCAAAGTAGGGTTTCAAACAAGGGACAGCGTTTTAAATTAAGGTTTCAAGTCAGTAAAGGTTTCAAATGAGGGTTGTTTTTCAAATTAGTAATCCAAGTCAGGGTTATGGTTTCAAGTTTGGATTTCTTATTAGTGTTTCAAACCTGGGGTAGGGTTTCAAGCTTGGTATCAATTTGCGATTGTAAACCTGTGTTACGATGTCAAATTACGATTTCAAGCCAATTAATTTAACTTTTAAATTAGTTTTTGAAATCTAAGTTAGGGTTTTAATCAATGGCTAGGGTTTCAAGCAGGATTTGGTTTTCAAGTTTGGGTTCAAGTTAGAATTTCAAGCTTGGGTTACAGTTTTAAGACATGCTTCATGTTAGGGTTTCAAACAAGGGCTACAGGTTTACATTAGGGTGTCAAGTCAGGATTAGTGTTTCAAGTTTGGGTTTAAATTAGAATTTCAAGTCTGCAGTGCCCCGTCCTGCTGCGTTGGGTTGGGGGCGCGGGCCGCGTTGGGGTGGGGGGCGCTCCTGCTCCGGGGTTTGCTCTCCGGCCGGTGGCCCCTGCGGGGCCCGGGGGTCGTCCTTTGGCGCGGCCGCGGCCTGGGGGGCCCTGAGGTGTTGCGCTTGCTCTGTCCTGGCGGGGGTCGACGGCTCCCCTCTTTGGTGGAGATTTTCATGCATGCTAGATCCACCACACCAGCATCTATCGAGACTCAGACACAATTTGTTTCTCTCTCAGGTCATTGATTCGGTGGAGGCTGGTGTCTGTGGATCTCACTCTGCTTCGTCTGTCCTTTCTACCTTTCCTCAGTTTCTCCTTTGGGCCCTTGAGGTTTCCCTGATTTGTTGGAGTTTAGATGTCTCTGGGGTTGGTGAAGGTTAGTGGCCCGGTGGGTGGTGTCTGGTCGGTGCTGGGCTTCGCTCTTCTTTCTTTTCTTTGGTCCCCCTTCGGGTCTCCTGGCGGCCCCACGACTCTGGCTGGATTTTGAAGTGTTCGGTTTAGGTGAACGGTATGAGAATTCTTATTTTTTATTTTTTTCTTTCTCACGCACGCACGCACGCACGCACGCACGCACATAAAAAAACACATACAAAAAAAAAAAAAAAAAAAAAGGAGAACAATGATGATGACATTTCAAATGATCAATACTGAGATCTCCCCAAAAAAAAAGAAAAAAAAAAAAAAAGAATTTCAAGTCTGGGTTATGGTTTTGAGACGTGTTTCATGTTAGGGTTTCAAACAATGGCAAAAGTTTCAAATTAGGGTATCATGTTAGTGTTTCAAGTTGATTTATCAATTTGTGGTTTCAAGCCTTGGTTATAGTGTCAAATTAGGGTTTCAAGTCTGGTTTAGGGTTTTAAAGTAGTGTTTCAAGTCATGGATTTCAAGTTTGTTTCCCATGTAAAGTTTTCTACTCAGGTTTGGATGGTCAAATTAGGATGTTAAATTAAGGTTTCAAGCCAGAGTTAAGTTTTAAATGAAAGTTTCAAGCCCCCAATTTGAGTTTCAAGTTGTTCTTCATTAACGTCAAGTTTGCTTTCACTCATCCAGCTTTTCATTCGTGGATGTGGAAACAATTTGAGGTCTTTTAATAATGTCATCAGCGTTTAACCTCTCTTTTTCAACCTGAAACATCACAAATAATCCATTTGGCCCAACTATGACCCAATCCATGAGGTTAAACCATGAATGGAAGGTAGATTAAACTCTCACTACACACGTGCGCTCGCACACACACACACACACACACACACACACAGTGAGTAATCTCTGGTCTTGGTATGTCTTCCTGCGTCCTATTATGCGGGGATTTTGCCGGCGATGAGAATGTGAGCGTCTAATTATCCACAGATAGACGCCTTCCAACGCCAGCAAATGAGCACATTTGCCAGTGGACAAATCATTTTAACCCTGACAAGAAAAGGGGAACATCTTGCAACCCTAATTACAATCACAGGCCAGCAAAATGGGGGAAAACACACACACACACAAATGTGCTGTGAGGCTACATTAGCATTTGAGGAGAATAGAAACATTCTTTTTTTTTGTTTTCTTCTCTTTTCATGGCTGTCTAAGCAAGTTACAAAGCTGCCGGGAGATTTGTGCTGATTTGTAGTGTTTTTTTTTCTTTCTTTCATTGTCCCCGCCTCTCCAACCAGTTGCCACTGCAGACCAACACAACACACAAACACACAAACACAAAAGAAAAGTGACAAGTGTTGATGCTGCTGAGGAAAGGCTTGTTTCGACTTGTAAACAACTATATGGAAATGTGCTTGTTGGTGTTCGAGGGAAGAAGACACAAAGTCTGGGGGAAAAAACTCTCAGGAATCAACATTTTGTTTCATGGAGAACAAGATCCGTTTACAGTTAGCTTTGCTTCATATTAGGGAAGTTAGGGGCTCAATGTACAGTAGGGATTCAAGGCAGGGTTAGGCTTTTAAAATTAAGGTTGAATATCAATGGTATACCATTGATTAATTTTGAAACCCTATAGGGTTTCAAAATTAAAGTTGAATGTTAGCAATAAGGTTTAAAAATTATGGATGAATATCAGGGTTAGGGTTTCAAAATCAAGGTTGAATAGGATTTCAAAATTTACCCTGGAGAACCCACAGGGTCAAATTTTGCCCCTGTTAATTCTGCTACCCAAATGACAAACTTTTTTTTTTTTTTGGACAAATTGAACTTCAAATGTCCAGAGTGCTCGGCAGCACGGTGACTGACTGGTTAGCACGTCCGCCTCCCAGTGCAGAGGCCGTGAGATCGAGTCCGGGCTTCGGCCTTCCTGGGTGGAGTTTGCATGTTCTCCCCGTGCTTGTGTGGGTTTTCACCGGGTACTCCGGTTTCCTCCCACATTCCAAAGACATGCATGGCAGGTTAATTGAACACTCCAAATTGTCCCTAGGTGTGATTGTGAGTGTGGTTGTTCGTCTCTGTGTGCCCTGCGATTGGCTGGCAACCAGTTCAGGGTGTACCCCGCCTACTGCCTGAAGCCAGCTGGGATAGGCTCCAGCACCCCCCGCGACCCTTGTGAGGAAAAGCAGCCAAGAAAATGGATGGATGGATGTCCAGAGTGCCACTTCTGACATCAGCATAGAGTCATCCATCTAGTGTATCAATATTGAACTGACATGAGCCAAAGGGGCAATAACAAGATGGCTGGCAACATGCTGTTTTGTTGAGCTGGAAATCTATTCAAACAAAATAATTTTTTCTGTAAACCATCAGTTGTTGAAATTGTGTATATTTTGTTAATCTATTTGATATTATCTTACAGAATGCCCAGAGGTGTGTTTTATATATATATATATTTTCGTTTGTGTGTGTGTGTGGGGGAGGGGGGTAAGCAGTGATTTTGTCCCATGTTTCCATTCGCCAAAGTGTGTTTGCATATTTGAAATCCAGTTCTAACATGCAATAAATAAAGCAAAACACTTTGTTCAAAGTAGCTGTGTATTTGATTGATTATTTTCCAAAATTATAAATAGTTGGCATTGACAGTATTTGTTATTATGGTTCTTCGAAATTATACTCCTAAATCCCAATGGGTCAAATCCTAATCCTAAATTAGAGAATAAAGGGTTAAAATTGGAAAAACTTGATATTTTGGTGTTCATTGGATTTATAGCAGTAATTTAATGCATAGTTCATAGTTTTCCAAAGAAGAAAACGGATCTTGGGTTCTCCAGGGTTAAAGCTGAATATTGAATGCCATGTGAAAGTTTTAAACTTGGATTTCAAACAAAGGTTACAGTTTCAAATTAAGGTTTCACATCAAGTTCTGGGTTTCAAAGTAAAGTTTCAAGCATAGGCTAGGGTTTCAAATAAAGGTTTCCAAGCAGGGTTTCAAATTAGGGTGTAAAGCAAAGGGTTGGTTTTCAAATTAAAGTTTCAGGCTTGGGATTTCAAAGTAGGGTTTCAAGCAAAGGCTGGGATTAAAAATTAAGGTTTCAAAGGAGGGTTTCAAATTTCAAAGTTTCAAACAAAAGTTGGGGCTTCAAATTAAGGTTACACAGGGTTTCAAATTGGGTTTAATGTAAAGGTTACAATTTGAAATTAAGGTTTCACAACAGGATTAGGGTTTCAAGCAAAGGCTAGGGTTACAACTTGAGGTTTCAAAGTAGGGTTTTATCTCAATCAAAAGCCATGGTTACTGGGGACACAAAAACACACACACACTTCTGCTGTTAATTTTGCATAGGTTGTGGGTGATGGATGATTTTGCTGGCTAATGGTTATAAATGCATTAGTGCAAATCATCTGGACTCGCACACACGCACACACGCACGCACGTTTCTCCCCTCCAAGCGTAATCTTCTCTGCGTCCTTCCGATTCAATTTGCCGTCATTACTAAGTCATGAGCCGCCATGTTTACGATGACGTGTGTTCATTTTTTCACATCCGAGGCTCATTCGGCCGCTCGTTGCGTTTAAAAATAGCTCCACTATGTCATTAATCAATGACACAAACACGTGTCAAATTGATCGGCCGCCATATTTCTTTGCGCAAGGCCGCTGTGGGCACATAATGGCGCGAGGAGAAGGATGTTCTCCTTCACCGCTAAACTTGTTTTCAACCTGATGTATGGCACTCTCACTGCATGTATGAACTTACGTCTTCTCTGCGTGAAAGGGGATTAAGGCTCTGAACCTCACCGTTACGCACCGGAAGGTTTATTGAGTTTATTCTAGAAGGACGTGCTAACGCGCTACGTTTGTTGTGTTAAAATTACTTTCAGGAAGTAATTTTGAGGGGATAAATTGTACTTGTCAGTGTAGTTTTAATGCAATATATATGTTTTACTTGAGTATTTTTTATAAGAAGCAAAAGTATTTTTACTACATTACATTGAGCTTCATTGGGCTCCTTACATTTATTAATCTACTATTGCTTTCGTGGTCTCTATGTTTTGTTGTACCAGAGACGTTTCTGCCATCACATGACTGATTCACCAATCCAAAAGAACTAGCGACTCGAGCCAGGAAGTCATATGACCATACACAATTGGAGAACTTTTCAATTCACCTTGGTAAAATTCACTAAAGGGCGTTTAGTGACAACAACAATTTCCAGGGTAATTAAATTGCCCAGGGAGCATCCGAGTACTATCTCAGCTGCAGGGTCTTGCTGAGCCAGGCTGGAACTTTGAGGGGGCGGGCTTCACTGACCAAGGCTGATTGGTTGGTCAAGTTTTTTTTTTGGTGGGGGGGGGGGGGGGGTTATTTTTACATTGGATGGGCTCAAACTCATAAGTCATCAAACTCATTTGAATTAATTACAGAGAACTCTAAGACACTGTGGAAACACAATTATAAATTCCCAGCGGAACTTTTAAAGAACTCCCTTTACCCAGAACTCAAAGATCCTGGGCTTATTTGTGGAAAAGCAGCTAAAGAGAAAGTTAATTTAAGACCATTTCTTGTGGCAGAATTGGCCTTCATTTTAATTATTTCATAAAGATTACATTTATTATTGTTTCACTTAGTGATATTGTTGAGCAATATTTTAATTTGCACATTCTTAGTTGATGTTCATGCTTTGATAAAAAAAAAGAAGAAAAAAAATAGTTATTCTCCAGTTAGTTAGTACCTGAGTAATTGTTTCCACTAAATACTTTCTCTTGCTTCAGTACTTGTAATTTAAAAGTCTAAAAGTCATTTGGAGGGGCTCAGGGCAAAAAAACCCCAAAAACTTTTATTTAAAGTTGACTGCAAACAATAAGTTACATGAAATAATTTAACTAAACACATTTGAATTTTTTTAATTAAATTAAATGACATTATGAAATGGTTTATTTAGTTAGTTTTAAATTCATACAAACTAAATATATATATCATGTCATGACTTAATTAAACAGAAAATTCATTGTATAATTAAAAACACAATGAAATGAATTAATATGTTTTTAAAAGGTCTGAAGTTGATAAATTCATAAGATAAATTTAATTTAAAAAGTAACAAAATTGAAAAAAACAACAAAAAAAACCCACAAATATATTAACTCATTGAATACCAGCTATTTTCATTGGAGCAGCCCCCTTCAATACCAGCCGCTTTACTGGATTTTGACTGATCTTGCAAGGCCCACAGAATATTGTGTTTTATTGCTATATAAACAAACCAAAAAAAAGATGAGACTCTCTTCTTTCATCATAAAAAAACTACCTTTTTCCGTTCTTTAGTTATCAGTGTTAGAATATAGGCAAGTTTTGTTGAAATTTCAATTCCTGAGAGAAAGAAAATGTAGAAAGAGCTTTTTGTAAAACAAACATTTAAAGCACATTTTGGACTTTAACACTATGTTGTTTGCAATAAAGTGTGAGTGTGTCCAAGCTTTGTGTGAAACAATGAGCTGCATTTGATGCCTTGCCATGTTCACGTTGTCTTATTTTTCTTCTTGCATGGTGGCGCCTGCCAGCTTTTTTTTTTTTTTACACTTTTGTGATAATACTCTCCCCTCCTCTCCTCTGTGTTGTGTCGTGGTGCGTTTGCTTTGTTTTCCTGCCTCTTTATCTGCTTCACTTCTAATTCAAGCAGCATCTCGGGCCCTCTCGAAATTAATCTGAAGCGGCACAATGAGCTTAGATGGTATTACATATGCAAACAAGAGTCAGATATTAAAAAGACAGCACAAAGCAAAATGAAGGCTCAGCGATGGCCTGATGAATGACAACCAAGCATGTTGATGATGATGCTGCTGGTGAGGCTTGAGGAAATGAAACATGCGTGATAATCACATGTTGTCGTGGACCACAAGATTTTATGGCATTATTAACATGCAGTCATTATGAGCTACATGGTCAGTTCGGCAATTTTTTTCATCTTCAGTATTTTATAGTTTCACAAAATAAGTAAACAAAATTAACTGAAATTTCAAATGCATTTCAATGAGTGTGAGATTTAATTTGAGTCAGATTTTTGCTCTTTGCGGGCCGGCCCGGTCCCTATACCACATCAATCGAAGTGGTAAACTGCCTAGTCTTAAGTTGTAATATCGCCATTCACTACTAGGTAGACATAGTTTGGTTTCGCTTGCACCTTATACTGCCCTCTATTGCATTAGTAGGCCTAATAATTCTTTGTGGATTTTGAATGACATGCAGAACAAACAGCACCTGAATAATATAAACAAATTGAGTGAGTTGATTTTTTTTAATAAAAAAGAGGGAGAGAGTTCTTGCACTTCATGTTGGTTTGTGCCGTCCTTGAATGGTAATTTTTATGTATGTGAGCCTTTTGCACTGGAAAAAAAAATCACTATGTGTATATTTTTGGATTGTTCAAACCCTTTTCGACATATGCATTGAAATATGTAGGCTATATTGTGAAATATATTAACTAATTTGCTCCCAAAAACATGTAAAAACGTTCTATTTTAAATATTGACATCCCAAAAACATATTTATACATTTTTGTTTTTGTTTTATGCTAGAGCATACAGAAGGCTTTGATGTAGCCTCTGACCTGAAGAGGTCGCTTAAAGCAATGGTAGTCATTACAAAAAAACGGCCAGCAGGTGGCAGCAGAGTATAAGAGATCAATCAGGGCCATGTTGCATCAAAGCTCTTTCTCCTAGGGTTTTCAACAAGTTTGTGAATATTGATGAAACTTAGCTCTATTCTAATGTCTATTCCTGCACGGAAACGGAAACAGATACAAATATACTTCTTTTTTTTCCCTGATGAAAGAAGATACTCTAATCTTTCTCTTGGTAGGTTCCATGTTTTATAGCAATACAACACAATATTCTGTGGGCCTTGCAAAATCAGTCAAAATCCAGTAAAACAGCCCTGAGCGAAGGGTGTTGCTTCAGTTAAAATTGCTGGGAGTGAATGAGTTAAGATAGAGTGAGGCATATTAGTTCAATTAAAAACAAAAAAAGTTTTCGCTATTCACAGTGGGTCTTTAAAAACTACTCCAAATTATGATCATCACTCCATAAAATGTGTCAAAATAAAATCGTGGGAATTTTTTCATACTGTAACATTCCAGAAAATTGAAGGTTTCAACTGCTGCCAAAATTCAAGCCCATAAGTGTGCTAGGCCCATTCCCAAATTGGTCTGTATTTGCAATCACATTAACCAACCCGATTGAGTGATTAGACTCTCCGCTGTCCATCACATCTGCTTGCCGACTTCTTGTTAACCTCGTTAGCATCCGCCAGTTTTTAGAGATGAGACGCAGTCCCGTGCTAATTAGCGCCCTCGGCCAGCTCGACCTTTACACAAAAAGGCTACGTTGTCGCCTCGGATGAAAAATGTGTTAATGTGACTTTTTTGGGGGGGGGGCCCTTTTGATTAGCTTTGTAATTGGATTAAAGGTTTAGCAGCACAGGTGAAAATGTGCTGAGTAAGCGCGGCCTGTAAAGTCTGTCCACTGACTGGCCAAGGTAATTATTTCGAAAACAGATCCATTTTTTAAAGCAAATGTGACGTTTTTGTGGTAATTATGGTATTTATTTGACGAAGGCATAAATTCTGTTCTCCGAATGAGATGCACATAAGGCCTCAGTACTACTTAAAGAGTGGATGAGAAATTGTCTTTTGTTTTTCAATTACGCTCAGTTTTGATTTTTATACAATATTTTCATAAGAGAAGTAATATTTTGTAGTTTTCAAACCACTTATCGAGCAGAATTTGAACTTTTTTTTTACCCCTTACAATCAAAGTCAGCGAAGGCTGGATTATCAAATGTCACTGAAAATTTATCCTGTTGTGTGGGGACGTCTTAAAGCTCTAACCGATAATTGGGCCAAATTTGAGGATGTTCCCTACTTCCGACCCGATTATCGGCTGTTTCAAAATGATAATCCTGAGTGATTACCCTAGTTTAATATCTCCGCTTGTAGAGCCCCCCGTCCCCACCCAAAAAAACAACAACCTCTTAACACACCTCACACCGCAAGATAATCAATCAGGATCATCTTTTAGAGACAATGATGGTGCCTTTACTGACTTTGATTGTAAATCTGGCACGATTATCGGCATGCATATACACCACTTTAATTATTTCTTATTCTTCGATGATGCTTGTTATTGGTTCAAAAAACCGTGCAACACATGCAGATAGACAATTTGACAGTACTCGCAGGCATATATTCCTTTTTCTCTGTGAAAATCGAGTAATACTATTGCAGCTTACTGTGAATGAAACTTTTTAAATCAGTATGTTGATTATAGAAGTTGTAATTTGTAGTGGTAAGATAATGTCCAGTTCCATCGTTTATGACCACACGCTTAGAATCCTCACACTTGCAATGAATCCCTTCCGTGTCATTCAGGGTTTTTTTCCCCCTTTGAGGGCACCGTTGCCAGGCGTCGGGTGATTTACGGCGCGTGATTATCTGATGAGCGGCGAGCAGACGAGCAGAGAAGCCCTCCAGCCAATTGGGAGAGGAGTGGAGATAATCATACATGCTTAGCCGTTTAATGGGAATGCGCTGGATATGAATTTTCTCATCCGGAAAAACAAACAGAAATGATTAATGGGAGGTGGTGAGGGGGAGGGAGGGGCAGAATTAACATCTGAGATGTTGACTGTTGGAATTCACTGAATAATTCAACATGTTTCTTCTGCTTACTATCTCCTCCACTGTGCTGCGCTATCAAACATATTTACAGAATGCACGAGTGTCACTTACTCAATTATATCATATTAAAAATGCCACCAACTGATATTAACAATTTTTCAAAATTCTTTCCAATCTACAGTAATGTAGTACAGTTACACCCTTAATAAGCCTGTGACCGTGTGCTAATCTTTTGTTTTAGTTTTTTTCCAGCCTAGTCTAGGTCAGTGAATGCATCGCGCCTGTCTATGTAACGTTTATCATTGCGAGACTAATTGTTAAGTTGTTCTGGTTGTATGGTACTCGCAGCTCACTGCATGAACATTGCTGGAACGCTGTCTGTGCCCGAGCTAGAGGCCAAACCAGCAGTGACCCTTGGAGAAGCCAGGACCATACCAGCTTCATCTAAATGCATCGTTTGGGGTGAAGTGAAGGACCCGAGGCCAGGAGTCATGGCTGTGCACTTCACAGACAACATAACATCTGGAAGTGTTCTGGTCACTATGGAAAAAAGGGTGCCGGTCAGAGTGTGCAATTTCTCAACCAAAGCAACCGCCCTACCAAAAGGAGCCTGTCTTGGTGTCCTTGTTGAAGCTTGCCTTGAATGTGCCAAAGAAAATTGCAGTGACTAGCCATGCAGATGACGATGCAACATCACTGGTGGTAGGAAGAGTAGCAACGACCCATGACATTCCTGAACACCTTCAAAGCCTGGTTGCTGCTACATGCAAGCTCTCAATGAATAACAACAACAGCGGTTCACTCAACTACTGCTCACATATCAATCGATCTTTGCCAAAAATGACTCTGATCTTGGTTACATGTGTGCTGTTACGCACAAGATAGACACTGGGTTCGCTAGATGAAGATGAAGTCCTCTTCCTGGGTCACATCGTGAGTGGGGAAGGGGTCAAACCGAATCCAGCTCTCATCAAAGATATACAGCAGTGGAGCTCCCCCACTAGCCTTCAAGAGCTTCCAGTTCAAATGCCCTGAAGGACAGCTAGGCTCGGTGGATAGAAGAGTTGAGCCAGTATGACTTCCACATTGAACATCGAGCTGGTAAACATCAAGCTGGTAAACGCACACACAAACGCGGACGCCATGTCAAGGTTGCCAGGAGGAAATGTGGACAAATGTGACAGTTACCGGGCTAATGTGAATTGCAGGACACATTGATCATCGACACTTCGAACGCACCTTGTGGGGGATCAGCCTGTCAGGCCTGCCATGTAAAGGGTGTGCGTACTGCCGGAGAATTCACGAACAGTGGGTCAAATTCGTAAACGATGTTGATGATGTGCCATTCGCAGTAAGTTGCATTGAGCCCCAAAGTCACAGACATGGTCAAGACACCCTGGCACCAGAAGATCAGCCAGCTGTGGGGGGCCCAGAAGTCAACTGGCTCAAATCCCTTGGTCTGGCAACAATTCAGAAAGCAGATCCTGTCCTTGTTACCCTTCACACATAGAAAGAAACAGGGACGCTCCCTACCAAAGATGAAGTGATGCTTGAGAGTCCTGCAGTGAGGAAGTTCTGGCTCTACTGGCCCCAAGTCACACTTAAACAAGGAGTCCTTTATTACACCTGGGAGAGAATTGGAGACCAGAAACCAACCTTGTTATTGTTAGTTCCCGTGTCCATGCACAAGGAAGTCCTACAGTCATGCCACAACCCTCCATACTCTGGTCATCTGGGAAAAGCCAAAACCCTTGAGCGAGAGCACTCCTACAGTGTTGGTGACCTTGTGTGTGTTAGAGACAACCTGAAAAAGAAAGGACTAAGCCCAAGCTTCAAGCACTCTGGAAGGGTCCCCTGATTGTTGCTGCAGGTCGAGGTCCAGTACTGTACGAGATTCAAGGTCCCAAGCGCACCACATTCATGCATCTTGACCGACTCAAGCTCTATGACAGTGACGTTATATCACTCTGGATATTACGACAGAGAAGTAAATTGCTACAGCAGTGCCAAGATTCCAACTTCCAAGAAAATGAAGAGGACACTCCACTAATGCCAATGCTGCCACGACCAGATGATCCAGACGGTACACACATGGGTCCGGGTGACAAGTCCAAAGATCCATGTGAAGATCCATCTCAGTCAAGAAGACAATGTGATACAAACACATGGACAAAGACTGTTAAAACATCAAGTGGTCGAGTAATCAATAGGCCAGAAAGATTCAGGTACTAGTTGCAAGTTGCATGAAGCTAAGTTAACAGTTAATTGCTTGCACTTAAGACTGAATCTAGAAAAAAATACTGTTTTATTAGGTTGTTTGTCGCCTAAATCTTCAATGAGTGTTATGTTTATTGTAATTACATAATTACTACTTAGTTTTCCCTATATTACCCATACTGAAGTATTCCCAAAGGGGGGATACTGTAGTAGTTACACCCTTAATAAGCCTGTGACCGTGTGATAATCTTTTGTTTTAGTTTTTCCCAGCCCAGTCTAGGTCAGTGAACTTTTAATGGAAAAAATGACTGAATGAAAAAAAGAACATATATGATGAATGAAAAAGCATTCATAATCTAAAAGTCATAGCAAAATGAAAAAAACTATATTATGAATGAAAAAATATTAATTAACGGAATTTTATTTTTATTTTTTAATTTTGAAAAAAAAAGTTTGTGGAACGTAACATCCTCGAGACACGAGGGAATACTATAATTCAATTTTCGACCTTACTAGTCATGTTTGAAATCAGAAAATCTCCTTAATCTCAAAGCTGACTGCCGCCAAAATCAAAGCATCTCAACTTGTTTTTACTGACTACATGCCTGCCAAGTTTAGAGACGATTGCAAGGAAAATTGCATTTAAAATTTTCTTGTTTCACTAAGTTTGACATTGCTGTGACTGTGAAATTTTCTGTCGACATTTACACTTTGGCAAGTACACAGCGGTAAAGCCAAAGAAGCAATTTTGTAAATTTTTCAAAACAACTGTAATAAATCTCGAGAAAGCCTGTTGATGGTATTTTTAGCTTTAATCTTTACAGTTACACATTATAAAAGGACAAAATGGCAAAAAAATTGTGAACAAAGACCTTTCTTTCTAAATCAGATGAAGTTAAAGATGAAGTGTTAAACTGCCACAGCTGAGCGCCAACTACTGTCAAGGAGGACTTAATCAATGTCAGATGTTTTTTTTCTTCTTACTGGTAGCTGATATTGGCAGCCTCCATGTACCTAACCTGATACCTTAAAATAAGGTGGTATCGGCCCGATACCGATACATGTTTTTTTTATATCGAGAATATACTTTTTTTGTTTAAATGTAGCTTTTTGTGGTTTGTACCAGATTATATAATTTATTAATTTTCAGAGAAAGGAGCAATTTCATGTAATTTTCTTATACTTTCCAAAAGATGCGTTCCAAGGGTACCGTCTGCTGATCAACGGGAACAAATACATATTTTTTTCTGCTAACAAATGTGGAATTTGAAGGATTAGAAATGAAAAAAAATTATGTTTTTTAGGCTAAATAACAAAAACTGATGCTAGTTAAAAATGTAATCTTGAAAATTACAACAAAATGTCTGAAAGGTTAGTACAGTAAAAGGCCTGCTGGTTAATAACATAACATCTCATTGTTCACTGTGCTGTGACAGCATTCTAAACTAGCCTTGGTTTATGAGCCACATGCTGCTTCACCTTATCTACTCAAGTGTGACACAGCATCCTCTGGTAGTTTTTTTAATCATTATTACAACTTTACCACCTTATCATCACACTGATGCTAAAATAGTGGTGATTTGGGGTTGCCATGCTAATGAAGCTAACAATTTGCATTCTGTTGTTTTTAGCTACTATTTTCAGGTCATTCATACTGACAATCCACTAGTTGAACAATTGAAAAAAGGTTTTAAAAAAGTATTAATGTCTTCTGCAGTATTTAGAGAAGGATGAAGAACAATGCTATAGTATTTTTTTAAACTTTTTTAAAAAAATTTAATTAGCCCGCCAAGCCGTCAGGAGCTAATACGTTCTCATTAAGCACAAATCAACACTGGAAAGAGCAATGCAGGATTAAATTAGCCATTCCTGACAACTGAAGGCCGCTATATGTTTTAATTAGGCCACCAAGAAGGATATACGTTTTAATTAGCGCCGTCTCCCGCGGCCCTGGAGGTTTAAACACTAAGGTAGTGCGTTAATCAAATGACACTAATTGTTTTCTCTCCCTGGCGTTGGAATCTTCACGGAATCGTTTTTGCTTTCAGTTTCTTGTTTGGCTTTTAAAAAGCAAACAAATAAATAAATAAGACTGACCTACTTTCAAGTATTCCCTGGTGACCCGCGAGCTGCAGGTGCTGCATGCACTTTCGTCTCCGTCATCCCAAAACGCAGCCGGCATGCAAACAGGTTTCAAACGGTGTAACAGCTGTAAGCATCTGGACGAATGATCATTACACGACTGTGATATTTTCAATCCTTATCGATTACAAGTAAATTGAATAGCATGTGTAGCACTTAGGCCAAAATATGTCATGTTTATGGCAAGCCCTTTGAGCATTTATTTCATATCCTTGATATCAGACAGTAGTGTTTCTTACTTGTTCAGTCTTTGTCAGCACTAGTTGGACAATTAGCCACACTGGCTGTGCACTTTGTCATACTAGTTGCACAGAAACTCTGACTAGTCGCTCATTTTTAGCAACGTGTTAATTAGTCAAACTCTCACTCTCAATAGTGACGTGCCCTATGATTTCCTTGCACTAGTTAGGTTGTGAGAGCTGAAACACCCACTAGTTAACTAGTGAAAGACAAAACACTGACAAGTTAACTAGTGAACGGCTCTTGAAGTCTACACTAGTGACACACAAATGTTTTACTAGTTAACTAGTGATGCCCCAAATATCCACAAGTTACACTAGTGAGACATTTGGACTGAACTAGTTCTATATTCTATTAGCTACTTCTATTTTTGTTGCAACACACTTGAGATTTTGCCCTCGTTTCAGTATGATTTAGTTAATTTTTTTTAATAGTTTTAAATTCAGTTATGTTTATTTGGCATGTTTTATTTTTTATTTTTACTATGCACAACACTTTGTTTTAGATTGTCCTAAATCAAGTATTTTTTTCTCCGTTATTTATTTATTCATTCATTTATTTTTTTCAGCCTGTACAGCAGTCAGTTTTGGCAGCAGACTTGCTGTTGCGCCAACTTCGCCCTATGGAACCTCATTCTGTTCATTTTCAATGTATCCATATCATACCTATACACTACATTAGTCAGGTTTCCATCCAATTGTTTTGAATTTTGAAGGCGAATTTACTGAAAATGCGCAAAACAGACATGCGACTTATGCCCGTTTCTATCTGTTCTTCTTTTGAGAATAGTGAAAGGGGACTCCGCCGCTGTAGATGGTGGTATATACCATAGAGATATTATCCACCAGTCATTTAAAAGAAGACCAGGAAGCAACTGTGCTGTGCGATGACATCGTATGAGTTTGCTTTTGTAATTCTTGATAAAACATAGCGTTTCTTTGCTGTTTTTTCCATCTAAAATTGCATTAATATTCGCTTCTTTAATTAATTCCAAAATAATTGCTGTTTCGTCGTCCCCCCAAACATACCTTACTTTATCGTCCAACATTGCTTAGGGACTACAAACGGTCAAAACGTGTATCCGGTCTTGCCAGCGGTTATTCACAAAACCTGTTTGCATAGCCAAAATTAGCATTTTCCTTTTTTTGATACATATCAAAATCCACCTCGTCTAAGCGTAAAACTTTTTTTTTTGTGCAAATTTTGGGCCCTTTTTCGAATTTCTAGCATTTCCATTAAATTGTATTTTCGCATTTCTTAAAAATGTAATGGATTGAAATCCAACTACTGACTATGTTTACATCCAGTCAATAACCCATCCAAAAAATTAGCAAATTCCAGTTATACAAGGCCATTTAAACACCAGCAAAACCCCGGATATCGTCGCTGTCCTGTGAAAAATACTTATGCCCATTTTTGTCATTATTTATTTTTTATTTATTTATTTTTACATTTTTACGTTTATGGGATGAAACTGAATGCAGACATATCAAAAACAACAAAACAAAAATGGGTGTTTTTCACAGGACAGCAACATTATGCTCAACTTTTTTTTTAAAAACCCGAATATGATCCCTGGATTACTCCTTTAATAACTTGACTATGTACACATATAACCGTTTTATTTTTTACTATTGACTTCCTGGTTTTGATTTCTTCACTAGGTTCGGGGGTCCAAGCCATATAAATGTATTTTTAAAAACTTGTACATTTTAGAATTGCTCCAAATGAAACTTCCTGCTTACTTTCTGGTTTGGATTTCTTCTGCAACCTGTTGAGGCAGCATACTAGTGGGACCCTTGAAGAATTGTTGCCTGTGCTGGTATTGCATCATGCCAAATTTCATTCCGTCAGGACACGATGATTAACAACACTTAATTCACTTATTGTACAAAAATTATGATAAAATCTCTTTTAACATATTTTTTTAAATTAAAATAGATTGCATATGCTTAAGTTGCTTAGCATGAGATTGTGTTTATGCTGGCATGCAGCGTAAATGCAAAAGATGCGAGAGAAGGGGTGTGGAAATGAAGGCAAAAGTAATAAAAAAAATTAATTGGTTTAAAGAAAATCAAAGAATGTAGACAAGGAGAGAGAATGGAGTCTGACTCTGCTCTGCCCCAATTACACAAAGCAAATATCTTTTCTGATTGCATTTTGTCGTGTGTGTGTGTGTGTGTGTGTGTGTGTGTAGGTGCGTGCGTGTGTGTATATCGTCTTCCCTGACTAAATAAAAACTGGCTGCCAGACCAAAGTTATGTTTTGGAAAATACTGGTTTTAGATGCCTTATTCACATTGGGAAAATGTGAAACTATTGAACTTGGACACATTATTAGAAATGAACACAAACAATCTCAACTTGTGAAAAACATGGACCAGTGTGACCTTTTTGAATTTGAAAATATCCCAACAAAAAACAGAACTTGATCCAAAACAGGATGAGGCATCTTTCAAAATAAGGTTTCAAGCACAGGTTACGGTTTTAATGTAGGGTTTTAAGTTTGGATAAGAATTGCAAAGTAAAGTTTCAAGTCGGGGTTAGGGTTATGATTTAAAATTAGTGCTTGTAGTTACAATTTACTGTTGTGATTTTAAAATATAATTGGCATTTCAAAGTAGAATTTCAAGACTGGGTTATGGGTCATATGTTCAAGTTACAAGTAAGTATATAGCGCTTTTTTTTGGACACTCAAAGATGCTTCACAGTGACTGCATTATTCATGAGCACACAAAGTATCATTTTGTGTGCCTATTATCAAATTATTAGCCATAATTTGGAAGAAAAAAAACTAAATCTGTGGGATTTTGTGAAGCGCAGGGCAAAAATTTATGCGAACCACCAGAGACGTAGCCTACATATAAATGTCGCTCGTGCACACATACGCACACAAACACGGGAAGCGACGAGGACGCAGGAAATGCTCGACAAGACTCTTTCCAAAGCTGGAGGGGCAAACACAACTCGCGTGTCTCGTGACGCCTTTCCAACCAAACTAAACCTTATTACTGTATGCTTTTTTTTGGGCGGGGGGGTTGTCTTCCTCTCCTGCTGTTTGCCTCTCGTGCCTCTTCCGCCTCATGTTCCTGTTGCTAATTAGATGAAGACGTATCGCGGTGCTGTGAAAGAATTCTCCACAGAGCCGAGTGGTGATATGAATAATTGAGACGCAATTAGCCTCTTGCCATCACACCGCTGACCGCAGTCGGCTTACGTGCTCTCTACTGCCTACATTATTTGCCGCTGCGGGGGTCTGCTTATGATGAATGTAAGACAACCATTGGACTGCATAGGACAGTAAACGATCGCCAGGTGTCTTAATAGCAAGCTGTGAATAACGGAGGGATGAAAATAAGAGCTAGGATAATTTTAAATTTACATGGTGTACAGTGTTCAGCTAATCATTTTGAAACACTTAAAACATATTGTTCATTTTGATTGACTTTTTTGTGTGTTTTTATTATTACTGTACGCATTTGTATGGTGTCCTTGAGTAGCCAAAAAAGTGCATACGAATAAAATGTATAAAACATATTATTGTTATTTTTCATAGTACATCGCGCTGACACTTGTAATATTGATAATGGCTACAAGCCCATCCATCAGCTTGTGTGGCCATCTTCCTCCTTCCATCCTCTCTTCCACCTTTCCTCCTCCTCTGTTCCTCTTCCTCCCCTGACAGCACTATGAATAACAATTAGAGGATATACAAGTCACAGAGAAACCATTTAAAAGTTTGAAATCACTTCTGTGTGTCACAGATGAGCAAAAGAGAGAGGAGGAGGCCTGTTGCCGAGGATACGGCCTGAAAAGGTTAAGGGGGGGGGGATATTTTTGTGTGCGTGCTTGTGTGTTATAACGCGATTAGTGAGTAGAATACCAAATAGTGATTAAGAACATGAATAAGCTAATTGCTAAATGTTATTGTGCATTTGGATAGTGTGAGAGAGAGAAAAAAAAGGAAAACATTCAGACTTGAAACCATAATTCAAAACCATAACCAGGGTTAAGGTTCCTTAAATTCTAATCCAATCAAAGAATAATAATAATCAAAGAAACCCTAACCCTGGTTGAAAACTTAACCCTGCTTTGAAACAGTTCCATTAAAGCCTAACCCGGAAATTGACTTGAAACCCTACTTTGAACAATATCCCAGGTTTGAAACTCCAATTTTAAACCCCAACCCGTGCTTAAACACCCAATTTAAAACCCTAACTCTGGTTTGAACCCTTAACATGGTTTGAAAGCCTAATTTAAAACCCTATCGCTGGTTTGAAAACTTAACCATGGCTTGAAACCATTCAAGCCTAACCTGGGCTTGAAGCCCTAACTTGAAAGCATAACCCTGACTTAAAATGCCAGTTTGAAACCTTAACTCTGCCCAGAAACCAATATTTGAACCTCAAACCTGTTTTGAAACCCTAACGCTGATTGAAAAGCTACTTTAAAACCCTAATTTTGACTCAAAAACCCAAACATTAGCCACAATTTGAAACCCTCATTTGAAATGTCCACACTAATTTGAAGCCCCAACTCTGGCAATAGTAAAACAAGACTTGTTATTCTTTTTTTCCTTACAATCTTGGTCTGTCCATCATGTGTTATTTTCAAAAAAATACAACAATGAAATGACTGAAATGAAATGAATAAATCTGCGAGACTTGCGAGTTCAACGGTGTTGTATCGTGAGCTGTGAGCAGTCGCCACTGATGAATGAAGCAAGCAGTCAGGTGATGCTAATTGATGTCTCTTCCTATGCTTGCTTCCTCTCTCCTCCAAAGTTCAATTACGTTCATCCCGGGCTATCCATCAGCGGAATGAAGACGGTCGCCGGGCCAAATTAAACGTGCCAATTTCAATTAGCCCGATGGGAGGCAACAAAGGCGACAGAGACTTCTGCCGTGTGGCCCAGATTTCTTTAAGAGAAGCAAAGACATAAAATGGGAAGAATTTTTCTAGGCAAGAAGAGTTCCTGTCAATTACACCATAAAACCCAAACACTTGAAATAAACATAATTTAAAACCAAAACCAAGGCATGGAACCCTCCTTCTTCTTTGAAACTCTGGCCCAGTCTTGAACCTACGGTAATCAAAACTCGAAATCCCAAATCAGTTACACATCTTAAAATTTGCAATGTTGAGGTAAAACATTTTTTTTTAATGGATGTCTTATATGACTTGAAACTCAAAATGGTTTAATCGCCAACATCTGTCTTCTCCTGTCTGTGTCCTACCTTGAAGTAAACTTAGTTTTAAGATGCTGTCAGTCGTATTCTGAGTGGGTTTCATATGCACACCTGACAAATCAATTAGCAGCATGTTGACTTGGCTTAGCAGCCGCCTCCAGCTTCAATTAAGCACCGCTTCGGAAGCTGCCACATCAAAACCAAAGACAGAGACGTGCTCTCCAGTCGTCTTTCTAAATGAAGACGAGAAGGAACAATCCATCAATGACGGTCAGCATTTGCTCTCTTTCTTTAATTTAGATGATTTACTTAACGGTAAGAAGAGCAGTAAAGTGTCCTAGTCGCCAACAACTGTGAGGAAAATCATATTTAAAATAGGGTTTCAAGTCTTTGATTAGGTTTTAAATTTTGGATGACAGGGTTAGGGTTTCAAAGTATGTTTTCAAAGTAGAATTAGGGTTTCAAAGTATGCTTTCAAAATAGAGTTAGGGTTTCAAAATAGGGTTTTAAACACAGCTTAGGGTTTCAAATTAGGGCTTTAAACTAACTGTGTTAGTAGTTAGTAGGATTCGTTTCTTCAAATTTGGGTTTTTAACTAGGATTGGGATTTCAAAGTAGGGTTTAAAATTAGGGTTAAGGTTTAAAATTAGGGTTTTTAATTAATTTCGCCACACTTAAATGGGTGTAACAATCAGTGGTACTTTAACTTTAACAAACTAGAGTTTTAACCTAAGGTTAAGATTTCAAAGAATTGCTTTAAGCCAATGGTTTCAAAGATGGGGTTTTAAGTCTGGTATGTGAATTTTGGCCAATGTTAAGGTTTCAAGACAATTAATGTTCATGTCTAAAAGTAGAATTCTGGGTTTCAGAGCTGCTTTCAAATTTGTGATACAGGGAAGTGTCCATCTATTTTCACCTTCTTGTGTGCTAATCATTAAAAATCTCCCATTCTGTGTATGTTGAGGAAACCTCTCAGAACGGCGAGCAAGATCCACACGTCAGTTAATTGGCGATGTCGTTTTCCCGCAACTGCCAGAGCTCTGCGGCACATCAAAGGCTGGCACATGACGCTTTTTCTTTGGCTTGAAGCAGACACGAGCGTCGTGGAATGACGCTGTCTTATCAATTATGGAAACGTTCTCACACTCATTTTGCATCATTACTTGCGCTTTACTGCTAGCCATAGTGTGGCTGCGTTTATTTAAAAAATGTTGCATGCTGATGGCGCTCCGTGACTACACGGCATGTCCGAACCATCTGCATAACAACTGCCGCACACACTCACTCATACACAAATGCAACACGCACACACGTACCCGCGCCAAAGAGGATTGATAATAGGGCAAATTAGCAGTAGATTTGCAATGAAAGATCAGTTCATTAAAAATGCATTAAGTGTGAATGGGTTCAGTTAATGCTAAATGGAAGGAGGAGGGAAATCCAGATCATCCCCATAGTCCCCTCTGACTCTGCCGCATTTTATCGCCAAACATTGGAAAAAATGCGCTCTTCAATGGCATTGCACCACATTTACAAAGATAAGCTTGTTTTGCACACTATCATAATAAAAATGTTAGAGTTTGTCTACAAATCACTAAATTACATATTTGTTGAGCAAAGTGGTAGTTTCCCCAAATGGCCGCTAGTTGCCAATCCCTGGCCTACTGGGTTCGTTTATTTGAGTCCTCTTCCTCATTCTCGGCTTGTCACAGTGCAAAGTCATCGTAGGGACAATCACCCCCCCCCCCCCCCCCCACCCCGAGCATTTAATTGCATACTGGTTAAACACATTTGTTCTGGTCTCTTCTTCTTTCATTCTTCAAAGTCTTGACACAGATTTGCTTGTCGCCGCTTGTCGTCTTGTGTGGAACAAACTTGCAAAGAGAGACACTGTTCGCCGCAGTGTGATCTCCATAGTTGAAGAGCTTCCTCCCAGGACTTTAACCTTGCATTTCAATGTGGCCGGGTGATGATTCTGAGGACAAAGAGAAGGATGAGGAGGATCCCGCACACACATGCACACACTTCAGCGTCAGTCTCTCGCACTGCTGCTGAAAGGGAGATGATGATTATGCAAATGAGCGCTCTCTCTTTCTGAAAGATTAAACAGGCCTCTGATTGGTTTTACATAACCTTCACTTGCATGCGGGCCGCCACTGTCCTACTCTCTCCATACACTCATGTACACACACACAAACATGCACATTGCATTTTGTGTCGTCTTTCTGGTGTTAAAATGGCCTCTTGCTAACCTCTCCTTGCTTACGATGGTTGTCGGACGCATTCAGTTTTGTTTCTTCACACACTTCCTGTGTGCTCTTGTAGCAGCAGGTTTTACGATTCAAATACAAATTGGTATTGAACACAATAAAGACAAAATGCTACACATTGCCCTCAAAAGGCAAAATATTGGCAAATAAATACAGATAAACCATATACAGTATTTGTCTAAGAAGAGCAATATGTTAAAAGTTAAATGTGCAAAAAACAACAACATTTTAGGCATTATATTTGTCCATAAAAGGCTAAAGTTTGCTGTGAAAATGGTGGATGAGTGCACAAGCAGGCTTTTTTGTGCAATATTTGTTTGTGAAAAGTAACAGTTGAAGTAATAGTTGAACACAAAAACTAACTAAATACTTTTGTCAGCAATTTGCAACACTTTGCCCCTAAAACTCAAACGCATGAAGAGTTATTATTGATAAACAAATGGTGGATAGGATGTATATGGCTGTGTATTGATAATGATGATGATGATGATGATAAATGGTGGATTGATGAGATGTGTGATGGATTTAATAAAGGGGTGGATGGATAGATCTGAGATTATTCGATGGATGGATGGCTAGATGATGGAGGAATCGGGATCTATCGACGGACAGACGGATGGGTGGATGATGGATGGATGGATGGATTGGGGATTGATCGATGGCCGGATGATGGATGGATGGATGGATCGGTTATCGATCGATAGTCGGCTCATAGATGGATGGATGGATTGATGATGAATGAATGGATGGATGGATGAATAGATGGATGGATCAGGGATGAATGGATGGGTGGATGAATGGATCGGAGATTGATTGATAGCCGGATGATGGCCGGATGATGGATGGATGCATGGATGGATGCATGGATGGACGCATGGATGGATGAATGGATGGATCGGGGATCAATGGATGGATGGATAGTCAATGATGGATGGATGGATCTGCGATCGATTGATGGACGTATGGCTGGATGATGGATGGATGGATCGGGTATCGATCGATGGCCGGATGATGGATGGATGACTGGATGATGGATGGATGGATCGATGACCAGATGATGGATGGATGCATGGACGGATGGATCGGGGATGGATGGATGGATGGATCTGCGATCGATTTATGGACGTATGGCTGGATGATGGATGGATGGATCCGGTATTGATCGATGGCCGGATGATGGATGGATGGATCGATTGGGGATCGATGGATGGATGGATGGATAGATGATGAATGGATGGATAGATAAGATGAATGGATGGATGGATCAGGGATCAATCAATGGCTGGATGATGAATGGATGGCTGGATGGTTCGGGGATCGATCGATGGACAGATGGCTGGATGGATGGATAATGAATGGATGGATGGTGATAAACTAATTGATGGGTGAGATGAATAATGGTTTTATGTATGTACCATATATTTGGATTAATGGATGAATGGATGGACAGATGGATGGATGGACAGATGGATAACATTGATGTTCCATTGATTGATGGATACATAATGTTGAACAGGTAGTTTCATTGCTGGGGGTTGATTGCTAGCTAAATAATGGATGGATGACTGGGCAAGTAGATGAACGAGGGTGTTGATGAAATGATAGATGCGGATAAATAGAAGACAGCCAAAGTTGTTGGTCGTGATGAATTAATAGACGGATGGATGAAGTGTGAATTTGGTTTATGACTTTAAGTCATGATGAGTTTTTGACCCCTCATTTGACTGATGAACTTAATGGCTGTATCATTTAGCACATCCATTTTCTGCGTGTTGTGTTCAAGAACTTCAGGTTAAGTTTATACACAAAGAAAGTGAGAGTCTTTCCACGCAACGGCACTCTCACTGGCACACTCACAAACATGCCATAGACCAGAGATGTTTAATTAACTTTCTGTCGGACCACCCAAGGACATCCATCCGATGTATGCACACACTCACACATATATATCCCTGTTTACTCAAGTGCCACAAAGAAATCAGGCTTCAGTGAGCCTGGGATCGCTCCTACCCTGCATCCGACACACAAATTGTAATTAAAGGAATGATAATAGAAGAGCTAGAAGCGATTCTATTGCTTCTAGCTACTACATCGTGTGATCTTATACTGCATTTTAATTGTTACAGTCTATGAAGCGTCAGTGATGATATCCTAATGATGTAATCTGTTCTGATGTGTCCACACATTAATAGGGTACATTTAAATTCTTGGTGAAAATTTGTTTTTTTATCAGTCAACAGTAAACTTCAATATTATTTAATGTATTTTTCATGATTATTTCATCATTCATTTTAGACAACAGAATACTATAATCATGATGTTGTTAATATTTTATTTTACGATTTGTTGCTCTTTTTTATTTTAACAATGCTTTATAATAAATCTATGTTTTTATTAGCCTTCTTATTAAGCTTTTTTTAAAAAAAAATGTTTTTACTATAGTGTATAGAAGTTTACCGTAAGTAAATGCAACCATACATACAACAATCATGTTCTGTAGTTGCAAAATGTCCTTATGTTCACAACCCAACATCCTTCTGTAATGTAGTAGGCTATTTAAAAGGCAAAAAGACTTTACACGTTATCATTTTATAAAAAGAGCATTTATTTCAAAGTTGTTTTTTTTTCGCTTCGTAGATTGAAGCACATAGTAAAGCAACAGTACAATGTTCAGAAAATATAAGTGTGATGCTGAATCATTTTATTAGTTTTTTTATCTTAACATGTTTTTTTTGTCGTAATACTGGAATATTCGGCATGTATACTAAAAAATAAGAACTTTTAAAATTGTACAAATCGGTACCATAAAACTTGACAGAAGAATAAAAAACAGGCGTTTTCTCTTGAGCAACGTACGCTTCGCCGTATTCCTCTCGAGTGGGGAGGAACTACGATGAAACACCAAATAATGACAGCACACAAAAAACAAAAAAGCAAATTAAGCAAAACAAACCGACGCTTCACTCTTTGCCGGGAAACCAGCCAAAGAGCTAAACACGCGTCGCCAAGACAAACAACATCAGTCAAAATAATAATAATGATAATACTGATTAAAAAAATAGCAACTGATAATAATAATAATAATAATAATATAATTAAAATGAGGTTTAACCGCTTAAAAAATGACATCCTGTCTTCTCGGGGGTGGGCAAATGTTTTCTGGAAATGATCGCAACACATGTTGATGCAACAGCCCGGCCTTTCCGAAAACACGTCACATCCTGTCTGTTTTTAACGAGTGTAACGCCACACTCGTTTTGCACATTCTCTGCAAACATGGAGGCTAGCTAGCTAGCTAGTTTTTGACAAGAAAATAATCAAATAAACAAAAAACAACAATGGAGAGATAGAATGCACTGCGAGTGTCCGTTAAGGCGATATTTAAGATCTCACAGGTTTTTACTCGTTTATGATTGATCATCATCATTGGCGTAAGTAGGGTTGCAAAATTGTGGGAATTTTCAAAGTTGGAAACTTTCCATGGGGTTGGATGGGATTTTTGTTAAGAAATGACAGAAGAGCAGGAATTTAAAAAAAAAAGGCTGGCTCTTAGCTCATTCACTGCAGTTAGTGTTTATATATGTCAGCTTAATTACTTCTACTGATAAATTTGTGGTGTCGTCCAGCTTGTCTATGAAATTTAAGCTTTTACAAAACTTTCATGAGGACCTGGTAGTTGACAGTGTTTGATCACTTTGAATTCCAAATCAGAATGGCTTTTGAGTTAGAAAAAACAATAAGGGTGTGAATCTTAGCTTGTCACGTCAACAATGAGAGACATGACAACATTTTGGAAATTTAGGCACCCTAAACTCAGAGTATTTGTATGTAGGGTATAAACATTAACATGAGGAACATCATGTAAAAAAGCTACTGTCATTCAACTTGAGCCATTCTTAGTTGTAAATCTATAAATAAACAATTATTTTGACATCAAAAGCCCTTTCTCAGTCTTGTTTTATAGTTTGAGATGCCACAAAAGCAAAATATTTGTTTCTCTCCACAAAAAAATGATTATTAAAGAACGGACAAAGCTAAACCATTGCGAGAAGACTCTACTTTGGTTTGGTGGTTCTGTGCATAATGTCACAAAACACAAATTTTTTGTGGGGTTGAAAGATCAGTAAAAATGCTCCAAACAAACTGACAATACGGCACTTTCTGATTTGAAAATGACTGGCAGCAAATGAGTCAAGTTACTGTTATGCCTTTGCATGTAGGCAAGGAGAGCTACCTATTTGGTATGGATGTCTGCACATGACAAAACAAATGTCTATATTTATGCTTGATACGTGTGATACCGTTCTAATGGTAATGGTAAGGGTAATCCCTCAATTATTAGTTAATTCCAGTTTGAAATATTTTCCAAAATTCTCCAGTTTAAAACTTCCCATGGAAATTCACCAAAAATTAACTGGAAATATTTCACCTCTTTGCAACCCTAAACGGAAGTGATTGATAGGACACAGGATCGAAGGATAGAAACAAATCGTCCTCCACAGTTGTGTACGTCAAATACGGTCCGTCTTGATTTTTTTTTCTTTTTTTCCATTACAGAGCCTCAGTCCTGGTTTTCGTAGCTACTGAAGCGTCTTTACGTCGTTGGTCTCGTATTGTGTGTGTTGGCCTCCGGAGTTGTTGTTGATTTATTTTAAGGCCACCGTACTGCCAAGACAGTATCAACAACCCAGAGTCCTTAGCAGTATCGCACAGCAACAACAAACGGCGGGACCACCGGTCTGGCTCAGATGGTGGTCTGGAGGCCCCCGTCAAGGGAGTAAAACCTCCAGGACATTTGTGAATCCAGTCCACAAGGTGTACACAATCTCTAATTTCAGCTAAACTGTTTTTTTGCACTAAGTAAAGTCCAAACACACACAGGTGACGTGATACATTTTTCCAGCCCGATTCCGCTCCAATCCGTAAGAAGTACAGTTGGGAGCTCTCGGCATTTGTTACTTTGGAGGAAATGGGAGAAAGTTGGGAAGGCGTTGGAGCAAAAATCCTCATGGAATCATTGGAATTTGTTTGTATTTTGGGGGAAGGTCCACCGTTAACAGTCGTCATCGTCATCACCTTCATGAACTGAGCAGTCTTTGGTGCCGTACAAATCGGCCAGCTTCTTGAAACGTGGACCCCAGCTGTGCAGATAGTCATAATCCAGATCGGACTCAGTGGTCACCGATTCCAGAGAGCTGAGCGAGCCAGCCAGGGAGCCGCGGCCCTCATAGCCGTAGATCTGGATGGAGTCGTAGGGTGGCGCGGTGGGGTCGCTGTCGGCCTCGGCCACACGCGTCTTGATGAAGTCGTCCACGTCTACGCTGTTGGCTGCTGGGTGGCCGCCGGGACGCAGAGGAAACTGCATCTCCGGTTTCATGTCCTTCCTCGGGTGGAAGCCATTGGCGCCGTCTGGGTTCTGAAACGAGACACAATGTTAGGGTTTCAAAGCAAGGCTTTAGTGTGGTTCAAGTAAAGGATTTGAATACTGGCTTACCTGCAGCGTGGCGATGTCAAAGGCCTCCGTATCCTCCTCTCCACCGCCCTCGTCGTCGTAGGTGATGATGTTCTCTCGAATGTCCTCCTCCTCAAAGACGATCAGAGGCTCTTTCTTTTGACGCCGCAATGCCACAAACAAAACCACGATGACTGAGGGGAACACAGTCAGACTGTTAGTCCAACAAATTGTAACCAGACCTCTCACAGTTTAATTAGTGGATAATTTGTTTTTCTTTTGTCATATGCACATATTAAATTGTGGGTAGTTAATTGTTCTCTGTTGAGAAGTAAACACAATAGTAATGAAAACCCACTGTCTTTTGTGTTTTTTTCTTTCTTTTTTTTTTTTAGTCACAAGGCACCCTTGACCCTAAACTCTAACATTAAGCCCTACCTCAACTTTAAACCTAATACTAAACCCTAAACCCAAGCCAAAGGACTAACACTAAACCTTCATCTACCCGGTTACGCAAAACGAGTGGATCTTAACCTTGTTGGAGGTACTGAAACCCACCAGTTTCCAATGCGCATTCACCGAACCTTTCTTTATTGAAAAATAAAATATGATTTTCCTCCATTCCCATGCACATTAAGGCCATGTTTCTTTAGTTTTGCTAGATCTAGTTAGGACTAGAATTGCTTAACTTGGCAAATCATGCAGTTAGGACGCTGAATCACATCACTGAACTCAACTCTATATTTATAGAGCACTGTTTTCTTAAGATGTAACCCAGGGGCAATAGATATAATGAAAACAGCAGGGCCCCCAGAATTGAACCCTGTGGAACACCATACGTAACTTTATACATGTGAACTTATATTGCACATATTCGTCCGACGACCACTTTCTTTTTATGCTTGACATAGTTAAGGGATTAAAATGAGGGGTGTCAGGCAATAAAATATTTTAATCATAATTAATCGAATGACTTCAGTAGTTAACTCACGATTAATCGCAAATTTAATATCTGTTCTAATGTACAATATTTTTTCCCCTAAATTTTCATACTCTTGTTAACGTAAAAGTTGAACAAATATTAATTTAATAGAAATATGGTTATGTTAATTTTTTTTTTAAGGAACTTTAAAATTAGCTCAAAATTAACACACTCATTTTGACAACCACAATTAAAATAATAAATAAATCACACAGCGTACCATCACAACACAAGTCGACTACTAAAGGCACCAAATTTCCTCCAGCAAAGAACAGCCTACAGCAAATGATGGCCAAGCGGGGCATATAATCACAAATCATTTGAGAAAGGTGTGCGTCTTGTCCTCCGCCGAACCATTGAGACATCCAACACTTAGGGTTCGATCGAACCCATGTTAAGAACCACTCCTCTTAACCTAAGGCTACCCCGAATGTTTCCAGCCTTACCCAACAGGATGACGATGCAGGCGAGGATGGCGATGAGCGCGCCCGTGCTGAGGCCGGCAGGCAGCACGTAGGGCTCCACGTTGCAGGACAAGATGGTGTCCTTGCTGTCGCAGGAGCACACGCGCACCGTCAGCGTGTTGGTGCTGCTCATGGCCGGAACGCCGTTGTCGTTGATCTCCACCGGCAGGAAATAGACATCCTGCGTCAGGCGGCTGAAACCCTTCCGCAGCACGTAGATGCTGGCCGTGCTGTCTGTGTGGAGGGGAGACAAGTACTGGGTTGTCAATAGACACACTGTTAAAAAACTGAAACCTTAAATAGGATATAATTTCTTCAATTTAACCTAAATTTGATTATTTTGCTCTGACAAGTTATTTTTTTACATCATTCTGCTTATTTTAAGATACAAATTATTTATTGATTATTATTATTATTATTATTATTATTATTATTATTATTATTATTATTATTATTATTATTATTATTATCATTATCATTATTATTATTATTATCATTACTAATTATTTAATTATTTGATCAAGCAGCCAGTTTTAAGTACCGTGAGGCTTAATAAAACAAACATTTTCCACATTTAAGATGGCGACCCAACATCAAAGGCCCTGAACTGGGGTTTCATAAATTGAATTTTCTTATTTTAAGATTTTGCATAATCTGGTAATAAGATAAATGGAAAAAATTAAATAGTGAAAACAATCAAACAAAAGTGCAATCTAGTGCTTTATTGTAAGAATAAAAAAAAATGGTGTTATATTTACTAAGATCATTTTTCCTCTTTCCAGTAAGTATAGTACTGTACCAGTTTAGTGGTCTAGTGGTAGAGTGTCTACCCTCAGACTGGGATCTGTTACCTCACTGCTTGACACTCAAGCTAAATTGGCCAAACATAAATGAGTACATATGCATTTTAAGAAAATAGTTCTATATATTACAGCTTTAAAAAAGTCAATATTACTTGGTTTTAATCTAAAAATACTATTTTCAAGACCACTGTTGTTGATATGGGCCTAATATTATTTTCTTATTTTTCAAAATCTTGCAGGTAAATTTAAGTCAAATTTTCTTGTTCTATTGGCAGATCATTTTGCTTATTTGGAGTACAGTAATTTCTGGACTATAAGCCGCTACTTTTTTCACTTGCATTCAACCCTGCGGCTAATACAAAGGTGTGGTTTATCCATCAGATCACAAGGGGACGCACAATAAAGGAAGCACAAGAGCGTCAGACAGAGCAAAACAAACCAAGTGAGCCCAAATATAGTAGGAGATACAGAAGGAGAGCAAGACAATTTGCACCCTCATTATGGAAAAAAAATTAGACGGAGGAGCCCTTATATACCAGTGCAGTAACATTAAAACACCTGCGGCTTACAGTCGGGTGCGGCTTATATGAGTAACAAACTCGAGTATTCCCCAAATTTAGCTAGCGCGGCTTATAGTCAGCCTTATAGTCCAAAAATTACTGTAATAATTTTCTTATTTTACTATATTTTTTTCTTAAATTTTCTACTGTCCTTTTTACATCGGGATAAAGGTTTCAAATAAGAGTTTTGAATTTCGGCTTCAAATCAGCTTTTTAGGTAAAACTATTTTTGGGGGAAACAAATTGGAGAAGATACTTGTAAATGACACTAGACGAGCAGCTTGAGAAAAGAGCAAAGTGTCATTTGCTCAGATGTGAATGTCATCTGTTGCTAAGCGGTAAGCTGCCAACAAGTGTGTCTTGCGTCTTGGCTTCTATTTCATTATCTACATGTTGGATTCCTTTCTCCATGTCAACTATTTCTACACGCTAGCTGCTACTTGAAGCCTCTCTTGTAGCTTAATTCAATCACACCGGCCCCTGAAGACGTACGGACAGATGGATCGAGACCACAATGCAATTAATGCAGCTCCAGGACATGTTGACATGCTTGTGTGTGTGTGTGTGGATGGTGTGAAGGAGGCCACAAATGCAACGTGGCTCACCTCTGTTGTCTTTAAGGGAGAAGTTGTGGTTGTGGGCCACCTCTGGCGCCAGGCGGAAGGTGAAATGTTGACGATGGGCCATCTCGTCTTTGTCCACTGCACCGACTGTTTCTATAACCTGGAAAGACAACACAATTTTTTTTTCAAAATGCCGGTTTCAAGCTAGGATTAGGGTTACAAATGCCTTCAAGTCATTTCCATAAAGATCTCCATTACTACCTTTCCTGGTGCAACACTTTCACACATGAGGACTTCGTTGTTGGTGGCAAACTCGGGGGCGTTGTCGTTCCTGTCTTTCACCTTGATGTTCACGCGCACTTTGGTGTCCTGGTGGTGGCCTCCTACACACACATACACAGACAAACAATGTCAGTTTGCAAGCTAACACAAGACACATATACCATCCAGAAACGGTTCCTGTCAATCAAGCCCTGAGGGTTTATTTCCGGCGTCTCACATCTGCAAGCACCCAAGAGTGCTACCATCATGCTTGTCGCCTCCCACACGTCTCGCACAAATATTCTGAGAGGTTGAGTAATGATTCACAACAAACACAAAAATGAATGTGATGGGTCCACATGCTTCCTTCCTCCCTCGATTCCATCAATTCTTCCTTCAGTCATCCTTCCCTCCTCCCTCCATTTTTTCCATTGATTCTTCCCCAACTCTTCCTTCCCAAAATCTTTTTTTCTAACCTTCTTTAAAAAAAGAAAAGAAAAAAAAAGTCCAAACTGTGGATGACATAAATAGGAATCAGCTCCCAACAAGTTTCCCATCGGCAGTTTTTAAGCACATTTGTTTTTTTAGGAACGGAAACTGCAGTTCAGTTTCTCTTGCAACTGGACCCTCTTATTTGATTTTTCCAGCACCCCGTCATTAGCAGGCTTCTACTTAGCTTCCCAGGGCCCCGTTAGTGGTTAGCGTAGCCTGACTCTGCGGGCCATGAGCCTGTTTCCATCTGGCTGTCTGGTGTCGACAGTGCCGTGGGGAAACCGCACGGCACTTGGAGAGCCAGAGCTGCCGGCCGCAGAATGCCAGGGTGGGGCCCCTCGTGGCTCGCTGTTTTTTGTGTGTGTGTGTGTGTGTGTGTGTGTGTGTGTGTGTGTTGGGGGTGGGTTATTGTGGGGCCAAAATGTGAGAGGACCAGTGGGTCAACATGGATTTCTTTTTTGGGGACTTTTCTTGCTGCCTCTGTCATTAAAAAAAAAAAAGTTATCACTACACGTACAATAATGGATGTTTAGATGTTGTTTTCATTTTTTGGTACAATCAGGCTTAAAGAAAGTCACAATATTAGCTAATATTTTGCAGGACTCTTGATTGACTGACCATGTAAATTTTTAATTTATTACTAATGACAACCTCTACTGTAACTATTTCTTGTTGACCATGTCAATGTGAAAGTTTGTTAGTGATTACTCTGACTGTTTGTTTGTCCCTACTCATTCTACTGACCATGTTGTTGGGACAGTTTTACGCAACAAAAATATAAACGCAGCACTTTTGTTTTTGCTCCCATTTTTTATTAAATTAACTTAAACATGTAAAACTTCTTCCACATACACAATATCACCATTTTTCTCAAATATTGTTCACAAGCCAGTCAAAATCTGTGATAGAGCACTTCTCCTTTGCTGAGATAACCCATCCCACCATATCAAGATGCTGATTAGACACCATGATTAGTGCACAGGTGTGCCTCAGACCACAATGGGGGATATGCCAAGGAGGAGGTGGAACTTATGACTTCTTGGTTTTCACACATAAGCTTTGTTTCTGTTTCCTGTTTGCGACGTGTGGGACGCGTGCCAGTTCTTGCGCTTCCGCCTTTGTGCAACCTTGGTTAAGAATTCCCGTCGATGGTGTGAGTGTGTAGTGCACTTTTGTGTCTGTCTTTCAGTAACAGTCAGTTTTTTGGGTCCCCAAACCCCACCAATAAAACAAAATCGCACCTTTCAGAGTGACCTTTTATTGTTGGTAGTCTAATTCACACCTGTGCACTAATCATGGTCTCTAAACAGCATCTTGATATGGCACATCTGTGAGGTGGAATGGATTATGTCGGCAAAGAAGAAGTGCTCACTATCACAGATTTAGACTGGTTTGTGAACAATATTTGAGAGAAATGGTGATATTGTGTATGTGGAAGAAATGTTACATGTTTCAGTTCATCCCATAAAAATGGGAGCAAAAACAATAGTGTTGCGTTTATATTTTTGTTGCGTATACTTGACTGCAACACTGGGGGAATTTCAGAGTAAAGTTCCCAGGCCTGCTTACATCATCACCTCCGATTAGATACATTTCCCAAAAGTCTAGTTTTTGCCCCATTTTTTTCAATGTTTTCTTTTCTGTGCTCTACACTGGAGGAGCTCCAGAACCCGAACAATGACTCACCAATCTCAGTGGCCGACACAGAGATGTTGTGCCAGGCCTGAGTCTCTCGATCCAGCGGTCTGGTGGTGGTGATCATGCCATCCTCCGAGTTGATACTGAAGAACTGCTCCACATCCGTGTAGCGTGGAATCATGTACCTGTGTACGTGTGTTCAAAAACTTGAAGCTCAAAACTGACTTCAGTTCTACCAGCGATGGGATCGCTGTGTTGTCATACCTGACTAGGTTGTTGGCAATGTCCGTGTCTTTGGCGTGGACGCGTCCCACCTGAGTACCGGCAGGGGCGTTTTCCTCCACTTCAAAAGTATATGAGGGTGCCACAAATACGGGTGGCTCATCAGCATCCTCCACTGAAATCTGTAAAAAGGCAAGTTAAATCAACACTTTGTTATTTTAGCTAGGCGATGCTAGGTTCACGAGTGTCAAACTTGTTTATATCATGGGCCACATTATAGTTTTAGTTGCCCTCAGTGGGGGTTGGTTTTAAAGTGAAATCACATTCTCTAAAAAACACCACAATATTTTCACATACAAATACAAATACAGTGAACAGTGTAAGAATTACAATGATTTGGACTGTTCATGTACCTCCTGCTTTTTATGTCACTAAAGGTAATTGGACAACTGGCTGTTCATCTGGCTGCTAATGGAGCTGTTTTCCTTGTATTGAATGTTATATGATGGCCAAGTTCAGTCACATGCCCTGAACCCAATTTAGCATGAATTTCACTTGCTGTAGAGCAAACACAAGCAAAATGCCCTAAGAAGAAGAAAAAGAAACTGAAAACAGCCGCAGTAGAAGCTTGACAGGGCATCACCATGGATGAAAGCCAGCGTCTGGTGGATTCTATGTTCCAGACCTCAAGCTGGAAGTAACTGTAAAGGATTTGCAGCCAGGTATTAAAAAAAGTTTGACTTATGATTGTCAATTTGTTCCATTAATTTTGGTCTTGTAAAATGCGGGAAGCATATGTACAAATTGTAGTACTTCCCAAACTAGTCACCTGATTTAGATTTAAATACCAACAAATTTAAAGCTAAAAGTCTGCAGTTAAAGCACATCTTGTTTATTTCATTTCAAATCCATTATAGTAGTGTTTAGAGACAAAAAGATGAAAGATGTGTCCATGTCACAATATTTATGGACCTGAATGTATGTTCTGTGTGGGAACACATCAAATAATCGCCCAATAAAATTACGCAATTACACAAAGTATCATTAAAGGAATCACTGATCTAGAAAGTCCTTACCTTTATCGTGGCTTCGTCCTTGTACGGCCCCCAGGCCAGGTATTGGGGGTCCACATGCATGTTGTAGCCCTCCACCTTCAGCGTGTACGACCTCTTGGTCTCAAAATCCACCCGCTGAGGACGACACACAAAAAAACACTTCATCAGTTCACAGTGTCACAATCATTTCACATGAAAGCAAGCTCAAGTGCTGTGTCCTCGTCTGCTGCTAGGGGGAGCTGTTGCTGCACGAATACGGCTGGCAACTGCTGCAGTCCCGCAGTGACTGACAAGCAAACCTGGGGAACCCCAAAAGACGTATACTATAGTACTATAATAACCCATTATAATTTATAGAGCACCTTTGATTAAGTTGTAAAGCATCTAGTCCAGTGGTAAATTACTGTCACCGGCTGCAGATTCAATTGGCTTATATTGAACAGAGCTGTGATTTAATTACTTTATATTAGTAGGAAAACAGTGACACACAATAGCCAATAACATTGAAAGTGAACTGTGCTTGAGAAGAGTGGTGATTGTTTTAAAGTGGACGGGAAAAATGATTTTTTTAATTGCTGCTACACATTTAAGGACCACCTCCAAAAGCAACTCATTTCAGAGGCTGTTAAAGTGGAAGTCAACCTTAAACATTTCTTGACAATAATGTTATGTGACCTCACTAGTGTAAACATGACATTCTGATTAATATTACATTTTTGGAATATGAGTTATGAAGCAAAATCCAGCCATTTTAAGCCATTTTGCCACTTGCTGTCGACGGAAGATGACATTAATGTTGCCCAGGTCTTAGGAGGCAACAACCAATCAGAGATCACCTGTTTTCTGAAACTGCGCTGTGATTGGTTGTTACCTGAGACCTGAGCAACATTGATGTAATCGCCAGCAAGTGGCAAAATGGCCGCCCACTGAGATTGATAAAAACAGCTGGATTTTGCTGCTTAACTCATATTCCCCTAACGCAATATTAACCAGAATATCGTGTTTGGACTAGTGGGGCTGCAAAGAACAACAACAAAAAAAAAAGGTAGATTCCCCAGTTATCTCATTTGCTCCCAAAAATGTATAAACACGTTCTAGTTAAAATGTTTTAAGTGTCCCATAGATGTATTTATATGATTTTTTTTATGCTAGAGTATAGAGAAGGCTTTGATTTAGCCTCCGAACTGCAGAGAATGGTTGAAGAAACACAATTATTCAGAATTACACAAACGGCCAGCAGGTGGCAGCAGAGCAAAAGAGATCAACCAGGGCAATGTTGAAAAAAAAGCAAATTTTTCCACAGTTCTAAATAGATTTGTGAATAATTATGAAATTTAGCTATATTCAAATGCTAATTACTGCTAAACATAAATAAATAGAAATGCTCTTCTTTTGACTCTTTCTTTTGGTAGGTTCCATAGCAATCAGAACACAACATTCTGTGGGCCTTCAAATCCAGTAAAACAGCCGGGAGTGAAGGGGATTTATTCAGTGAAAATGGCTGGGAGTGAATGAGTTAAATAGGGTTTTGTTGTTTTATGTAGATTTGTACTGATACAACAATTATTTATTTATTATTTTGCCAACCCCCAAACTACCATTTTGAAAACCACAACTTTAAACCTCCTCCAAGGCAAGTTTCAAGTTATGCGTTGTCAGCCATTGTACAAAAGCCAAAATAAGCTCTTGCGTGGTGCCAAGAGTACCAGTTCCTGGCTTATCCGCATCTCTGTTGTCTCCGTAATGACAGTAAATAACACACTCTTTGCCGCATCAACCCTTCTCCCGAGAAAGCGGGATAATAACACGCTTTCTCCTCCCCCGACAATGTTTTTCCAGCAGCTGCGGGAGCTTTAACGTGGCAGGAGTCCCGGGTGGGGAGCTTGATCTCCTCATCGGCAGGCCGAAACGTCGCTTAATGGAATCCCAACGGGAGGGGGCAGACCTATAAGTCAGACTAGAGCTCAGATGGGCCTACTGCATGTATGAGCTCCGCACACACACACATAGACGATTTAGCAGGTGTTAGCATGGATTAAAATGCCCGGCAAGACACAGAGGCTGCGTTTGGAATCATTTACTCAGTCCCTATTGCTCAATCATTCAATCTAGCTGCCAAATCTAGCGCTGAACACCTTGCTTCCATTTCTAACATCCTATCTAGGCAGAAACTTGCTCAACAAGCAGGACAACGCTAACTGAAAAACAACGTTTTGCTAGACATAATTTACTCGATAATGCCATTTTATTTGCTTTTGCTCTACTTATAGTGTGCTTCCACCTTTGCATTGTGGTTATGCTAGATCCTGAATGCAGCCAAAATGCTTAAAGTCGGCGACTGGAGAGCGGCAAAGATAGTCTCACCTTTCAGCCGATCGTCAGACACGGCTAGTCGAGCACCTGTAGCCAAATGTGGCTCGGTGCATTAACTGGGTATTTTTACGAGCGGCGTGATGACAGCAGTTAAGTGATCACAGATTTAATTAGCGGCAATCCAGAGCGGCGCAAAGCATCTGTTCCGTCTCGATGAGCTGCCCGTCGTCCCCGACGCAGATGCGTCAAACGCGGGCGAACTTGTTGACTCATAAAAGGTTAACAACGTAGAAGATCTTTAAACGCTTAGTCAGTTTAGTCACGGCGGTCTTGTGTTAAAATGCAAAACAAAACCCATGACGATACAGTGATCCTTTTTCTTGTGTGACGTATTCACAGCTACTTGCTATAAAAACTAAACGATTTGCATTTTTGAGCTAATTTTGACATGCCTTAAAATGCCGCAAGTCAAATAGAAAGTAGTAGTAGGGGTGGGAATCTTCGATCTCACGATTCTCACGATTCTATTTGATTCTCATTTTTGGGTCTGTGATTAAATTCAGAATCGATTTTCGATTCAAGACGATTTTCGATTCAAAATGATACGATTGACAATTATCTCTGTTTCAATCTATTGATGCGCAAAAAATTATCATGATATCCTCCAGTCTACTTTGCAAGACAGAATGACAAATGAAGACATTAAAGTGTCTTTTTGTTTATTTTAATTTATTTTTGTAACATTTGTTAAGTTTTGAATTGTAAGGAAAATGCCGTTTTCCCCAAAAACAGCATGTGGACCACAACTGCTAGAAATAAATTTGATAGATTTTAAAGTATAAAATAAGTTCATTAAATCGATTTTACATCGATTCTGCATCGTAGTAAATGAGAATCTCAATTCTTATGTGAATTTTTTGGCATACCTCTTTGTAGTACAGTAATTGGTGTCAAGGAAGTACAGTTACACCCCCACTCTCAGGTTTATACTGGACTGTATTTGACTATAAATTCCACAATATGGCGCTAAAGGACTGTTTGTGTCCAAATTAAGTTTTTCAACTCATTTCAACAACTTCACACAAAGATATTACCAGAAGACGATAAAGTAATAAATTTACTAAAGTGAATAACAGAGGATAGGTTTAAAAAAATCTATGAACAAAGTGAACTTGCAAATGCTAAACAAAACAAAACTTAAAACATTGTGTTTCAATCATCTTTCACCTTTAAAATAAATGGAAATTCTATGAATCTGTCCCAGCCTTACCCCAAGAACAACAAAAGTGTTTGCATTAAACTAATGAGCTTGAAGGCTTATTAGCAATGTGGTTATTTTAAATACACAACTTGCAATTCTCTTAGTTTTATGTTTAGTTTGACAGTAAATTTGAAAAGGGGAGTGCCAATAAACATCTTGAAGACACTTTTTTATTATTATAGGAAAGTAAATAATATTGACTTATGCTGTTTAACTGCCAAAATGCTGCTTCTTGTGAAGTATGTCAAGTCAAAAACTCTACCAGATAGCCGTGAAACGACAAATTGTCAAACTGTCTTTGGGTAAGGTTTGTGACGGTAACACAGACTTTTTCTTTCCCCTCTTTTAAACGTCACAAAGCTCGACAGAACTTAAACGCGTCAGCGACAAACTCAGCGGGAGGCTCACGTCACCGACGTGTCCCACTTCTTTCATTTTCCATCGCTTTGGTCACACTCTCTGGATCGCTCGCTCACTTTCATTCATGACAATATTCACAGTGACTCACACACACACACACACACACACACGCACACACACACACGCACACACACACACACACACACACACACACACACACACACACACACACACACACACGCATGCACACATACACAGGCTTGGCTTCTTAATATTCCGCAAAGTGCTTTCGTCAGGACACAGTTGAAAGAGAATAGTTGATTAAAGCTCATGCCGGTGTGCATGAAAGTGTGAGAGGGAGAATAGAGATTAGTGAAGGCTTCTCCCGACGCTGATTTCAAAGTGTTCAGGTGTGTGTGAGTGTGTGCGCGCGCGTGTGTGCGGCCTCTTGTGGCCAACAGGTGATGATTTCCCCCGAGAGGCATCAGGACTCTATAATCACATTGCGGCGCATCAGAATCAGGACACTGTAATCAGATCGAGTCCAAGTGGGTCTCATGACGTGAGCATCTCTCAATCGCACACACTCTCATGTACACACATGCATAAACACATTCTTGTGCACACATACGCACACGCTTCAAATCAGCCTCGGGCTCTGGTGCTGTTATTACAAGAGTCGCAGGGAATCAGGGTGAAGGATTTTTGGGGTGATTGTTCCCTATTGTCAGTCTACACACACAAACACACTCACTCTCGCTGAATGGATCGTCTTGTTCCAGTTTCAAGGTATCAAGGTAAAACATTTTCCTCCAAGGGCTACAGAGAATATCTGACAATCTTGAAATCAGCGTTTGGATATTTAACGTGCTACGATCACAAATCGAATCTTAACACAGACCAAAAATTGGAGCAAACAAAAATGTTTTCCTAACATGGAATTATCTTTATGAAGGAACATTATGGAGCCTGTTTTCGTCGACAGCGTGCCAAGGCAAGTCCAGTTTAGCGTGTTTGTGAATTAGACCATGCTATACCTTGATAAGCGTTCTGTCGTATTCTATTGCACGTCTATTTTGCATCTGTCAGTTTGGTGACAAAAAGTTGACTACATTTAGACTTGCTAAAACCAAGTCTAAGTGGTGACACAGATGGTGTACTGTACATACTGTATCTAAACTCTATATAAAGCTAATGTGTATTATTATTTTTCTTAGTCGTAGTAGTGGTCAGGGTCATTGAACCCACTGCGGATAAAAGTATTTTAAGTATTAGACTTCACAGTCTTCATTTTGTAGTAGCTTTTAAATAAAATATCTTCTGAAAGTAATGCATACTTTGCATGCTTTATTTTTGTTAGGCTTTAGTTCTTATCGTTGCCATTTTTCCTTTGTTAGTCTCCTCTTGGACAAAATGGGTCTAGTTTATTATTATTATTACTATTATTACAGCAAACATCTTGTTCAGACTGATGCGTTCAAAAGTGGGTTTTCCTAGTTTCAATTTTCTTAGAGATTGTATTGACTTGGCTAAATAAAGAATAGGAAGGTAACACTTCTGCTTTTGTGCCTTACTTCTGGATGCTGCTGTAATGTACTCCACAGTCTTGCCCTTAAATTGCCACTGTATTATATTCCACTGTCTTGTCCTCAGTCTTCTCTCAGTAAAATGTGTCTAGTTTTTTTTTTAGTATGTCTTGTTATGACTGATGCATTCAATGTGTTTTTTTTTCCAGTTCCTTATTTTGAAGTGGAAAATCTGAGTTCCAAGCAGGACAAAAGGCTGAAATATGGGGCTCCTCCCTGGTGACCACACGAGAACGTCCTGTACCTTCATCTTTTTTCAAGGGCCAACAAGTCATCTCTCATGTGTCCTCTCCGCATTGGATGTGGTCCAATTAAGCTCCAGTCGCGTTGAGATTGGTCGCACAGCTGCCCGCCTCCACCGCACTCTGCACTGCTTTTGGATGACGCTTGAACTTGAGGTTAACCACATCGCCCTGGGCTACACCAATGGTTTTATTTTATTTTATTTTATTCAATTTTTTTAATTCATGCTCTCATTTCTTGATAGCAGCGCAAAAGAAAAAGCTGAACGCCGGAGTCTCTGAGTGGCGCTGAACCGCTGCATCGAGACAAAAGAAGATTTGTATCGATCGAGTCAGGCTAGAGAGAGATTTTTCCCACAGAATGAATAAAAGTGAGCTGGCTGGCTGGATGGCTTTGTGTTCTATGTCGACAGGAAGTGCAGTTACAGACCTCAAGTCTCTGTGTTGAGGAGATTCTGACCTCCAAAGCTCTTATAAAATGTTCAATTTTTTTCTCATATTCTGTCTACAACTCCATTGAGCCATTGAAGCATCTATCTGTCTGCAAATCCTCTAACCAACATACCCATCTAGTCATTTCAATGTACAGTACAGATGTAGTCATCTATTAATTTCCCCATTTAACCACAGCTATATATTTATCAATCCATCTAAACATTTATCTGATAATTTACTAATCTATCTACACATGTATCTGACAATCTATCATCTACAACACCCATCTTGGCATCTACCTATCTACCTACCATTTGCGGTATTGTTATCCAGTCACCAGCCAGCATTCTATTTCTTACATTTAATATATTTATATTTGGGTATTTGTCTTCTATTGTAATTATTTGGCATGTAGCTTTCTCTACTTGGTAGCAACCATTACAAGCAAGCATTTTATCAGACCCACAGTATAAAACATTCTTTTCAACAAGTATTTTCTGTACTTACTTTTTTGAGCTTGATGATAGCCTCCCTGGTCTCCGAGTCGGTGCTGAGCTCGAACATCCCCAGGCCGTCCCCGTCCGTCAGCCGGTAGTTGACCAGCCCGTTGTCACCCATGTCGGGATCCTTGGCCTTGAGACGGCCCACCTCCTCGCCCTCTACTTTGTCCTCCGACACAGACATGGAATACACGCCTGTGGGGTGACACAAGACGCAGATGGGACCACGGTTTATTGAGTGAGACATGAGGCAAAATGCAAATACAAAATGAACTTGTGCTGCTCGCAATGTTTTTAGCCACATTTTTAATTTTCTGAATTTTGCTCTCTGGGAATATTCTTCTTCTAGCAGGGATGTGATTTGACCAAAGTGAAATTATCTGAAAATTTAGCCGGGGGTCTGGGGGCCGCCGGCACCCAGCTAGGTCCAGGGCAGGTATATTGAACTATCCCATATAAAATGGCAGTTTTAGTCAACTCAAAATCAGTCACATTAAAAAACATTGGACTGCCTTTGCTTTTAAAAACTATCACTGAGAATATCATCATATCTAACTAATGTGATTACTAAGTTAACACATAAATAATGTTGAAGAGTTCAAATTTCATGAACAAATAATTGTATCATGACCAAATGAAAAGTAACTCATATTAGAGCATACCACAAATGTCTTTGTTATAGCAGAAGATGTTATCTGTCGGAGTCATGTGCATACACAATGAACTACAAAAAAAATAAAAAATAAAAAAATCGGATTTTTTTTTTGGGGGGAGATAAAAAAAGCGGAATTCCGCGAATTAGCGGAAAAATCACATCCCTGTTCTAGTCTTTAAAAAAGTGTCACAACCAGACCCCGAAAATTGCCAAAGAAAAACTATTTTAGGGGGAATTCAGACATCAGAAGTTTATTCTGGTTGATGGCTAGATGGGTAGGTGGGTAATTGGATAGGTGGATACATGGGTAGACAGTTTGGTAGTTGGTGTGATAGCTAAATAGATTGTTGGGTAGATGGGTAGAAAAGTAGACTGTTGGATGACAGTTTGTTGGGTAGCCGGTACGATGGGTAGCATGGGTAGTAGAATAGATGAATGATGACATTTGATAAATGGGTAGCTTGTCAAATACATAGTTGAATGGTAAATAGTAGCTGGATAGATGGGAGAGAGATACCTGTAATTGGATAAGTTAGTAGATGAATAGCTAGTTTAACAGGTAGGTAGAAGGTTAGAAAAGTATTTGGAGAATTTGGAGATGGAAAGATGGTTAATAGATAGGTAGATGACTACATGGAAGATAATTGGACAGATGACTAGATGGATAGTTAGATGAATGGGTAGTTTGATAGATAGATAGATAGATAGATAGATAGATAGATAGATAGATAGATAGATAGATAGATAGATAGATAGATAGATAGATAGATAGATAGATAGATAGATAGATAGATAGATAGATAGATGGGTTGATGTAGAAAAGTAGTTGAATAGATGGTAGATGACAACTAGATGGGTTGATAGGTATTGTAGATGGAAGATAGGGCAGTTTACAGATGGGTAGCTTGATAGCTAGATAGGTAGATAATAGGCTTGTTTATAATGTAGGTAGTGGCATAGATGGTTAGAGTAATAGTTGGTTATTTGGATAAAAAGGTAAATTGTTAAGTTGAAGTTGTATAGATGATAGCTGGGTAAATAGGAAGTCAGGTAAATGGAATTCAGATGTCAGAAGTTTGGTAAGGTTGGTAAATGTATGTATCAATTGGTAGATGCTGCTGCTTTTTGTCTCATGCAAATGAGCTACTGCTCCACCCTCTAAGGCGGGGCCAATACTTGCTCATTCTTATTCTTCTTGCCTCCCCGTCGCCCTCATTCCACTTCCAAATCTTGGCATGTGTCCTTACCTTTCCTCCTCATTTCGCCCTATTTCTCCCAAGTTTACCTCCCCCAACAAAACCTCCCTCTGTGTCCAATGCGTTCCTTTCATACGTAAGATCAACACTCACATACGTTTCATCGTGCGATATTATTAGCGGGATAAGGTGCTAACTTCACTACTATTTCCCAGGCACGGAAATCATCTTTTCAAGTCAGGATATCTTTTGTATGGCTGGATCACGGCTCGTTTCGTTTCATTTTCCAGGGCGACGAGCGAGGCGGCTGCGGTGGCAGCTCAGTAATCGCACAAAAGGAGTGTGTCGAGTAATTGATACGTGCCAGCGCCGATGTGACAGATCAAGTAAAAAAATTCTCCTTTTTCAGAGCTTCTTGCTTGGCCTTTTGTTATTGCCAGTGTAACTGAATTGTATTTGTCTCAATGCTTATTCTATTATCCAGGCTAAAAGGGAAATAATGATACTGTAGAGCAAGTCTTTGAGAAACCGGAAAGTAGATGTTTTTTTTTTTTTTTTTAATAAAAGGGACACAAAATGGTTTTGTTTTTATTTCTTAACTATTTTTTAAGGGGGTGGAGATTATCTTCATCTTTTAGCTCCACTACTTCTCTCAAAGTGCTTAATATGTAATCAACGTCCTCATTGGCGCCATCTGGAACATTCTTTTCACAGGTGCTCCTTCTGCTCATACTTTACAGATGCTCAGACTCGTGATATAAGTGTAAACTGTAGGTGTTGTTGCGGCGTTTACGGCTGACTCTTGTTGCACTTTATTGTGCATGGAAGCAAATTGAGTGTTCCAAATAGATTCTTTAATGGGCATACATACTTATATATTTACATATATTTGTTATTATAATTTTTTACTTTGTCATTTAAATGTTTTAGCTTGTCAGAGTTGAAATAAGAAACACATACGAGACATGAAAATACACTGAGCCACAATGACACACACATGAAAAACAGGCACGGACACACACATACACATTCACATACACACCAGTACAAGAAGCATCCAGAATTGTCATGCACTCACTCTGTGGGAACTTGGGAGGGTTGTCATTGACGTCAGTGAGTGTGATTTTGACCTCGGTGGTCCCCGACAGGCCGCCCATGTGGCCGCCCATGTCCTTGGCCTGGATCACCACATCATACTCCTGCCGGGCCTCGCGGTCCATGTTGGGCAGCGCAGTGCGAATGATGCCTGCAAGTGTGGAAAAAACGCTTCTAACGTCAACTTTTACAATCAAAACTGTGATGTTGATGTCAAGAATGGATCAATGTGACCATTGATTTCACCAATTGGCATGGGACGTGGTAGTCTTTTTTTCCAGGTGCATACTGTGCCCCCTTTAAAACCTGGGCCATTGATTATTTTATTTTTATAATTGTTTTTTTGTGGCTTTATGCATTTTTTATTGATAGGAAAGATGAAGCTTTAGACAGGATTCTCCCTCTGTCTCCCTCTGTTGGCCATTGTTATTGTCATGTTTCTTGGACTTTTACTTGTGCATGAGCAATGACAATAAAGACATGCAATTCAATCAATGTCTCTCATGACAAAATGCACTTTTTTTTTTTTTTAAAAAGGTGTCGTAGACAGCTGAACAATACTATATTGCCAATTTTTTATCTTGTTATATGGGGGGAACACACATTTTTGATGATTTATTATAAAAACAAAGCTTTGACTACATCAACTCGCGTTGTACCTGAACAGACTTTAACGGAATAAATACAATCATTACCAAATTTGAATCAGGTGTGGTAGATAGTTGGACCATGTTAAATTGCCATGCTACTGAGTTTATATCATGGTGTGTGGGCGGAGCATGGCAGCAAAGTTTGGTAAACGAGAGCAAGAAAGAGAGAAGCCTAACCTAAACAGACTTGGGGAATTTTTCCCGCCGCTACCAAATTTGAACCAGGTGTAATAGACAGATGGACCACACTAAATTGTCAAGTGTTTGACTTCTGATGGTGGTTTGTGGGCGGAACATGGCGACAAATTTGATTATTCACCATAAAAAAAGAAGCTCTATTAACTCCGCTCCTGTCATATTGACACAGACTTCTCTCAGTGAATTTATCCCATTGCTACCAAATTTTAAACCAGGTGTACTAGACAGATGGACGATGCTAAATTGCCAACTTAATAAGTTTTCTTTATTGTGCGTGGGTGGAGCATGGCGGCAGACGACGGTGATTAGGCAAAGAAAAGCAAACATTTAATACATCAGCTTCTGTCATACCTGAACAGGCTTCTTCTTGGGAATGAATACAATTTCTACCGAATTTGAAATAGGTTTACTCGACAGATGGACAATGTTTAGCGGGAAAAGGTTTGAGTCCATCATGTATTGTGGCCAGGACAATTTGACAAATTTGGATGATTCCCCATACATAAACTAAGCCATAATAACTCGGCTCCTCTTTTAACTGAACATACTTTCCAAGTCAGTTCATCCAATTGCTACCAAATTTAAAGCAGGTGTACTAGACAGATGAACCACGCTAAATTGCCAAGCGTTTAACTTTTCACCACGATGTGTGAGCAGAGCATGTTCCCAAACTTTGATGATGCTACATGAAAAACAAAGCAATAATTGAGCTGTATTCAAGGCTTCTTAAACAAAATGGTGTTGTTTCAGGATAACAGATCTGCAATACGGAGACGGAAAAGCAAGATTATTCTGCAGAGGTTTGCGCCAATCCAGTTGATGCCCCGTTCCTGTGGTAAGGACGTGATTGCATATTTGATTCTTCACGTGTTACCACGGCAACCAGGCCACAGCAGCCTGATCTCAATGCAATGTGTGACGTGACCTCCAGAAATGATCCTTTTCCCTTCTGAATCAATCAAGCTAAAAAATATGGATTTAACCTAAACAAGTGTGAGATTATTATATTTCAAACACTGATAATCTGGTGGTGTGTGTTGAAGTTTTTATGGTCACGGTGGGCCGGCTGTATGCGTGTGTTTGTGTGAGCGTGTGTGTTGTGACAGCATGCAAAGCTGATAATCTCCAAACCAATTAGAAATGTGAGCTTTGGATGTGCGCCAGTCAAATGGCCGACACCGCTCTGATTAGCTCAGATTTACTCTGCACAAATCCACCATCAAAATTTCACCACCACCCGTGCACCCTCCCCCACTCCCACCAACTACATGTCTCTCTGTGTGTACCAATGCCATCTCCACTCTGTGTGACCCCACACATCCAACCGTTACCACCTCACGCTGTCCAAATATCAGGCCAGGACACAGTAACCGCCAAAGTGAACGTGCTGTTGTTTTTTGACCACTTTAGAGTCCCCGCTGCACTGACTTTTTATATAACAGTCATCTTTACTTATTTATTTGTGTAGGTGTGTTTGGTTTTTGCAGGTGGTGGACAAAGGTGTCGTTTCAGATTCAAATGATTACCCAGTAGGAAATATTGGGATACAGTAAACAAATCAAATCATCTGTAAGCCATTTGTTTTTAAGGGTAACACTGTAAGAAGACATTGAAATGGTATACAATATTTTGGGCTAATAGTTTGGGTAATGTGAGGGTTTAAACTCTTAATAGAGGCAGTTAAAAAAATATATTTTTTTTTGGGGTGGTGGCTATTTGTCTAATTTATTCTTGGTTCCTAACCCCTGCAACCCATTTCATGAAATCTACTTTATCTGACCTTATATTCATGTCAATACATACTGTCAACTATTCAAGTTCAAGCTGTTATCACTATTTGGAACTTTATGTTTATCAATTTATTACTATTAAGATGGAATAATCGACAACATGCCCAACAATGTACCAATTTTGCCGAGCGGATGTATCCCTGTGATAATCTATGTATTTTAGGGATCCTGAACATAACCCCACAACATTTACTTAGTAGATTGTTATAAAAGTAGCTCCCAACACAAGTTTCACCCATCAACACAAAAAAATGGTGGAAATGTCTGTCATAACAAAAAGAGTGATTTTTTTTTTTACTAGACCCCCAAACTAAGGAAGTTGACAATTTCTATGTTAAGCAGCCATTATGGGCAAATTTTAGGACTTGAATGTTGTTGAAATCTGACGAGAGAATTTGTCTAAATAAGTGGGATGGGCAACACTACATTGTGAAGTTTACACAATGTAATATAGGTTGAGCATGGCATCCAAGTTTGATGAAAACTGCAGATTCACCACAAAGAAAACCACTCAGGAGTGGCCAAAGAAAGCTGGAAAACTCAGACACCAGTGTTGCTGATCAATCTGAAATTGCGCCTATCATCACGCCTATCATAACAGAATATACCAAAACGACTCAAAGACCAATGTCCAAAAGTGAACTAAAAGTCAGCCATTTTGCTTTGAAGCAACCATTTTGACCGATATCCGAGGCTGGCATTTCTACTAGGAAATTGGTCCAAAGCCCCACTGAGAAGCAGGTATACTAGACGGATGGGCAGATAGACAGAGCAGGTGTACCTTACTGTTGCTTGTTCCTCACCTGTCTGAGGCTCCACGGAGAAGTACGGTTGTCCCTGCAGGATGCTGTACACCAACCGGGCGCTGTTTCCGTACGTGGGGTCATCGGCATCCGTGGCCGTTACCTGCATCACTGACGTACCTGCCAAACACAAGCACACAAAAAATGACTTCTTCTGCATGGCCAGGCCACAAGCGCCGCTTGAGCATCTTTGCATGGCGAGCACGTCCATCAACGCGCAGCAAGGAGACTGCTCGGCTGTCTTTGTCAGTCTGCATGCTGCTGTGTTAGCTCCTGCTACACTGCCCGTCTGCAGTGTTCAAATCTCACCAAGGAATGAAAGAAAATAATTCCAAAAAGAAAGGACGTGACAACAGGAACTTGAAACCCTGCTTTGAAATCCTAATTTGAAACCTTAACACAGTCTTGAAACCCTCATTTGAAGCCCAGAATTTAGTTTGAAAGCCTAACAATGGCTTGAAACCATTATTCTGGCTTGAAACCATTATTCTGGCTTGAATCCAGATTCTGAAACACTGGATTCAAACCAACACCCTGACATAAAACCCCAATTTGAAACACAAACCTGGTTTAAAACCCTACTATTAAAGCCCTAATTCAGAATCCTAATCTCAGTTTGAAAGCAAACCCTGACTCAAAACCTACTTTAAAACCTTAATTGTCAACCTTAGCATTAACAATACCTTGACATACTACTCTAAAACCCTGAATTAACACAGTAACCCTGATTTGTAACTCTCATTTAAAAAACAAACCCTGGCCTCAAAATGCACTTTAAAATAATCATTTAAATCCCCAACCCTGGCTTCAAACCCTAATAATCTTAGTTTGAAAAAAAAAAGTTTTAAAACCATTACCCTAGTTGAAACCCTAACCCTTCCTTGAAACCATAACACTCGCATATAACCCTAATTTAAAACCCTTATCCCTGATTAAAAAAGTACTTTGAAATCCTGATTTGAAGCCCTAACATTTTTTGAAACCCTACTTTCAAAACTCAAATTTAAAACCCTAAATTTAGTTTGAAAACCAAACTCAAGCTTGAAACACAAATTTAAAACCCTACTTTAAATCTATACCCACTGCCTTAAATCCTAATTTAAGATCCTATATCTGGTTCAAAACCCTAATTTAAAATCCTAACTCTAGTATGAAACCCCAACTGAAACCTTAACTTGAAAAAGCTGCTTTAAACCTTAACTGTGAAACTAACTTACCCTACTTCAAAATTGACACCATACTTTTAAACCCTAACCTTGGCTTGAAAATCCCCTAACCTTCTGCTCATGCCTGACTTGTGCGTTCAAGTTTCACGCGGTCGGACGATTTTGAAATGGAATCGCTCAAACGTCCTCTTCGCGTTTCTTTATGTGGAAAGGCTGTCCGCAGTTTCAGGGGCGTTAAGAGTCCCCGTGACCACAACCAATCCGGGCTGGAGAGTCTATCAATATCGGAAGCTCTTAGTCATGAGAGCCGCAGCAGCTTGTCGGGAGTTTGATTCCTTTTAATGTATGCGCTAATGGTGCGGTCATGTAGCCACCCTTCCTGTGCTCGGGTTTCCATGAGAATCGATCATTCCTGAAGAAGAATGACCATGATGAACTTCGGCAAAGACTTCATTATTCATCATTGGACTCGTTTGATGTAATTTGATTGTGTATGCATTTGCGTGGGAATGTTTAGCTGGCTAAACATTATATTAGGCTGTTAAGCAATCAGGAAATAAACCATCTAGGCAGTGTATCAACGCCTTGTCGTTACTTCGCTTTTGACCTCTTACACCGCCCTAGCACCAAGGGAGTTTGCAGACTTGGCCGTTGGGCCAGAGAGAGAGAGGCAGCGCTAGTTAGCTGGTCCAACAGAATCTTCAGAATGAACGGATTTAAAGCAAAAGCGGAAAAGTTATTTTCAACTAAAAAGGACAACCTTTCCGTAGGTTGGCGCGGCTGCGTTACCGCATTAGCCGCATACAGTCTTGATAAACTGATGTTTTCATTCAAAATACGTTAATGTGTTTTGGACAAAATATGGTGCAGATAAAGAGCAATTTAAGTGCACTCCATTTACTATTTGTCATTATGTTCAAACTAGATTTTAGATTTTTTTTGGGCCTATGATGCGTGTTTTGGCAAAAATACAATAATTAACCCAATCAAGTTCTTTCAGGACTCGCTGCTTAAACGAATAACGAATGTGAATTTTGGATGATTTAATGATTACGATATTGATTAAAATAATAATGATGATCATTTTGGCCCTAATTATACAGCCCTACAAATTGTTTACGGCCACAACCACAAACAATTGTTTACATTTCTAGCCCCATACAATTGTTTTCCAGTTAGTATTGTGTAACACTCACCGACATTGGACATCTCAGGCACCCTAGCGTAGTAGGGCCCATGCAGGAACTCCGGCGGATTGTCGTTGATGTCCTGCACCTTGACGATGAACTCAGAGGGCGGCTCCAGAGGCTTGTTGGTATCTCGGTCCACCGCCTGCGCTGTCAGCGTGTACTGAGCCTGCTCTTCACGGTCCAGCGTCTTGGTGGCGTGAATGTTGCCCGTCTTGTCGTCGATGACGAAGATGGTCCCAGCGCCCTCGCCCGACAGGATATACTTGATGTTGCCTTTGCCCGAGTCCACGTCGGAGTGGAGCTGTGTGGGATGAAGAGCAATTAAATTATGTCATGCTTCAAGTAGAAGATGCCTATATTTGATATATTTTTTGGGTTAATTTATATTGTATATTACATCCTCAACTAACGAACACAATGGGTTCCGAGAGGTTGTTTGTAAGTCCAATTTGTTTGTAAATCGAATCACATTAAATTTTGAATCACAAATTTTGTTTCATCAAATATTTGTTTTAAATAAAACGAGAAAAATATGTAAAAAATTAAATAAAATAGAAAATTAAACAAACAATATTCTTTATATATATATATACAGTACATAAATTTAATTAAAAACATACATTAAATTACATCATCCATTCATCCATTATCTGAACCACTTTTCCTCACAGTACATACAATTTTTACACAGTACAATGCAATAAAAACAAAATAAATATGCTTACTGTACATAGATGGTGGAGGAGTTATTGAGTTGAGTTCATGTAAGGCTGAAGTGGAATGCATTATGTATTGGGTGTAACAGTCTCAGGAAACTATGTTTTCTGACTGTCCCTGAAGTGCACACGAATTATGATTGGTGCGTATGACGAGTCAAGATGGCGACTACCGAGTCAGATTCAATTGATTTTGAAGCTGAAGGGCTATTCACTACTACGCTGATAAAGAAGAGGAATGAGTGCTGCTTTTCATGAATATCCTCCAGGAGAGATAATGTATGATACGGAGCGCACTTAAATATTAACTTGCACGCAAAATACAGCTTTTATGGACATCAGTCAGCCTTTGTTCGTATCTGCGAATGTTCGTAACGCGGATGTTCGTAACTAGAGGACTAATTCAATGGTTCATTGAATTAGAATTAATAATGAAATGAAAAAAATATTAGTTAAATGTGCGAATTAATTATTTTATTTGAATAAGTAATTGGTGAATTTTCAATAATTAAATTCAATATTAACGTTGAAAAATGAGTCCGGATTATCTACTTCTTGAAATGAACTATGGTATTAAAAATAAAATGCAGAAATTTTATAAAATTAAACCATTAAAATTATTTAAATAAACAATTGTATACAAACACAAAAACTATTAGTAATATAAATAATTTAAATATAAATAACAAAACATGTTTAAGAAAGGGCTAACTAATTCTAATAAATTATTCATAAAAAAGCTAGAACATAATTTGTTTAAAATAAAAACAATTTTACGTTTCATTTTACTTAATTTAAATAGTTTTATCATTATTTACTATATTTTAAAAACCCTTGACCACAAAAGTTTGCCCAGCGCTGCATGTTTTCGGTGTCTCCTGCCTCCAACCCAGGTGTTTCAAATCATCAGCTCGTAAATACGTTCTGCAGGAGCCTCTGAGCTGTGTTTGAGGAGGGTGACATCAAAAACATGCAGGACTGCGGCTCTCTAGGACCGAACTTGCCTACCCCCTGTATTAAGCCAAAATGCAACTACCTGAGGGAAATCACAATTTCAGTAAAAACAGGTATCCAGAATACAAAATCATTGCCATATAAATCACCACAATATAAATCTGCAGATTTTAATGCAGTCATAAAACTTGAAATCACTGATGAAAATTGATTTAACCTCCCCCCAACCACTCTCTCTCAACTCACCCTTCCCACCAGAACTGGATCCGGTCCGGTGTACTCCTCAATGACAAAGAACTGATTCCAGACCCAACCTCTTTTGGACCTGTGCAGCACCTGACCCTCCTTGCCCAACCGGGGCCGGTGTCTGTGCATCGATGTGTGACCTGCACACACACATACATTGTATTGACTCTACTATGAAATCACAAGGTTTTCTCTCTGAGGGTTCTTTTTATTTTTATTTTTTACCAATTGAGATTAGCGCCAAGGTGTGTGTAGGATGCGGGAAAACACGTCAATGGAAATCCCACTTGGACATCACAGTGAGAAAGTGTGTGTGGGTGGTGCTTTTCATAATGTAGCCTATTGTGAGCAATGGTAGTGTTTTAATGACAAAACAATGGGAAAGTACCTCCTCCGTTTAAGCAACAAATGTATCATTTTAATTGCAACATGTTGCTATTTAAGTGAGAGACAATGATTTTTTTAGGTCTATATAGCACTGTTTCTTAATAAAAATAAAATATTTGTTTATAGCTACATGTCTGTATGTACTTTATAGTTAGTTATGCCATTACTGTATGTTATGTACAATATTTTAAAATGATACTTTTCCTATTGAAAAACGCATTCAGCAACACATGCAGGATACATATATACCCATATAAACATATACAGTATTGCTTTTACCCTCACCCTTCCATTACATTTTCATTTTCATCTAAGAAAATTGGGGTGCCGTTTGGCAACCTGTCAGGCTTCTCCATTCTGTCTCCCTCTGTTCATCTGTTATTAGATGGATTACAACTGTTGAGTAAATTCCGTTGCTCTATATTCACCCATTTATACGTACATATAATTGTATAGAGTATTTTTGTGGCCAAATATAACTTAGTAGCAAGCACTAATGTGGCTAAATATGGCGTGTTATTGTGTCACTGTTGGAAGACTACAGCATTCTCACCTGCATGTCTGTGCCTGTGGGGGCGATGACCCAAGGAGTCGTGTCCTCTTTGGCTTGCCGTTGCCAGGCTACAAAGGGCGCAGAGTCCCGCTAACACCAGAAACACCCTCAGCATCATCATTGTCATCATCATCAAATCCGACCTCCTCTATCTGGTTCCTCTCAGTGGAGCTCAGCCCCCACTGAGGTGACTTCCTGTTTGGCGAAGGGAATGTTGGGAGTGTTGATTTCACGAGTGCCAACCTTCTTCTTCGTCTTCTCCTCCAATCCTCTAAGCCTGGAAGCAAACAAAATGTTGGAATTATTGATGATGCTCACAGTAAAGGAAAGGAAGCTTTCCGTCTGATGTTCGTCAACCTTGTTACGCGAGTCGCCTTTAATTAGCCAGCCAAGGCCATCTGTAAACTAATTAGCTTGAATTCACTTGGACATAGATGGGACCACTCATGTGAAAATGGTAGAAAACAAGATGTCGGTTTCTGTTTACATGTCTTTATTTAAAAAGACTATCAATCACATGTGCAGCAATATGACAACATGAAGTAAGTGGATGTAAATGCTGCAAGAGCACAGCCAGCAGCCCTCCCACCATTGACACTTCTTTTCATTTTAAATAACAGTCAAAAAGAATGTTGCATCATATGAAGGAGTGACAGGACAAACTGAAAAGAAAACTATTTTAGTTATCACCAGAATAAAGTTGTGATCTTGTGTGAATAAAAGGGTGGACTCAAAAGTAATGATTTCACATTTGTTTTTTACTTACAATTGCAGTATTTGCCTGAGGGGTGAAAAAATGATAACAACTTGAAAAAGTTTCTTGTTAAATTTATGAACAACAATCATCATAAAAAATTGACTAATATAATTGTTTTCAGAGAAAAAATGAATGAGAAAATGTAATACTGTACATTCATATTCAGATGAAATTAGTTTTTTTAGTACAAAAATGATTCACGAAAATAAATAAATTAAAGTAGAAATTTAACGAAAAAAGTAATACAGCATTCAAAATGTCCTTAATAACACATACTTCACCTTTCCCTTTGGAGACTACCCTTTATGGGTGGGGTGTTGCTAAAGTGCAACTACTTCTAAAACCGCATGTTACATCACACGCTTTAGCCATGGAAGCTAAGTATGTCAAGCAATTTTGAAAAAAATAAAAGACCTGTAATTCTATTTGAAAACACTGGAAGGTGCTACACCAGGAGGGTCAGACCTGTTTTTGGTTGTTGGTCATGTGACAACCTACCAGGAAGTGAATATGGAGCTCTAAGAAGCAGCATTCATACAACGTTTAAAAATATGTTTTTAAACAGAACGAAAAGCAATAAAATGTAATAAAATGAAGCTAAAGATCAAACTTGATTATGGACATATTCACTGGTCATACCAAGTAGGCAAAGCCAATGTTATTTTGTGAGGTAAGTTTGCACAGTATTCACCTAGTGATAGTTGTTTATTTGCTTCTATTTTCCATAGTTGTAGTGCACTTTCAACATTTCAATTTGATTTTGGCATTAACAAGGTAAAGGTAAAATGGCTTGTTTCATTAATTCACTGTCATACAGTGTTTGGAGAGTATCTTTCGTGCCTCTTTTGCCCTCCATTTTGTCCTTAAGCCACTTAAAAGACATCTTCCTTGCTCTGAACAGATCTTGCCTCAGCTAGGATTTTTTTCAGAATAGTTTTGTCTTTCCTAGCATCTACTCTTCACTTTTAGGGGAAATTCTAAGAAAACATCACAATTGTCCGAATTTTCTAAGAATTTGGCCACTAGGAACAACTCTTTGCAGAATGTTTTGGAATATGGCCCCGGATGTTTAAAATGTGACATGAGACGAGGGCAATTTAGGACCCAAGTGCGGCACATCAAATCACAGCGATAGTTTGGAAATTGCTTCATGACTTTGATATCTACTGTGACAGATTCACTTCAAAGCCAGAATACAGAGCAGCTGACTTCTCAGTAGAGTAAGATTGGGAATTTGTTTTGAGCAAAGTCATGTAATGCTCCACAGGCCACAGGTATCAGACCAAAAATGCTCACACTTAATTGTTGTCTTAATCCACAATTCACAGAAAGCATAACGGGGAACTCACAATTCGTTATCTTGATAGCTGAATCCCCAACAGCCATGGGGACTGGCAAACAAACGTGGCAAAGCAGAACATGTTATGAACTTGTTATTGCTCAAACTTTGTGGCCAAAGGTGGAGGTGATAAACGGGAGACTGTTGTAGTGTTTTCATGTCTAACAATCTGATCAAGATTGTGTCATCATAGGCGGGTGTCGATGACTAGGGTCGAAAGATTGCATTTGGCTGACAGACTGGCTGTCATAGCAAGAAATGTGACCGTATCCTCCAAAACATTCACTTTAGAGTTTTAGCCACTTACTGAATCATTGTTAATGTTTGTTATGCTTCCGTAAATTAATCTTGAACAGTTTAAAGCATCCTTTGTGACCATATGTGCCCTTGATCACTTACTGCCTGATAAACTTTCTTTCCATTAGGGTTTTTGGGTCATTTCATTGGCCCTTGCTTGATCACATGACCAGCCAAGCAGGTAGCACTGACAATTAATCCCACTCAGGCTCATCAAGTGGCTAATTATGCCTGACACTTGATTGATGGGACTTGTTGGAGAGTTTTGTTTTAGTGGGGAATAACCTTGAAAGCAAGATGAAGAGAAAAGTGGCAAAAAGTTATGGTCGTAAGGTTGATATACTTTTTATTTTTTTTTTTAAGTACTGTTCATATCAAATTTCAAGCATTTTGTGCACCTTGTTCGAAAGTGTAGTGCACTAAAAAAACACAAAGTCCTGTATGTTTTATGTTTACATTTAAAATAATAATGATTGTGAATCAAATTCTTATTCCAAGCACTTTTCCAAGTAATGCATTAAAGCCAAACCTGTTTAAGAATTCCAAGACCTCCCAACTTATTTTAATGGCAGCAAACTTGTTCAGAATCTCCTCACAGACTGTCAAAGTGTCACAATTGTGTCAGCTTTTATTAAGTGGCAACATAATTCAACAAGTCCAGCATAAATTGAATTTATAGTGGGGGGGAAACATTGCAGCAGTGTCTTATTTCGCTTGACCGCGCTCATCTGTTATTCTGAAACGATGTGCCACTGTGATAGAGAAATAGGATATTTTATGAAGGAGGACCGGCGACGGCATGAATGATGCCTCTACAAATATGAAACTTGATAACACCACTATTGATTGAATTTGTCTTCTTTAAGGACGAAAACATGACAGGAGAATCTTGTCACAGATTTTGGAACAAGCTGGTTTCACCTAGTGATGTGAAATTTGGTAGATGTGCCTATCATAAGTAGACCCACAAAAAAGCCTCGAGGAATCCATGCTGGAAATCAGTAGTTGCCTAAAGGGGGTGGGGGGACTAAAGAAGTATAAGAACTTAAAAAAGTTTCTTGCTAAATTAAAGACAAACATTCATCATGAAAAAAAAAAAGACAACCGGTAAGATTTTTTTTTCTTGACAAAACTTACTACATTCTTATTCAGATGAAAGTTTTAGTACAAAAATGATTAAAAAAAATAAAAATAATAAATAACACCACTAAGTTTGTCTCCCATTTTGTTCTAAAGTGGACATTTTAGTCAGATGATTGCATCTTAATTTTTTTGTGATTGATACAAAATTTGATGGATGGGCAACGCAAAGTTCCGAAGAATAAGATTTTTTGTCGTCGTGTGTGGGTGGAGCAGCAAATTTTGATGACTTGACAAAAAATGGCTGCGTAGTGCTACAAGGGAACCATTTGAAAATGCAGACCCAGAAGCCAGTTTCACCTAACAACATAAAATTTGATCTATCATGGGTAGAACCACAAAATTGGCAAATTTATCCAATGGATACCAAATTTTGAGCATTTATACAAGCAGATTGACAACTCAAAATTGCAAATAATTTATAATAAGTTTTTTTTTTCTTTTTTCTTTTTTTTTTCTATAGAGCTCAGGATTGTTCATTCGATTTGACATCATCATTGCTCTCCTTTTTAAAAAATAAATAAAATAAACATTTTTTCTCATTTTTCTTTTTTTAAATTTTTTAAAAATATATATACATATATATATATATATATACACATATATATATATATATTTTTTTTTTGTATGTGGGTGAGTATGTGTATGTGCGTGTGTGTGTGCGTGCGTGCGTGCATGCTTGTGTGCGTGCGAGCGTGTGTATTCATCAGTTCACCTAAAGCCCATTAAAAAAAATCCCATACTAATAATATAATATAATAATAAATTGCCAAATGCAGAAACATCAATGTAAGTTATCACGATGTAGTGGCTCTCGCTAACAGACAGAATTAAGTAACCAGAATTAGGTTAAAAAATTCTATATACGTAGACCATGTTTCTATAAATTTTGATATTTGGTTTTTATTTGAGGCAGATATTTTTTCCATTAAAATTGGATTTATGAGGAGGTTAGACCATTGGTCGATATTCAGAGTTTGTTTATTTTTCCAGTTAACAAGAATTGTTTTTTTAGCGATAGTAAGGGCTACAAGTGTAGATTGAAATTGTTTATGTGGTAAGTCAGTTGTTGTTAGGTCACCTAGCAAACACAAGTTTGGAGATAAAGGTATCCTACAGTCCAAAATAGCGGAAAGTTTTTCTAAGACTTTAGTCCAGAAATACATAACCGGAGTACATAACCATGAAGCATCAACATAAGTGTCTGTAGTGTTTTGTAAACATTGGAGACAAATGTCGGAGTCTGAGAGTCCCATTTTCTTCATCATATATTGAGTAATGTATGTTCTATGAATAATTTTATATTGGATAAGTTGTAAATTTGTGTGTTTTGTCATTTTAAATGCGTTTTCACAAACTTGAATCCAAAAGTCAGATTCCGGTGCTATAGACAAGTCTGTCTCCCATTTCGAGATGGGTAAATACATTTTATCAGTATATGAAAGTAACTTATATTACATTATATAACTTATATTACAAAAATATATTTTTGAAAGTTTTTTTGTTGTTGTCGGAGAAAGCTTGTTAATATCTTTAGCTAAAACAGGCGGTTGGAGCGTACCCCGAAGTGTTGGAATTTTTTTCTTTATCATATTTTTAACTTGAAGATAATGTAAAAAATTTCCGTTTTTTATATTGTATTTTTGGAGCAAGGATGTATATGATACAAACATATTATCTGAGAAGAGATGGTGGAGATGTGTAATTCCTTTCTGCTCCCACACACCTAAATAAAACGGTTGGTTGTTAAGTTGAAATTCGGGGTTATGCCATAGGGGAGAAAGCCCACAGGGCTCCACTTGGGCTTTTGTCAATTCTAGTGCCTTCCACCAGGCAGTCAGGGTGGCGGAAATCATTGGGTTTTTAAAACAATTATGTCGCTTAATCGATGTTGTAATAAAGAGTAAATCTCGAAGTCTGAGGTTATTACAATCCTTCTGTTCTAGTTCCAGCCAACAGTTAGTGTCTCTGTTGGGTTGTGCCCATAGAACGATATATTGTAGCTGGTTAGCTATATAGTAGTACATAAAATTTGGTGCCTCTAGACCACCTTTGGATTTACTTTTCTGAAGAGTAGATAGACTAATCTTTGCTTTTTTTTATTCCAGTAAAATTTTGTAACGGCTGAGTCCAACAACTGGAACCCTTTAGCCGTAGGTTTAAATGGAATCATTGAGAAAAAATAGTTTATTTTGGGTAAAACTTTCATTTTAATGGTGGCTATTCGTCCTATTAGAGAAATAGGAAGATTGTTCCAGCGCTCCAAGTCACTATAAATGTTATCCAGAAGTGGAGAAAAGTTTAAATGAATTAAAAGTTAATTTAGGTGAGATTTTTATGCCTAAGTATTTTAAATTACCTATAGGAAATGAGTAGTGTGGGTCCTGGCTTGCAGGGTTCCATGAATTAATATAATATAATAATAATAATAAGTTTTTGATGGCATGTGGGCCGAGCATGACACAACATTTGATGGCTTACTGTATAATAAAAAAAACTTGCAGCACCTCTCAAATTCTGTGTGGGTGTGAGGCTCCATTCGTTTAATTTACCATTTTGATGTATTTATTTCCTCCTTAGACTTGGCCAGAGGTGCGAGTGAGCTGGTTGTGCAGCAAACGAGATAACGACTCCCTCGGGTGAGTAAGCCCCTTTCACCCGCCTACTTCCTGTGTCTGAACACATGACTCAAGAGTCGCATTAGAACAATAGACAAAGTGTGTGTGCGTCTGTGTATATTTATAAATGTGTATGTGTGCGTCCCTCGGGTGGCAGGAGTCACGAGTTGTCCGAGACGTTTGTGATTCATTGGCAAACAGACTGCATGCTGCTTGGGGAGTTTTGAGGGGGGTTCAAGAGGTTGTAGCGGCGGGGTTGCAACCTCGCTAACTAACTCCACATGTGTCCGAATGAAGCTGGTTATTCACACGCCACTGTTTAAGTGGCACGATTACATTTCAGGGTCAAGTGCAGGGATTACCTAAAGTGTGGCACACCCCAAGTATCAGATTAAAGGTCTAATGGAAAGTGGCACAATCAAATCCAAGGATCTGGTGAAGGGATTCCTGTGGTTACTGTCTGGTTTAATAACTCTACATTTAAATTAGTTACATAATTAGTATTTTCCCTTGTTAAGTTAGAGTTTTTAGCACAGAGGTGCATTGCACCAATTCTGTCGAAATGCTGAAAGTGGTGCATTTCTTAAAAAGACCCCAGAAATGCAAATTTTTATCATCACCATTTCCTGATCCACATGTGAACTCGGACTCAACCTCAAAGCTCCTCTCCAGATGTGAGTTCTATTTCTTCCTACAGTTATCAGAGGGATGAAATTCAAACAAAAGCAAAACAAGGTCATGTGAGGTTTATAATGAGATTTTCTGTTACTGTATAAAAAAAATCCACTTTTTCAAAACAAATCTCCTGATCTTATTTGTAAAGGCTGGAGATGCAAAAAGCTGCAGAGTTTGTTTGGATTTTCCACCTGCAGAACTTGTACTTGTTTTCATCGGGCATGATGTGTGTGATAAGGCAGGAAAAAATGGCGGGAACGGGGTGTAGCCAATCAGAGAGCAGTAATAAACAGACGTGCTTCGCATGTTGAGAAGATTTAAATAATTTCCACATGCTCCCATAGTCTCATTTTTGTATATTGTCAATTTATCATGTTCCAATATTTGTATTTTGTATTTTCTCCTGTTCTTACACAATCTGTATGTTCTCATGTTCATTTTCCTGTTCTTATATTCTCATGTTTTTGTGCTCATAATGTGTAATTTATTTATAACCTATATTATCTGTATTTCTACAGTGTGATTTTATTCAAATTTTTTATTTTATTTCTTACGGTTTCTCATGGCTCTCAATTTGTGATCTCATGCATTCTGGTTTTCATACACTTGTGTTCTCCAATTCTGGTACAATATTCTGATATTCTCAATTTTGTGTGTTCCTGCTGTCTCTTTGCATCTGTTGTCTTTTCGCATATTACTCACACACATGCACACCCACACAAAAGAGTTTTGGAGTTCATCGCGAGTGAGTCATTTGCGTGTTAGCCTGGTAAAAGCTTGAAAGTTGGCGCACAATTTAGTGCAAAACATGAGGTCTAATTGCTTTTCAATTGGACCACCAATTGCGTGTGTGTGTGTGTATGTGTGTGTGTTGCGATTAGAAAAGGCTTCTAAGCTTTCTCAGCACTCATGTAAATTAGTATTAATGTCACACTGATACACAATTCTTATTTTGTGTGTGTGTGTGTGTGTGTGCGTGTGCGTGTGTGTGTGTGTGTGTGTGTGTGTGTGTGTGTGTGTGTGTGCGTGCGTGCGTGCGTGTGTGTGTGTGTGTGAGTGAGTGTGTGTGCGTGCGTGTGCCTTTGTTTTTGTTACATTATGAGGCCCATACACATGCTTTTTTCCTGGTTTAACTACCATTGTGGGGACCCACTTGATCTTGTCAGGACATTTTGCTGGTCCCCACAAGTTCAGACCTCTTTTTGAGGTTCAAGACTTGGTTTTAGAGTTTAGGTTTGAATTGCGTTTTGATTAGGGTTAGGGTAAGGGTTAAGGAATCAGTTGTGATGGTTAAGGTTAGGGTAAGGGGCTAGGAAATGCATCATCAATGAGATGTCCCCACGGTGATACAAAGACAAACGTATGTGTGCGCATGCGTGACTGTAATTGTGATTTCCTGACTGTAAGCATATGTACTGTACAATACATGTGACTGTGTGTTACAGTGTGTGCATGTGCCTTATAAACTTGTGTGTGAATGCGTCGCTGTAACTGATTAGCATTGAACCATTCGTGCAACTCAAGTGCTAATTAGCAGCCACAAGCCTGTACCGCATGCACACATACACATGACTGCTGTAGTACTACATTTGTTTGATTAATGTAAATGTCATGTGGTGACACAACAATCCGCTTTGTTTGGCCAATTTTGGTGGAGTCGCCTGTGCTTTGATACACACTCCACACGCATCATTGCGCCACTCTCATGCTTGCAATCTCTCATTTTGTTCCTGTTCTGTTCTCATAGTATTCACAATCATAGATTATTTATCTTATATTAATTTTCAGTAAAAAGGGGCAGGGGGGGGGGGGGGGGGTTGGCGGACGATAATGGCGTCACGTCAACGTTTTTTTTTACCAATCTTTAATGTTTTAAAGCATTAATGCTTTACATACATTTTTTTCCCAGATTTTTCAAAATGTGGAAGTTCTTTTTTTTTTTTTTATCTTAGACAATATCATTTTAAATAAAAATAAAAAAAGTTCAGTTAGCTCCCAAAGTTATCAGTATGTCTTAAAAAGTTGATTGTAAACTGGAAACACCTTTCTTTGTTTTAATGTCGAACAAAAACAAAAGGCTCAGAAGGTTCCCAGGGTCAGCAGCATCTCTAGTAAAGTTAAATGAAAATTTAAATAAATAGTTACCTGAGATTAAAATGGTTTTAGCTTCACCTTTTACTAGCCATCAGATTTTGAAAAAAGGCCGATACCGATATTTGTCAAAATGTGCAATATTGGCGCCGATAATCGGGCAGGCCAATTATTGGTCTATACCTAGCTAAAACACTATTCAAAAACTTGAACTTGTCATGTATTTTCTTGTAATATATTGAATGTAATTTTTTGGGGGGCAACGCTGCTTGTAATTTATTTATTTTTACTTATTTTTTGTTGCGTATTATGCTACAGTGACTTGTAGTTTGTGGAACATTATTTTGCAACTGTAGAACAATTAATTTGAGTCATTTGGAAAACATGTTTCTTTTTTGTAGTATATCGGAACATCGTGATCGTGACTCAACTGCATGAGGAAAAAGTGGCCTCATGTTTTCAATTATTTGCACATCATTTAAAAACAATGAAAGTTCTCTTCCAATTACCCCATCACAGGCATTCTAATGTGCTTCCCGAGTTGCTTCTCTACCCGATTTGTCCTCTTTATGAAAGACAAAAGTCTTCAATGGCTGTCCAAATGAGATGCGTCCAAGCCGGAGGCCAAACAAAGCCGTCTCCGATTAGACAGTTGACCAATGCTTTTGGCGCATTTTTACGACTTTGTCCGCCATTTAGCCCTTTTAATTACCATGCGCTAATCTCCGATGTTCAATTTAAAATGGGAAAAGAGGGCGTTCGTTTGCGCTAATGTCGCCATTATTGACTGAAATAGAAACTCAAAGGGCACCCTCAATTAACTGGCATCTTAATTAATACTCCTCATTCCTTCACCTCCGCGCCATATTTCTCCATTTATCTGCCTTTCGCTCTTTCTTTCTTCTTCTCTGTCACAGCTCAGTAGTGTCTGCAATGGCAATTACTGCCTCACAGTTGAAATGACACAATAATTGACTGCTGCACTACATTACAGTACACGCCACAAAGTGAATATTAATATCCACATGCTGCAGACTTTTTCCAGCCTCTCGTGTATTATTACTGATCTGAAAGGTTTAGGTTTAGGGTCAAATTAAGGGTTAAAACAAAAGTTTCAAGCCACGGTTGTTTCGAGGAAGAGTTTGAAATTTAAGATATCAAATAAAAGGAAGGTTTTGGTGTAAAATTGGGGTTTTAAATGAAGGTTTCAAATCAGGATGAGGATTGTTAGGTTTAAGGTTTCAAATTAGGGTTTAAAGTAGATAAACTGCCATCAGAGACAGTTGAGAAAAAGAAAGCATTTAAGTATTTAAGAGGCCATAAAATGTCGCTAAAAGTTTGAAATGAGTCAATTTAGCTGTCAAAAAAAATACCCCAAGATGAAATACATTCAGAGTATTGGCGTAGTGTTAAGTTGTATATTTTGATAATTTATTTTTATTTGTTTAAATGCCGGGCTATGGCCACTGAAAGTCAGTCTTTATGTGAAACTGATCTGCACCTCAAAAAATGTTGGCGACTGCTGTCAGAGTTTTAAGCCTGCGTTACAGTTTTTAGGGTTCCTCTTCTCTGCAGCTGCTATTAGATGACTCTGACTATGTTTACATGCAGTCAATATTCGGGTTAAGTTCAGAATTCCGGTTTCTGAAAGAATCGAGGTAACACGTTTACATGCATGGTGGAAAGAGTTACTCCCGTGTACATGCTCATTTGTGCTCGATTGGAATAATACGTTTGAACCGCGCCGCGCAGACGACGTAATTATATAAATAACGTCATTTGCGCTTTTAACTTACTATATGTGCAATAAAAGACATATTTATGTCACTCACCACGCTAAATAAAGTAGTCAGTTTGGTTCTTTGCTGCAAGCGTCATGTTTGTTGACAACGGCTTGAGTATTTCCGGTGGGTTACACGCCAGAAGCACGGACTTATATACTTGTATTTACTGTATGTGTATACAGGCACAAACTGTGGCGTTTTCACCGTAGAGACTAATAATGTGAAAACGCAGTGGACAAATCAATGTATTCAAGGGAGGCTCCTTTAGCATGTAGGACGGAGCTTCGCATACACGTCATGACTACATAGACCAAGATTCTTTGCTAATCTAATAAGCGAAGAAGAAGAAGAAAAGAAGACGAAGAAGAAAATAGCGAGCATGCCAACAGTGAAAAACATTGCCCCGATCGATCGAGATATTCCGAATGTGTTTAAATGAGCAAGAATTCCGGTTATGAAAGGAGTAACCCAGGGCTCTTATTCGGGGTTTTAAAAACCCGAATAAGAGCATATTCGTGTTTTTGCGCATGTTTACATGGCCTTACAAAACCTGAATATTGCCAATATTTGGATTTTAAAAGGGTTATTGCCTCCATGTAAACGTGGTCTCTGAGGAGGTCGCAGACGAGGTTGCTGCAGCTCTCTCTGCTTCCTTTCATCCAAAGGAAAGAAGCTAGCAGACAAAACAGTTCAGACAAACCACACCAACACAAGTGTGTTGAAAAGAAATCAAGTAGCTCCCTGTGGCCCTTTAGGACATTTGTGTGTGTGTGTGTGTCTGTGTGTGTGTGACTGTGTGAGAGAGACAGTACATGAGTGTGTGTGAGACTATGGCTGTGAGAGAGACTGTGTTTGTTTGTGTGACAGTGTGCGAGATTGTGTGTACGTGTGAGCAAGAGAGCAACTGTGTGTGTGTTTTGCCCAAAGGGAAACGTCTGGAAACGATTTGAGCCTTCAGGAAAAATAAAATGCTTGGGATTCTTTTGGGGGACAATCGGCCGCATAGAGAAACCAAATGAAGACCAAAAAGAGGCCAGACATGAGGAAAATCAAATAGTTCGACTTGTGTGTGTGTGTGTGTGTGTGTGTGCGTGCGTGCGTGCGTCTAAGTGCATGTGGTTGTACAGTGTAAGAAACGCTGGCTCAGGGCATAGAGAGATGGTGATTATTGGCGAAGTGTCCGAATGTGCACCCTACTCCCCATATAGTGCCCTTATGGGTCACGCCATTTTGTAGTGGTGTCCGAATGTCCAGGGAATGAAAATGTCGGGCACTCAAAATTAGTCACAATGCACTCTGAAAAGTGGTGAACATCGATGTTCACTCAACCGGGTTGATATAGACCACAATGCATTGCGTGTGTGAAAAAAACATGGCGCGAGGGACAGCGCAAGCGCTGGAATCAAATCCGATGCATGAATATATACTATGAAAATAATGTATTCGTTTTAATTGAAAATATCTACAACAAAGGAAATAAAGTACAGTTTTAAAACATTTTCATTCACAATAAATAGTTGGTAATTTATGCGCCGGTGCGTCGTAAGAGTTATGTGAGATATGCGACGAGGAGAAAGTGGGGTTGCTGTCCGAATCACCAAACAGAATGAGGGCACTACATATTAGGCCACTATATAGTGCGGGGCTATGTAGTGAATGAAAAGATAGGGGATAAGTGTGGACATTCGGACACAGCCCATGTTATTGTCTGATCTGTCTCAATGTAGAGGTACCTCACCTTACGAATAGTGATGCACGATAATATCGGTGCCCGATAATTATCTGCAATTTTCGACCAATTTGACTTCAAACAGATAAGACAGATAATACAGAAGTCCATAGATAATAATAGACTTGCCGTGTTGTTGCCGCGTTAGTCCATCTGTTGTGGTTGTGGCTCAAGTTGTGCCCAACTCCTCAACCCCTCCCCTCTCCTATGGTAGTGTCGCATATTTGTGACATCATAATGTACACAACGGACCTCGTGTTGACAGAAGATGCTTCATGCCAACATGACAGTCGCCAATGTGGGCTTACTTTACTGTGTCTCTCCAAAATGTTACCCTCGCAGTTTTTTGTAGCATTTTTAAAACATGACTGTTTTGTTTTGGCAAACTCAAAATTAGTTACTGGTTGTCTTTGAAGCAGAGATATCAATACAATTCAGCTTCCTAGTGCTTTGCACAATGTTTCAATGTATTTCTACATGTTAGCCATATAGTTGTAAAGTATAGTTGTATTGATATTAATTTTGCAAACAATTATCGTCTTATCGGTTATCGACATCAGCACTTTCTAAATTATTGGTTTATTGTATCGGTGGAAAATAGCATTATCGTGCATCTCTACTTACGAATTAGTTTTTCAAAATACAAGCCATCACTTTTGTGTCTTGAGATGTAAGCAAAGATTTGAGTGTTACATGGTGCCAGCGAATTTCCAAACAAACATCAATTTGGCAAGATTATTGCCTCTTTCAGGTGAAGATTACTCTCAAGCTCTCTCACTCAAATTACTTGTGTATTTTGCTGCAGCTTACTAAGCAGACGTGACCGTCTTCTTAGGGTTTTATACTGCCCCTGGTGGCTAAGAGGTGGACACCAGGAGTAACATTATAATGAATGCATGACACTATGACGCACCTTTTACTTCTTTGCATTCTATTTATGTTATTACTGTATGTTTTTATAAAGTGTAATACGGCAGAGTGCTAATTATTTAAACACATTACAGCATTTTTGTGTGTGCTGCTATACAGATGAATGGCCTTTTCATTCCTTTCATTTGGGAAGGATAAGGATGGATGGTCACAGAATGAATAAGCTTGCAAGTCAAGGCAACTAAAAAATCAATATACTGTAGTTCCACACACCTCATGGGCATGTGTGTTGCTTCATCTTATATTAAGTCTTTGACCTAAAAATGTCCTGAATCAATCTCAATTAAAGGCGCATACTCCATTTGGACGTATTAAATAAGGTTATAAACACAAAGAGCCACCATATATTCAATGTTTCCTGGTGAGGGGGGCATTTTAGTAACTTCTAATTTATGTATGTAAGCAACACTATATGTGTTTCGAGTACAGCTCGTAAAAAAAAAGAAAAAGAAAAAAGAAAGCTTAATTTTAGCATTGAAAACTGTCAATTACAACGGCACGGCGGGGCACTGAAGTGGCATCAGTCCATCTTATTAGCGCCCCTGTTAAAGGCAGGTGCATGGGGAAAATAAGGAGGTGGACAAGGAAGGAAGGGAGGAAGTGAGAGAGAGAGAGAGAGAGAGAGAGAGAATTTGTCGTCCAGCTGGGCCAATCGTGCATGTCCGTGGACTGCAGAGTAAAGATATTAAATATGAAACATGAGTGAGATATCAAAGAGGAAGCTGCAATGCTGCATGAAAATCCTCTTTTTTTTTTCTACCCAAACCCTCCATTCTTTCCGTCAGTGACTTAATCCTCAGGGGCTTACATTTGTTGTTTGTGTGTGTATTCTTCTATCTGACATATTTGAATATTCCCTGCCTCCATACGTGTTCTCCCACCGCTATCCCCCACAAAAGGCCTCCTTATCCCCGATGTTGCTTCAAGGGAACTTACGTGTGGTTTGACGAAAAATAACAGAAATGGAAACAAGTAATGGTAGAATTAACATGGCAGTGAGTAAAAATGTGTGACATCATCCCCGTATCTCACTGTAATATATATACTGTAATGTGCTGAAAATAAAGTCAAAGTCGATTAATCAATGATATCATTGATATTTTTTCTATACAGTGCAGCAATCCCCAACTAGTTTTCTATCATGGACCGTTTCCTGCAGACATATTTCGACGGAAAAGCAGTCTAGTCTTAATATTAATAATAATAATCTTAATATTCTAATATTGTTTGCGTTAAAAAAAAAATGTTTTTAAATGTTTGCGTCAACGTGTACCGGTAAATGACTTTAAAAATATAAATATTGTAATCTTAATTTTATTTTAATATTTTTATTTGATGAAGAAATATGTAACATTTTTCCGTTTTTTTACTTGTATCCCAGGATCACTCGCTGTACCTCACATCCTCCCCGGTTTCGGAAAAGCAATTTCACTCCATTCGGTCTTTGTAATACTCTCATTGTCCTCTGATAGCACATACCTTTTACAAACGTTCATCTAAATCTGCCTGGATACACGGCAAACTACAGGCACAAGAAAAAAAATATGGTTAATCAATTGAAACTGAGTATTTCTTTAAAAAGGCTGATTAAAAAGTGATTTGATCAAGACATGTGGTGTAAATCATCCGTAGCTAGCATCCGTAACTGCATCATGTGACACAAAAACTGAATCAGCTGAAATAGATGATATGACTACTTTAATCTACAGAACTTGTGTGATTAAAATTGAGACCAATTCAAATATTTATATGTAGTACGATGCCAAATGTGTTTTCTAAACTAACATTGCTTAGTTTGACTGTAAAAGTAAAATGAGAAATTGTTAAAGTTAAGTTACATTTTGAAAGTGTTTGAAGCACCAAAATGTTTATTTAACTTGTCTGGGTTTTTAGGCATCAAACAACTTTTGCAGCAGAGCAGACCAAAGTGTAATTTATTCCGCTTTTGTGTGTCGGCGCGCCTTTAAAAAGCTGGCCACGGCTTTTTATTGATGTGTGCTCTCCTGTATCTCACTGCCGATCAGTCAGCCCTGCAGGCTAATCAATACGAGTAAAGGGCATTAAAACTCGGCCTGCTGCCGTTTTTGTGTGAATCTCCGCCCTCGCCGGCTAATACCTGCTGCTTATCACGCCTGCCAGACACCCCGTCACTGTCACTTTTTGAGAAAAAATATATATATATGTGATGCTTGCAGGGAAAGCTTACATGCTAATATTTGACTATACACTCAGCAGCCACTTTATTAGGTACACCATTAGAGCTCCAGTGCAATCACTGGACATTCAAATAAATGGTGGATCATTTTAACATTTTGAGTCACAACTAAGCTAAAGTTTTGGACAGTGTGAACATTATTCGTCTTTTCCGTTTTCCAATCTGATTTTGAAGGATTAGAATTTGTCACTCTGAAATCGGCTCGTCAGCCTGCCAGCCGCTGATAAGCGCTCTCAGGATCGATTAGATCTACCTTTTTAATCTATTCAACTCTTCCAGGCCATTGGGAGGAGGGGGATGGATGTTTAAAGGAGTTGTGGCGTGTGCGATATGCACGACTTTGAGAAGGCGTGACCAGAGGGCAAATGTTTTATTTTTACAAATTTTTTTAAACATGAGATCATATAAAATGTGTTTTTAAAATGTCGCTGTTGGCCAGCCAAACAATAAATTTTCCAGTGAAGCATGGAAAGGTGGGAGGTGCAAAAATGAGAAGGCAAAAAAAGTTTGGGGAAAATTCAGCCCGCAAATATAATAAGTCTCAAGAATGAATGACTGAAAAAAAAACACAGGAAGTCTGATATTTTATTGTGAAGCGGCCATTTTAGGGTAATTTCCTCTATAATTAATTCCGGAAAAGACACAGCGAGTTTACCATTTTGGTTTAAAGGAAACGTTTTAGGAAGTTTCCAAGTTAAACTTGCTCTAGAAATGTTGTCCAGTTGCTATAGTAACAATAGAACAACCATCATCAAAAATTAAGAAAGACTTCTTGAGACTTGGACCACTTCCTGTGGCTTTTCGGCATTGCTTCTTGAAATTTTTTTTGTGGTTGTACGACTATTTCTACCATGCTGCTCAATGAAATAAAATGTTTCTGGGGCTTAATTTTTAAATAAGTGTTGCATTGCAACAAATTACCTTTAGAAGGTCCTGTGGAAATGGCCTGAATGACTTCGCTTAATTAAAAACAAAATAGCATGACTTTTGTGGATTTTTCGAAATAGCTTTTCGAGAATTTTTTGTGGGTCCTTACATGATACACACCAAATTTCATGTTGATAAGTGAAAGAGGCTTCAGGACCTGAATTAAAAACAAATTAAAAAAAAATAATTTTTTTTGCGTTTACATCCACATTGTATACACTAGATGTATAATTTCCCCAGGATGAATACAACTGCTCTCTATGGTGTGTTTTTTGTATGAGAAATTCCTCAAAATGGCAAACAGAGCAATTTCACACTGCATGCTCGGGCTCCTTAAAAAAAAGAAGGAAACTGGCCTCCTTTCAGCCGTCACTTTGACTCGCCCTCCGTGTAAGGGAGGAAGCACGTTTAACGGAATGCTAAGCAGGCGAGCCGCGTCAACGTCAATTCACAGGCCTTTTGAATCAACACACACACACTCACACATACACACACACAAACAGCGGAAGGGTCAAAACTGGCAGCACCCACCTTTAGCTCATTACTGGCGTCACATCCAATAAAAGTCCTCTACACGGCAATCAGCCTGTGGAGAGAAGAAGAAGAGATTTAACCTTTTGCCTTTAAAAAGTACAATACGTCTTCATCTTGTTCACTTGTCGCCATAAATAAAAACATTAGCCGGAGCCTGTGCACGTACGTCTAAAAATAACAGCCGGCTCACAGCCAGTCAAAGCTGTGCTGGTAGTAATTTGCAGAGGGAAAAACAACAAAATTGAATGGGCTAAGTAGCAGCAGCAGCAGCAGGCTGACAGTGCACCAGCGGAGAACCGGTTAGAGACTTTTAAATTGTTGTCGGTGTCGCTGTCGGACGGCGTGTATCGAGTGTCAAAACAAGCGTGCGCCGCCTATTTGCGCCTGACTGCAGATGCTGAAACGTAACACAAGTATATTTAATTCATGTGTGCCTGCAACTAAATTCGCAGAGATGCTTCCTGCGCCGCTTGGCAGCTTTTGACTCAACACCAAAAATGTTGTTTCGAATATACAATGTCTCTGACTTGCACAATTTTTTTTTTATCATTTAACGCTTATTGTGCGATATTTAAAATATGTTTTTTCCACATCTGACTTCCAATTTAAATTTGTTTTCCCTTCGCTGCTACACTGTGACAAACTAATTTTTTGGGCTAAAACAGTAATTTAAGTTGAATCAACTTTAAAATAGGAATTATTGACATTTACGGAAACAATGCTAGCTAGCACAACAAGGTAAGCAAGTTGTTTGCTCCAAAATTGTTTGCTGAGTTGTTAATAATTATACCTTTAAATTGGGTGGCAATAGGAGAGACAATTAGTTCTGTACACTTTGCATGCGGGAAAGCTAATTTTCAGCAAAACTTTAAAAAATATTTTGCTGAATTGCCCAACTTAAAATTTTATCGGATTGTTGCCTTGACATTTTGAGAAAGCATAACATGTAAAAACAATGTGAATACAAAAAACAATAAATTGTACACTTAAACTATAAAGTAAGATACAGTAGTACAAAATAAATGAATAAAATACATGAACAGAAAACTAAACAAAATAACAATTTAAAATGTGTTCTTTAACTACGCTTCACAATGCTTACATTTGTGTTAAGGAAAATTTCCATATTAATAAATGCTACTACATTCAAACTGCGATCACTATGAAAAGATTTCCTATTTTATTTTAGCACCTCAAAAATGTCCTCAACTGTTGTGCCATAGTACCGAGCCCGTTTTGTTACATTTAGTGAAGGAGAGTCCAACAAATGTTATTTTCAATATCATTATTATATGTGACGGCGCCCCCATCAGTCAGCTCTCTGCCAGACACACATGGAACGAGTGGCTTAACCTCTAAACGTCCCACAAGTGCCTGGCAAACACATTGAACGCCTCCGTTGGGACTTTTTGAGTGAGAAAGTGTGATTATTACAAACAATGCAAAGCGCTGAAAGGGCGAGAGCCTGTTTATTAGGAACCGTCTTAATTTATAAATAAAAAAAAGCATAATATGTCTCCTTTAATGTCAGTTGCACAGTAGCAGTGGTACTTTGACTTGAGAGTTTAATCCATTGCAGGGCCTAGTTTGTAAACTTAATTCACTAGAAGAAAATATTTCTTTAAAGAATTGAAATGCCAATAATCTGTCACAATTCCTCAAAAAAAAAAATCCCCACAAACCACTGTAAAGAAAAATAATTCACTCGAGGTGGCTTGTACCTCATATTTCTTCTCACAAGCGACGACTTGTAACTTGGTAAGTTGGGCTCTTGTAACCCAAGGCACCACTGTATTTATGTAATTGCCAGCAAGTGTCATAAAGCCACTTGCTCTCATGAAAGCGGCTACTATTTGTGATACAAGCACAAATCACCTCAGAATGGCGACACTTTGAAATAGCGGGATGTTAAAGTGAGCACAATCGATTCCGTCGTCTCTCACTGTGTTATGAGACACGGCGAGACAACCGTGTCAATACCATAATAGTGTGCGATGCATGAATTAAAGCATATCGATTTAAAAATTTTCGGTGGGGTGGCAGCTCACATCATGCTGGAGTTTGATGGCATATGCACGGCCGCAGCCTTCTGAACATGAACACGTTTTGTATTGATTTAGTTCCAGCAAATCTATTTTCTTCCTCTAGTGGTGAGTGAGGCCAGGCCAGAGCTCAAATCAGACACTGAAAGCAACAGGGTAGAAAAACGGTTTGAAAATGATTGGATGACAATAATAACTCTATCTCAGCAATATAAGTAACATTTGGGTTATTCAGCCTCCTGTTACGTCTAATTGTCTCTAACATTTAATAAAGATTTAACTTGTGTTTTTCAACCCTTTGTCCTTGCTCGTTCCCTTCCACCTTCTAGTCACATTTGTTTCCTTGCAGTGGCTGGACAGTACCCGTTGGTGGCGCTAATGCAACATAAAGCTGGCCAAAAGACCCACAGAAGAAGAACAAGCAAGGACAAATCATTAGATACAGTTGTATTATATGTTTTTTTGTTAATAACAATACTGTTGAGTGTAATTTTATTTTGTCATTCATTTGCTCCATTGGAGTACAATAAGCCAATAAACAGCACTCTGCGGAACTAACACTTGAAATTGCAATTTTTTTTCAGTAATCTAGAAGAAAGAAAAATAACTATATAATAATATATATATATATATATATATAAAGGTAGGTTTGCAACACCTTACAGCCATACTATCCTGGCGTCCACTATGGCAAATAAAAACATGAGATAAAAGTCTAAAAAAATTCCATGTTGTTCTTATGTGGGAAAAGAGTCAAAATCAGTAAAAATAAATAAATAAATAAAAAATGCCCAGTGGAAAAAAGGCAAGTCTGAAGGGGTTAAATAACTGCTATTGACATATTGACAATGGCGCGCACATCTGTTTTCATATGTCCTGAGCGCATATGTACATTTATGGCATTATGACTTGAGCAGTCTATGAAAAAGGATCAAAGGATTTCCATGTACTCAGTTTAGCTTTTATGAGGCCAAGAATTACAGACACTTTGTGGAAGGAACGGTGGAAGCAGATGCAGGGAAAGAAATTGGTCTGAGTGCGGACTAACATTCCATGGTCAAGGCAAAAGCTGATGATGTCATCAATCCCAGGGTCTCCATTTAGAAACAGCAGATTTTAATCCGCGGGAGCATGATTTGTTTGGATATAGCTCAGTTGGGAGACCATAATCAGAATAATTATTCTGGTCTCACTCCAGCCTCAGGCCTTTTAGCTAATGACAGCCACGACACTCATGGTGAAGCTTTCAAGCTGTCGGAACGCGTGTGAAATGTGTGTATGATGTGTGTTTATGTGAGTGTGGGAATGAAGTTGGCGTCTACATCATCTATGCATACTAGAAAAACATTACTGGAAAAAAACATGGCATTTCTTGATGATTCTTCTTTGTGGAGTTGTTATGCTTCTGCAGAATCACTTAAGCTAACATTTATCACGCAAGCTAGCTAACATGAATAGACATGGCAAACACTGATCCTAAAAGTAAGGATTAACTAAAGTCAATCTTTGCGGAACTACCAAAGAATCAAATATGCTAATGTTATAAACATTGATATTTAAAGACATATTAAGGAACAACTTTAATTTTGCTCTTTCTGCAATGTAGCATTGTTAAGCTGCAGCAGTGTCACATACGCTAACATGTATAACATATTATAAATCACAGCTAATAAGCTAACACAAATATCATACACTGATGAGCACTAATTTTCAAAAGTAACAGAAAGGATTGTCTAGTTTTGTTTTTGCACCCCTTAATATTTAGCATTGCTAAACTACCAGTTCCACATAAGCACTTACACTATTGCATCATGAATCACATATGCTAAAATAAGATAAGACAAGAACCTTTACTATTCCCACAAAGGGTAAGTTTGCATTGTTTCAGCAGCAATCGTGAATAGCAGGAAACTAGAAAATAGGCGGCAGGTAGTTTAAAGCTACTGAACGTAGAATATTCCATTTCGAATCGCTACTGCCACCTGCTGCCAAAAAATGAAACTGCGCATACCATTCTTCACATACACACCAAGCACATTACGTTACATCCGCAGACAAGGCGCGGGAAATTCTAACCCGAATCCAGTCTGAAAACTATTGGCCAGAGGCTTGCAGGAGTACCCATTGTGAACAGCTAAGGTGTTAATCTACTAATTAGAAGGCATTTCAGTCATAAATGGTCAAATAAAAAGCTTATTGTAAAGTTATTTTGGGGAAAAAAGTTCCATATTGCAGCTTTAAGTAGTTGCAAGTGCTTAACATACACGTGTGCTCATTGCATCCAAGTCACTACATGGTGCACATGTGCTCCCGACATGTCAATACTTGAGTATGTGACTAACGAGCCACATTTAAAGGTAATGAAAGGAGCCGCTATGATTGGCAATGATTGAATTCAACTGTGACCACTCCCACAGCGGCGCAGATCTGACATGCTGTGCTCGTCTGCGAAATTACCAACTGCTTCCATGATTTACACCAGTCATGAAAATAAAGTCCTACGACTTAATGTAAAGCCTTAAATAAACATCATCATCCATCTTCAAATTGCCTTATTTTTACAATCACCTGCTAAGTGAACATCTTTCATCCTCATCCTCCTTTTAGCCCTCGCCCTCTTCCTTCTTTTCCTCTCATGCTTACCTGACTCATTGCGCTGTCTAGTGACTATTAAGTGTGCATCCTTCCTCCTCCTTCTCCTCCTCTTCCGCCTACTTTTTGTTCTCATCCTCATCTGACTCAGTGTGCTGTTTGGTGAGTATTATTCATGCTCAGACGTGCTCCTACGCTCAATCCAGACAGCAGAACCCCTTATTTTATTTTATTTTTTTCCCCTACTACTTCCTGATGTGAAGTCTTGCAGTCGGCCGGTTTTAAAATAGCAGCATGTGGTTAAATAAGTTATTTTTTACCCATCTGGCTGGAGATGCTGCAAAAATACAATAGATGTCTGATTTTGACAATAAAAACATGCAGCCTTATTGGATCAAATCAAATTCTACAAAATGCACAACTATATTAACCCAGGCAGCAAAAACTCTTCTGAAACCCTAACAATTTCTTGAAACCCTAACCCAGCCTTTAAACCATACTTTTAAAACCTAATCATTGATTGAAACCCAAAACATGTTTTAGAATGTTTTTTTAAAACTCTTTTAGTGGCTTGAAACATTAACCCTGACTTGTAACCCAATTTGTAGCCCTAACACTGGCTTGAAACCTTTATTTGAACCTTATTAACCTTAATATCAAATTCTAACCAGAAACTCAAATTTGAAGTCCTAATTTGAAGTCCCAACATTGGCTTCAAACTATATTTTAAAAGCTTAATTTGAAATCTAAACCCTGAAATCCTAGCCATTTGTGTGTTGAAACCTAACCATAATTTCAAACCATGAAACTTGTCATCCTAACCCTTTAGCAATTTTATTAAGATATATTTTATTTCATTACTTGGCTTTCTAATGTCTTTAACTCTTACTCTTAAATGTTACCCTTTTAATTGTGTGAAGCACAGTGTGCCTTGCCTTGCTTAACCTTGTCTTGACATTCTACTTGTAAACGCTAACCCCAATTTGAAATCTTAATCCTGGCTTGAAACTTTGTAATTGTAAACCAAACATTAGCTTTAAGCCCTAATTTGAAATCTCTAGCCCAAAAACACTCATCCTGAATAGAAAGAAATATGGGACACTATACCCCCCTTACCTATTTATCCATCCATCTATCTATCTATGCATTGGAACCCATCCAAAAGTCTGATAGTCGTGGACAATCTCTTTTTTCCCCATCAGGCCTCATTCATGTATTCATCTATGCACATAATAATACATCTGCATACAAAGCAGCTCCAAGACAATCCTCTTTACTTCACCGGCCACTAAGCTCTTTAACAACCCGCTGCTTTGACCACTGCTCAAACTTTGCCCGCGTTTGGAATCGGTCACTCACTCCCTACTTTTTAATGACTATATAGCAATTTTTATACACAGTACTGGACTGTATAGTTGACAAAAAATTCCACACAAAAAATCTACGTATAGTGATGATAGGGATTAGGGAATGAGTAAATGATAATAATAATTAAAAAAAAGTTTTGCATTAAAGACAACAACAATGCTTTGCCTTAATAATAAAGTCAGTTTGGCTTAATGCTTAAATACAACGCAAAACACCATAGACAGGCTAACAAATAGCATCATTGACATTGTGTTAAAACTCTTGAACACAAACAATAAAAAGAATACAATACAACAATGTAGCAATAGCCACAGGCATATATTTTTTATCCTTTGCGAAAAATGACCAATATTACAGCAGCTTGTTGAGTTGTTGTGAAACTCTACTACTACTACATACTACGTATGTGTCTTAATGTCTGTATTATACTGCCCCAGGTGGCCAAAATACACTCTTACGAGAAGGAGCAGTACAATGTTAATTGAATTGCAGCAAAAATGTGCCTAAAACTGTTTAATTCTTTGCATTCTATTGAAATATGTCATTACGGTTTATTTTTTTATAAAGTATAAAACATTTTTGCATAAGAAAACTCATTATAAACCTTTTCGTTGTTTTTTTTGGGCTGAGGCTGCAATGGGTTAATGGCATTTCCATTTAGTTCACGGGGAAAAGTTGATTCACCGCGCCAATATTTTGAGTTAAGAGTGTGGTCACGGAATGATCGAAACTCCTATCTCAAGACACACCTGTCTCAGAGAGTGTAATTTAAAGCAGCCAATCACGGCTCATGTAGTTTTGAGCCAGCATGTTCAATCTGGGAGCACACAGGCCTATTTCCCACCTTGAGGATGATGACAAACTCACAAGACACACACGCGCACACCCAAACTATCACATTAATGCTGCGGGGTGGCCGCAGCTCCATTATTTCTCTGAAGAGGTTTTTCAATTCTACGGCTGATGCTTGAGGGATTGTGTGTGTGTTTATGTGTGTGGGGTGCATTTAGATGAGTGTGTGTGTGTGTGTGTGTGTGTGTGTGCGTGTGTGTGTGTGCGCGCGTGCGTGTGTGTGTGTTCAGAGGAAGAAATAGAGACAGATTTGGTGATGCTGGTGGGGGGATTTGGCCCAAAATGGCAACCTAAACCATTTACGGAGCCTACCACGAGGGTTATCTGGCGTTTTTGCTTAGCATCTCATTCAGTGAAAGTGTGAGGCTGTACTTACTTCCTGACCACTATATATAGCGATTTTTACAATAGTGTGCTATAGTTTATTAAAAATCCACTAAAAAAACATAGTAGTAGTGATTAGTGATTAACACAGCGACTGCAAATCATTCACTCTTTCTTTACTCCTAAAGCACTGTCAAAGAAAAATAGTAAGTGGTTTGTTGCCATCTTGTGGCATCCATAGGCAATTATTATCAGAACAATGCATCATGGGATATATTTGATTTTCTGCTATAGTGACCAATAATAAACATACAATTACATAAACAACTAAAATATGCACTATGTAAGGGGAAATTGTGTACTCATTACTCTTTCAAACAGCACTCTAAAATGATGACTAGTATATACAGTCGGGCACCATATAGTAGACCCTGAACGCAGCCTGAAAAATCCTGACTGTGACAAAGCTAATTGATTTCGGCCACCACTTCATTCTGACTGCATCGATCAGGTTAGAGGCAGCGCTGGGAGAGTTCCTTGATTCTACCCATTCTCACCCGCAAGATGACCGCCACCGCCTTGATGTACAAAAACATCTCAACGGGACGTCACGTCCGTCCCCCGTTTAAATTTAACTCAAGTTATTGGACACTTCATTAGGTACATCAATGTGCTATGTTATGTAGAGCTGTGATTTGAAAAAAAGATCCCCCACTAAGGTTTTAACCAACAAGTGTCTAACAGAAAATGTGGGAAAACATTTTAAATTATCTGACATTTTAATAAAGTAAAAAAAAAATTAAAAAAAAGTTCCAAATAATATGACTTTAGACTTACGGAAAAAAAAAAACTTTCTTGACATAGCAAATTGGTTGCCAACATAGCAGCAATGCAATATCAGAGGATAGGAAGTCGAGGAAATCGGCTGATGGGCCTCAAATGCTGACTTATCATTTTTGCTTTAAGCGAGCAAACAAAAAGGAACAGCAGAACAATTAACTTTATTGATGGTTCTCTCAGGTGCATACTTTTTTAAATTTCCTTTTCCCCGCTTTCCATTTTGCATCTTTCTTTTTTTTTTTCTTTTTCTTTCTTCTTTTCTTTTTAAAAAAATAAGAATTCCCATACCGTTCACCTAAACCGAACACTTCAAAATCCATTTTGCATCTTTCTTAGTACAACACACAGTCACACATGTACATGCAATGCAGCAATCACACAGTCCAGCATCTGGCATGTTATTATTCTCCTTTACTCCTAAATCGAGGTCCACATTGAACTTTCATAGCTTTTTTGGGTCAAAGCACAAATTGTATTACATTCAAAGTGTTTTTTTTCCCCCTCCCAACAAATATTTTGGTCAAATTCCAAACTTTATGACTTTCTGGGCGTAGCACATTTAAAACTGCCCGATTTTTAGGACATATCGGTATTTCCCAAAAATGTTTTTGTTTTCACAATGTAACACTTCTGGCCATATTTTCAAGGTACTTTTTTTTTTTTATTCCAAACTGTATGATTTTTTGGGCATACAAATTCTGAATTGTATCACTTTCAGAGCTTACCAAATTCCAAACTTTTAGGGTATATATATATATATATATAATCTCAAGTCACATTTCATATTGTAGCACTCTTGAGTGTCCTTTTGAATATATTTTTGTTCAAGTTCTAAATTGTCGGACTTTCAGGGCATATTTAAAAAAAATATTGTCGTTAAATTACAATTGTATGAGTTTAGGGGTCAAACTAATTTGAAATTGTCTATTTTTTATGGCATAAGCTATTTTCCAAAAAGTTTTTTAGCAAATTTCTAATTGGAAAACTTCACGACACATTTAAAGATATTTTGGTCAAATTCTGAATGTTTATGTGCATATTTTCAACAATTTCAAAATAGTGTGACTTTCAGGCCATAGCAACTTCTATATTGTCTGATTTGCAGGGCAGTTTATGAAATATATTTTATTAATTTTTTGGGGTCAAATTGAATATTGTACAACTTTCAGGCTGTAATAAACTGGCTAAATTCCGCACTGTATGACTTTTAGGCTTTATTATTTTAAAACTAAAAATGTATTACTTTTTTAAGGTAATTAAGAAAAAAAATAGTTTTTTTTGTCATCTTATTATCTTAGATTTTTTTTTCATTATTATTTGGGTCAAATTTCAATTGTCCAATTTTAGGAGCATATTTTTCCACAAATATGTAGGTAAAATTCTAATTTTTTACTATGGGGGCTGGAGGAGGAAATCCGGCCGATAGAACAGACGTGCTGTGAGTCGTCGTGTTTTTTCTAAATGAGTGAATGGCAACAACCAGCAGAACAATTAACTATATTGATGATTTTCTCAGGTGGACGCTATTTTATTTCCTCCTTTCCACTTTCCATTTTGCTAACTTCCTGATACAACACACACACACGCACACACTGCACACTGCAGCAATCACACAGTCCAGCAGCTTTCCCGCCTGGCGTGTTCTTCTACTTTACCTCCAAATCAATTTCCTGTCAGGTTACAAGTGTGTCCTCGAGCAGGGGTCACAACCTCCACCTGCTGACTACATCTCCTTGCTTGAATTAAAAGCCTGCATCACATTACACACACACCGCACATATACCTACACGAGGACAAAGAAACCCAATCAGGCTTTTAAGGAACATTTAAGGCGTGGATGTGGTAGCACTTGGACAGCGACATGGATGGATGGATGGAAGGAAGCATACTGGGAGATGCGAGGGTGGAAAGAAGGAGAACTAAAAATAAAACGTGTGGGCTTGCAGAGACAACCTGGGGTGTGGATCAATTCGGAATACTCAGCCGAAAAAAAGAGTCAACGGTGTTGAGCAGACGTATATTTGTCGGCACAGTGGGAGGACCGGCCTGATACCATTCTTGTGATGTTCTGGTAGAAGTTTTATTTTGAGTCTATCATGGCTGGGAAATACAGAAAGTCACTTGCAATAGTTACAATATCATCCAAATTTGCTCATGATATCATAATGTGATCAAAGATTTGTTGGAAGAATAATACATAAAGGTTCTGCAAGTTCTCTGATTTCTATTGACAAATACAAACAGATAAATTATTTTCAGTATTTTGTGTTTTTGGTTTCTCCATTTTTCCTAGAGCTATCACAATTGTCACAATATTTATGTAAATCAAGAAAGAACTTGTTGAAACTGTCAGCCTAAAAACATGAAAGACATGAAAAATTGGATTAAAAAATACTCTTATCATGATACTTTTACAATTTAATAGTTTGAAAAATGCCTAATTACAAGTTTCAGCCAGGTATTTAGGGTTTTTGCTAACTCAAATTGAGGCATTTACATTCTGCTCATTAGGCAGTGGGATGTTTGCAAATTTTTTTCCCCTCAACAGTTTTAGAGCAACTTTCAACTGTTTCTGATACAGTGCCATACCATCTGCGTAAAACTGCAATTGTAGTTAAAAATCCAGCTAGCGAAACACTGGTCCAATAATAACAGTTTTCATGTTGTTGGAGAAATGAGAAATCATTAGGTTGAATGATTTTACAGTCATTGCTTGGAAATGTGTAAGCTGATGAGACTCTCCTGGCTTGGTTTCTTCCTGCTTTTAATTTGAGACAGTAAAGTAAATTAGCATTAGTAAATTAGCAAATGCGGATTTTGGGTGCAAGTCCGAGCTCTAGTTATAACAAAGCCATCATTTTCATCTCCATTGACAATAGTGAGACTGTATCTTGAGAGATAACAATATATTGTGATGTTAATATTAACGCCTAGACGGGAGGAAAGATGAATGCTGAAAAATAAACTTCAACTTCGCAGACATAAGCGGCGTTGCCAAGTCACTCTGCTCCATTTCCATTTGCCGTATTAATAATGTGCCAAGAGAGAGATAATGATATATTGATATTCCTGCCACCCCTACTGCCTAGATGGGAGGCAAGATTGAGGCTGAGAATTGGCCAGGCCATCTTTAAAGAGCGTGTCCATTCTAATGACTCTTTTCAATTATTTTAATAATGAAGTGTGAATCAGATGATGCTGAGACAAAGTGAGAAAGTCCAATATTGATCGTCTTGACAGTTCGCCAGCCACACTACAAACTTTGCCTCCTGGGACTGCAGGTCGATGTCAGCAACCTGACCTGAGCCACAAGCAAATTGCCAGACTTTTCATGCAATCTTCCCAACTCAAGTGTGACTTTTACCCATAGCAGAAATTCATCCCAAAGAACCAACTCCCTCAGCAGGGATAAAAACATATTAAAGGTGACCACAAGTCAGAGGTCGGTCTCAACTTCATTTGCCTGAGTGTCCTTGAATACAACACTGTTTGCCCCCCACCCCCACCCTCAGACCACCTCGGGTCAGTCAGCATATTGCACGGCGCCACCACCAGACATAAACTTAGCAACGTTGCAGTGTCACATTCAGAAGACCTTATCGGGATTTCAATCAAATGATTTTTTTTGTAGCTGAAAATAGGCCTGACCAACAAACCCTTAAATAAATAAAGACAAATGTAAAGCTCAACTTAATCAGAATTTCACATCCAAAGAAATGCACTACAATTTACTAGAATAGAACACCATACATCTAAAATATATATACAGTTGAAGCCAGAGGTTTATATACACTGTGCAAAAACACATTTCATTTTTGCCTCATATTCTGAAATCAAATCAGACTAAACCTCTCCTGTTTCAGGTTAGTCAGGATCACCAAAATTATTTAATTTTGTTAAATGCCACAATAATGAGAGAGTGCATTTCTTAGAGAACTTTACATTATTTTCTTCAAGGTAAAAACTTTACATACATATTCTTAGTATTGAGTAGCATTTCCTTTGAACTGCGTGACTTTGGTCAAACGTTTTGGGTAACTTTCCACAAGCTTCTGACAGTACTCTGCGGAAATTTCTTCTGACAGAACTTGTGTAACTGAGTCAGGTTTGTCGGGTGCCTTGCTTGTATACGCCTTTTCAGATCCGCCCCATAAATTTTCAATGGGATTCAGATCAGGGCATTGTGATGGCCACTCCAAGACATTGACTTTGCTATCCTCAAGCCACTTTTTAACCATTTTTGGCAGTTTGCTAAGGGTCATTGTCCATTTGGAAGACCCATTTGTGTCCAAGTCTTAGCATCCTGGCTGATGTCTTGAGATGTTGCCTTAATATCTCCATCTAATGTTCTTTCTTCATGATGCCGTCTATTTTATAATAATATCTAGCTCCTGCTGCATCAAAACAGCCCTACAACATAATGCTGCCACCTCCATACTTCACAGTTGGTATGGTGTTCACAGGTCTACAAGTTTCCCCCTTTTTCCTCCAGATGTATCGTTGGTCATTATGGCCAAACAGCTCCACTTTAGTTTCATCAGACCACAGGACATGTCTCCAGTAATTGAGATCTTTGTCTTGGTGTCTTTTTGCAAAGTGTAATCTGGCTTTTTTATGTTTCTTCAGGAGTAATGGCTTCTTTCTCGGTGAGTAGCCTTTTCAGCCCATGGACTTGTTTCACTGTGGATTGTGACACTTTCTTACCAAATTCATCCAGCATCTTCACAAGGTCTTTGACTTTTGTTTTGGGGTTGAGTTGCACATTTGGGACCAAAACCCGTTCATCTCTGCGACACAGAGCGGTTCTTAGTGAGCGGTGTGATGGCTGGACATTCCCATGATGTTTATACTTGCGTATAATTGTTTGAACAGATGAACGTGGCGTGGCACCTTCAAGCATCTGGAAATGGCACCCAACGATGAGCCAGGCTTTTGGAGCTCCACAATTCATTCTCTGATTTCCTGGCCGATTTCTTTAGAATTAAGCAGAGATTTTAAGGTGTGGCCTTAATTACATCCCCAAGTGTATCATAAATTAACTCTCATGTCAGTTAACCTATCAGGAGCTTCCAAAGCAATGATCTAATCTCATCTGGGCTTTAAAGTCATTGTCCTTTATGTGTATGTAAACTTTTGACCTTGAAGGAAATAATAAAAAAATGCTTTAAGACATTCACTCTTTCATTATTGTGGCATTTACCAAAATTTAATAATTTTGCTGATGCTGATTGACCTGAAACAGGAGAGGTTTAGCCTGATTTGACTTCAGAAAGGGAGGCAAAAAATGAATTGTGTGTTTTTGCACTTAAACCTCTGACTTCTACTATATATATATATATATATATATATATATATATATATATATATATATATATATATATATATATATATATATTATTTATGTTTAATTTGTTTTATTTTTATTAGCATATTTGTTACTGTAGTAATCCAAAAGTACCTTAAAGTAATCAACTTAATATGACAGTTACTTGGATTATGTTATTGATCACATCTTTATTTATTAACAAGTCATTAGTAACTGTATCAATACATCACATTTTACATTTTAATGTAACCCTTACAACCTTGAGAAATTAAAGGAAATGTACTGCACATTTGTGGAAATCCTCACATTTTTATTGTAGTTAAAAAATATATGTTTTTTAAATTTACTTATGATATTGAAGGCGACAAAAAATTGCAATTGCAGCACAAATTGTCAGGGGAAAAATATAAATAAAAGAATACATTTGTTAAATATTAGGAACTAAATTATTTTTATTACTGGCAATTCACAGAGCTTTTTGTCATCCTTTTCTGAACAATTTTGTGCTAGTAAATTATGCTAATAAGAGCAACATTTTAGACAGTGGGCGCACATGTGGCTTTATTCCAACACTTGTGCATCTGGCGAGTATTTGCCACTGATCTATAGCATCCCGCGGCTCTTAAAATAAATCGGCGGGTGTTGGAAAACAAAACAACAGATGTACGCTCGCTTTCCTATCAAGCTGCTTATTAAGTCTGCAAGCTTTTTTCCATGCATTTATCTGTCTGTCCGTCCATCCATCCTTCCATCATGACTGCACTTCTCTTTAGCTCTCTGGATGCCTTTTAGACCTGTCATTGGCAAGCGACCTGCATTATCGGACTGACTCCGAATGGAGATTTAGATAAGAGGCTAGGAGCTGAAGGGGAGCGGCAGCAGAATACCAAGAGAATACTGGCCAGGAGAAGAAGCCCTCACTGCTAAATGACGTGTACTTGCATTGATCTTGACAACATCAGGCCACCATTAGTTCACATGGTAACTTTGCAGTGATAGTAAATGCAAGTGTTGTTAATTAATTTGCCTAATTTATTTTTGAGTTCTGACTGAGAAGAAGCCGATGATGTCCCTAGGATTAAAGCTTGAAATATAGGATTTAGGTTAGCAAAAGTGGTGGGTGCTGAACAGAGTAATTTCCATTCATTTGAATAGGGAAAGTTGATTTTAGATACAACAGATTTGAGTTACGAGCATGATCATGGAATCAATTAAACTCGTCAAGTAGTCACTGTAGTAAAAAAAAAAAAGGGGGGGGGGGGTGTAGGTCGAACAAAATGCTATACATCTGGCCTAAAAAAGCAACCAATAATGTCTAAGTCCGACCACGTGCTAACTAGCTTAGTCATAAATAACGCAAACAAAGGGCTTTCCGGGTCTTTGGTGATGCGAGGGGCCGGCCTTTGCGATCGATGGCAGGAAGTGTTGTGGGCTGATTAGAGACGAGAGCGTGGGGTCAAAGCAATCTAAACGCTCGCTCGTCCTTTTTTAAAAGGTGCACCGTCAACAAGGCTGGCTAATCGACATTAGCGTTAAAGGGCGAGGGTCGAGGAAATGTTTCACCACACATCCTGTATGTACTTTGGACAGAGGTGGCAAAAGTACTCACACTTAAGTGGAAGTACAGATACATTTGAAAAAAAATGACTTTGGTAAAAGTACAAGTAGTGATAACATTTTTAATTGATTGAGTGAATGGCAATTCAATGTAAATGAGGGAAGATCATATTGTTTTGAAGTAGCTTTTTCATTTGATCTCAACAAAGTGATCCGCGACCGTTTCTGTGGAGATGTTTGCATTGTAAACAAAGTGCGTGTGTGTTTGTAGCCACTGTCGTGTGGATATTTTAAAAGCCTCCAGCTGCTTTTGCTTATAGGCCGCAAGCTTTCAAAAGCAAAGCTGAAGCCTCCACGTCAGCAAATATCCTAAATCCCCCTATGACAGCATGCACGGCTGCATTTTGGAAACAACAAAACAATACTACTTTGGGTTTGTTTGAATACAAAAAGAAAGCTGCAGCACAGCATGATTGTTTACAATATGCTGTACTATACATACTATATTTCAGTGAAGTTTGCTATTCTGTTCACCCTCTGAAGTAAACCAACATGGTTCCCTGAGCTTTAAAGGCCTCCATTGTATCCAAAGCATTTAATCAGCTTTCCAACATAAAAACAGAGTAATATAATAGTTGTATTGATTAGTTGTGTTGTTGTATATCAGAGAGTGTCACAACACGCGTCTGCAGCGGGCATCCGTCCCCTGAGTGTCATTCGTCAAAGGTCAGCCGCTATTGGTTACCGCGACAACCAACAGGAAAAAGACTGAAAAGAGCGACAACAACAAGCATTTACATCACACACTGCTCCTTTGTCAGCCATTTATTGTCAGTGTGTGTGAAACCCTGCACTGTAGTACACGCACATACACACACATGCAGTTAAAGCAAGTGTCCTTTTTATTGCATGTGCGCGTACTGTGATGTAAATGAGCCTCTCTTGCCCCCTTTCTCTCTGGCCTAGACGCCCGTTAGTTTACGGCATTCGTCCCTCCTGTTTAACATGACGGTAAAAAAAGTTTTTATTAGGGTGGGCAGGATGAGACCACCCGCACTTTATTAGACGGATGGAAAGGAAAGTGATGTCACGTTGTGTCACATCTGGACAGATTCCGAGCATTTTCTGTTAGTATTCTTGTCTTTCTGTCTTTGTGTGGCACCACCCTTGATGTCCAGTGTTTTACTGAGGGGATGATTCACCTTTGTGGGGACATTTTAGGGCCAACATGCTGCCCTATTAAACCAAGGATTCCCAGCCATTGTGCCTTGAACGAAATTATCCGATTTTACTCACTGTTATTGGTCTGAAAAGTAATCATGAATTATTACAAATAAGGGAACTATAGTGACAGGCAGAACAATTAAATGTTCTTCCACTAGATGCCAGAAGGCTCAATTATCTCGTGTAAGACCTTTTGCCATTCATACAACAGAATAACTTCACTTTCATACCAACCTACATAACCTAGTTTCTTCTAACGTTTCCTCCCCTACCTACTGGCCCTACCAATCTTCCTTAGCTCCACCTTAACATCCTTACATACCAACCCTGCAGACCAATGCATTCACTTTTTTGTTTACATTACCCCTAACAAAGTACTAAATATGCTAAATTCCGTACATACACTTCCTTGACCTCCTTACCAAACATCCAAACCCTAACTTACCCTATGTTACCTGCCTACCTTAAATTCCTTACCTCACCACTTTGGTGAGTTTCATCTAAAAGGCAGAGCTGATGTGGCAAATTTACAAGAAGGCAGTGTAAAAGAGGCTGAAGAAGTATTTGGATGGTTGGTGGTAAAAAGTAGCTATAGTGGGTCACAGACAAATAAATGCTGACTCGACAGTGTCAACGCAGTTTGTTTCCAAGAAAATAAATCGCATACCAAACCTAAACTTATTCAATCATGCATACATCCTATTCCACATGACAAAATTCTTAGCAATGGTTATCTATAAATCATACTTGTCTAGTCAGAACCTTCTTCCTAATAGATATGTCAATGTGTCTTGTCCAAAAAAGGTCTTTCAGCACAGGTGTGCACTTCAAATTGATGCCAAGGTACAAATAAAAAACGAAGCTATTGGTAAACGCTGGGCTTCCTCATCACAAACACTGACTTTGCATTCGATAAAGCAGGCAAGCTTCCGGCTTGCAAGGTGAATACCAATATGTGAATTAATGTTGAGGCCGAGAGAGAGAGAGAGAGAGAGAGAGAGAGAGAGAGAGAGAGAGAGAGAGAGAGAGAGGATAAAAAACAAACATGATGGAACGGTGGTAAGGGGAGTAGGATGCAAACTGCAACTTCATCCGTCACAGACTCAGAGGAAGTTAAACGATTTTTACCTTTAGGTGAGCTGAGTTACAACTTAACGTGGAGCTTTGTCCTTGCATCTAATTCAACCTCAGTATCAACAGCAAATGAATACCTACCTTACTTACCATAACCACCTTCTGTACTTACTTAAATAAATATCTTATCTTACCTACCCAACCGACTACCCTACAAACCTACCTGCATAAACTTCCTTACCAAACCTGACTTTACCCTACCTTAGCTTTCTTACTTAATTACTTTCTACCTGATTATCCTTACCTACCGAATTTAACTTCCTTGCCTACTGACTGTACCTTACCCTGTCTTACCTTATCTACCTACGTAGCTATCTTAATATTCTTACGGCACCTACCATATCAACCAACCAACCTTCCTCAATTCCCTACCTATCTACTGACCAACTTTTATTTCCTGCCAACCGACCTCCCTACCTGCTTACTTTTCCTTTCCTTACATACCTAAATACCTACTTTTACTTCCTTACCTACATACACTATCTGTTTATCATCTTAAAACTCACTTGTACCTTCAAAACAGAGTGGTCCATCAACAGTAGTGAGTAGGTGTGGGAATATTTGGACACTTCACATTTCAATTACGGTTACGATTCAGGGGCTAGGATTCAATTATGAAACAATTGTTGATAAAAAAATATATTTATGTATATTGATGCAGTTTTTTACACTACTCATTTCTATTCATCTAACTAAGTATTGATCACTTTAAAAAAAAGCCTCACGGTTCGTTCAGATCACGAATTTGAATCACGGATCAGATTATTTTTGGGATCAGCAAAAAAAGATACATAGAATTTTGTCTTCCTTTTATTTTATAAAACACTTGTACCCATTAAATTGCAAGATTCAACTCAAATTGTCAAATATGTCAATTTAGAATGTAGGAACATAAGCCGTATTTGACATTTTAAGATGAATGTTTGTATTTATTTAAAGGAAAAATGTTTTATAAAGAAAATGAGGATGAAAACTATTCTAAATATCTTTTCTTTCTTTCTTTCTTTCCGTTTTTATAAAGAAAGAAAAATACCTCAAACTGCAATTTAAGGCATATACTCCTTCTACATGGAGAGTGAATGACAAACTAGCCTATGTTCACATAATTGAAAAAGAGGCAAAGAAAGATCAAAGCCACAGTTGTCGGACTACTGGTACTATCAAAGCCACAGTTGTCGGACTACTGGTACTTTAAAAGCAGACAGCTGTGCACTCACTACTAGCAGCTAGCGACTAGCCGCTAACACCGGAGACTAATCGCACAATGACAACGTAACAAACTAGATCTTTCTTAGCGCCCTAAATTATCAATTAATATGATTTCATGATGGTAACGTGTTGATGCTGGCATCTAATAGCAATCAAAAACTACGATAAGGCAAGCCGAAATGTGTAGAAGTCAAGCTTGCCGTCAGCCGGTCACGCCACCATGCAGACCAACTTCAAAATAAAAGCGTACTAAGGCTATTGCATGGCATCAACGTATTCTTTCTTGAGCTTTATTTTGAACTTAGCCTTTGTTCAGGCGGCATGGTACTTTATTGAATGTTTGTAGCTTTTTTGACAAGTCACAGACTAGTCGCAAGTCACACAAAATGCTCCCATATATGCTACTTAGATGATCGATAAGGTTTTTTCTCTGCCATCACAGTGAATGGTGACTGTACCATTTGCCGTCACGTGAACGTGCTTTTAAATTAAAAGCAGTTTTTTAGATCTCACGGCGAGGTTGGCATCATCCATGTTTGTTTGCGTGCGGCGCCGCGCACTGCGTGAGACGTTTGTGCTTCCCAAAGTGTCCGGGAGATGACGGTATAGCGCTTCTGAGTTCCACAATATTTTGAACCTTCTGTATACTTTTATTAACATATTTTAATAATCGGAATGTGGACGTTTGTGGCTCGATTCAGACTCGTCCATGTCTGAATCGCGATGCATCTATCAGTATGTGCATTGTTCTAGCATTCCGTACTCCATTCCTTCACCTCCCTCCCTCAAGCCAAGCAGTTGAGGCAGATGTCCACCCCACTTTGAACCCTGCTTCTGTCCGGGATGTGTATTCATGTTATTTTATTCAGTTACAACTGAGGTACTTTTTGCCTCTGATTTAACCCCAGTATCATGGACCTATGCTGTTGTACAAATTGGTTCAAAAGGTTTGAAGAGTGAAGTGGAAAAAAGGAGCTGTGAAATATGAGCGTCAGTGCCGCGGAGAAAAAAATCAGACATTGCTTAGGTTTGCACGTCTGGCCAATCAGGATCAGTTTGATACGTCTGCCAAAACCACAGCGCTTGTGTGAGCTCAAGCGACCGGGGTTGGGGGGGGGGGGGACCCTTTTTATGGAAAACTCATCAGAATGAGATCCAGTCAAGGCCAAAGCAAACATCTGCTAAAATGGCAGCAGGAGGTTTTGTGTCTGTGTGTGTATGCATGTATGTGTGTGTGCGTGACTGCTGTCAGACCGGCTTTGTCTCAGCAGAACTTTTCATAGCTGCTAAACCTGCATCACACACATGCACGCACACGCACATGCACACACACAGGTCAATACCGCAATGAAGAATAAAGTGCTATACTCCACTAGTTTCCATTTCGAGTCCCCCTTTAGACTCACTTCATCAGTCTTCCACTGTCCAACTCACCCCCTCCAATTTTCTTTCCTATTTGGTTTCTTTGGTCTTCAGCTTCCCCTCAAATGATTTACTAATGTTCTGGTAACTGATGTGGAAAATAAACTACTTCCTGCTTCTTCTTTTTTTGACTATTATTAGCCTTACTTGCCGACCTACAGACCTTCCATAACTTAAGTTTGTACCTTCTTTAAATGGTAAATTAATGGTACATTAGATTCTCAAAGGGCTTTAACACTGTCTTGTCATTTTACCTACTGATGATAATCAGTATCTTGCTCAAGGTCACTTCAACATTGTCACAAGGATTGGGGAGCGAACCCACACCATTCAAATTGGGAGACGACCACTCTATCACTGAGCCATGCTGACCTAACGTAGTTCCTTACTTAGATGCAGCATTTCCATGCCTACCTACCTTCAACAGCTTCTACCTTACCTATTAAACTTAATTACCTACATACCTTCCTTGACCACCACCTCCTGATACCTACCTGCATTCTCTATATCCCTTATCCAACTTGTATGCCTTCCCCCCCAAATAGCCTTCTTTACCTACCTAACTATGCTACCGTAATGATCTACCTACCTTACCGACAGACCTTTCTTGCGTATCTTCCTACTTATCCTACCTTACCTAATGACTTACTAACCTACCTTCAATACCTACTGACAGACTGACCAACCCGAGTGACAGACCTACCATACCCTATCTACAGATATGCAGTACCTTTCTTTCTTACCGACATCCATTACACACCTACCTACTCACTTACCCTACCTACATTACTTTCCCTACCCACCACCCAGTCAACTTACACTACCAGCCCTCCTTCCTTACCTACCTACTCTACTTTCCTTATTTTCTGCCCTACGTATCACTATCAGTGTGTGCATCATTGCACACCCATTTATTTAACCGTGTCCAAGGTCTTTTCTTCCTAAGAGCTCCACTGCTTGGCATTTCAAAAGCAGTTTAATTCTTTTCAAAGCACTTAAACTTGGCCTTGAACACACCACCGTTCCACGCTTGAGAGTATTCAAGCATATTACACAACTTATTATGCAACTTGAAAATATGCTTACACCAAATGACACTGATTATTCTGACTGTCGTAGTATTTTAAAACGTTATTTTGTTGTCGGCGGGTGGCCATCAGACGTCATTAACGTGTGTGTGACCTGAATCATTTATAACTCTGAGTGTGTCACCTTGCTTATCTATAAGACGTCGTATTTGGCCCGTTTAGGTTCATGCCTGCGGGCCTCTATTATTGTTCTAGTACAAATAGGTCACATAGAAGAAGGACCCTCCCACTCCCATACACACATATAGATCTGTGATTCTAAGGATGCAAGGGTTATTGTGGTGCCACATTCAAAAGCTAAAACACACAACGTGAAAATTCCCGTCGGACAAAATGCTCCTTGTGGTTTAGCTCGACCCATCTAAACCTTCATGCACACAAGGTGGATTAGCCTAATTTACAAATGTATAGCTTTGCGACACCGCCATTAGCTGATCCTGTGTTATGTGCGTTTGTGTGTGTGAGCCAATGAATAATTCAGTGGCAGTATAAGGGTTAAAACGGGCGGAACATATACTTGTTAGGGCCTCAAAGAAGAAAGTGGAACCCTCCATCACAAAGACGAAGGAGGGAAGACGGCTTGTCAGAAGTTCCAGACGTCCTCTCAAAGAACATGTTACTCAGAACCAAATATATATGTGAAAATTCATCAATTTCAAGTGAATTAAATGAACACCTTTAATTGAAAATTAGTATTATTTGTATCTCACTGGTGCATACTTTGAATTCAGAGTCACTCAGCATGTTTGTAACATGGGCCAAAAATGTCATTTTGTCATTTTTTGATTAAATATGACAACTTTTTGTGCGTACATATTAAAATAAGAAGCAGCACGGTTGAATACATTGTGGTAATTACGACCATGTGTTCCTAGTTTTCTTTATGTAAACAAAGTCCTTTATTGTGTCTCATTGGTTGTACCAAATTTTGTGGCAGTTGACTGTGTAAATTGAGACTTTTGGAGCTATATACATTGTCATCTTAAAAACTAGTAACCTTTTGAGTCCCATGGATGATGTTTGCTAATTATCAAAACGAATAAAAAAGGAGGCACAACTGAATCAATTAATTCACATATATACAGTACTAGTAGTACACATACCGTGTCATAGTCAAGATGGCCCCCTTTTGTGATACACTGCAGTCATTATAATCACACATTCCTTATTATCTTTGTCAAAACAAAGTGTTTGATACAACTCTTTGCCTAACTGTGTTGGCTATTGAATGTACAAAATTAAGACCTGACTCACATTTTGGAATTTATTTATTTTTTAGATTCTGTTTTGTCTCTATTTCCCCAAACCTCTAGTTCCTTTTTTTTTCTCTGAATGCACCCAGCTGAACATAAGTGAGTGTGGCAGGCCCGGTTGGTGTGTCTTTGTGCATCATTGCGTTAGACTAACAACCCCCCTCCTCTTTCCTAAATACCACACACACACGCACTCACACACGCACACAGACACTTTGAAATTGTATGGAATTTTTTGAGACTCATACCAGATGTTCCTCCCCTCCTCATTTTCCTCCCTCGTCTCATTTTTCTGTCCCATTTCCTCCGTCATTCATGCTCATTCGTCTTTTTTAAATTTTATTTCCTTCTTCCTCTCCTCTATTATTCGTTTCCATCCCTTTCTCCTCTTCATCCCCATTTCATTTTACTCACATTCCTTTCATTCTGCTGTTAATTTGTGGTAATGTTTGTACACGGCCTTCCTCTCCCCTCCATTCACTCCATTTGCACTATATTGATAGCACTCGTTCTCAATGATGCTGCTAATACGGTGGAAGTGTCGCCTTCATTCACTATCGGAAAAATCTCACATCCTCTCCACAGCCTCGTTGTCATTCTCCACCCTGCGCTCCTTTCATTCCTGTGCTGGGATCTTTTTTTCCCCTGGCGTCCTTAGTCGACAAACTCATTTTAAACTCTCCGAGCGGTAAAGCAACAAATACGAGAATGCAAAACAGTTGGAGAGAGTATGGAGAGAGGAGGTGATTTGCACACCTTTTCATTTTAATACCTCTCGGGTAGGCAGGCGGAGTCTTTATTTGTATTGTATTATTTCAACATTATTCATTATCTCTCCCAGATTGTTTTCTTCTCCTCTCTTCTTCCTGTCTCCCCCGTAAGAGGTTTCTTTATGCTCCAAAATCAACACTTCACAATTTTTTTTTAATCCAATTTAAAGAAAATAGCCACTTAAGTCTTGCGGAAGTTGGTAGCTTGCTTACAAACAAACAAACAAACAAACAGTTGCCCGCATCAAAATTTTGCCACTTTATTGTAATCTAATTTGGAATAAATAGCTGCCAAAGTTCTGTATTTGTCGGAGCGCACTTTCAAACTGTTGCTGACTATCAAAACAAATCAAAAAGAGGAAGGCACCTGTGCTGTTGCCTGCTAATGCTAAAAAGCCCTGTTCAGTCGTGTAAGTTTTGTGTGCGTTGTTGACTGTGAAAACAAATCAAGAAGGCATTTTAATAACTAAAAACAATTTAAACACTAAAGTAAATGTAGCTGCTTTCTCACTGCATAACAGTAGATTTTGTTTTTCATTGTATTCGCCTGTCATTTTAGGGCAGAACTCATTAAAATACGTTTGCTCTTGCGGCCTAGCACATTCAGATAATTATATGCAGGTCATCATCTAGCCGTAGAATCATCTTTGCTCCCCGCATTTCAACATTTGATGCAGATAGAGTTCTGCACCAGCAGGGTAGATAGCAGCTGAGACTGGGAATTAGCATCACAAATAGAAGCTACACAGAAAAGCTAAAAAATAAAATAAAATAAAAAAAACACGACTGCATCAATGTGTAAAAGTTTACGATCCATCACCAACCTTTAGAGAGTACAATAAAGGACTGGCTGAATGATTTGTTTTGAATATGTTCTACTTCACATTAGAAAAAGATGCTTCCCATTTGCACAATTGTCAGTGCTATCAGTTCTACCGCAGTACTAGTACTGGTACCCTTACAATGTTCAGTGACTCTCTGTGACTACAGTCTGTGTTTATGTCTTAAATGTATTTTGTGGCTTGTTTGCTGTGGCACTAGGTTGTCTTGAACCACCAGTGACAAATTCCTCATCTGTTTTTTAACATACTTAGTAAACAAAGATGATTCTGATTTTCATTTTTTTTTTAATCTTGAATGAAATAGCCACTTAAGTACTCTGTTGGTAGCACATTTTCAAACTGTTGACGACTGTCAACAACATGAAGGCATTTCTGTTATTGGAAGTAAAAATGCTAGTGTTAATAACAACGCTACTAACAAATGTTTTGTTTTTAGAGAGGTAAGAGAAGATACTTATTCACCTGTTTTTTTTCACACAGCTGGTTGAAATCATCTTAGATCTGAAAAGCTGTGATTTATTCCGGTCCAATAATGTTGCTACCTTATTGGGCCGCCATAGAAGAGCTTATACTAGGATTGACGCTACTGCTTAAAAATATCAACATTTTTCATCATTTCTACCACTATTTGATCATCCCATTCACTTGCCACCACTCATCCATTGTCCATTTTCTTCATCATTACCGCCCCCCTAAGCCACCACCCTCCCCCGTCCCCCCCAACGCCCCAACCCGCTCTTTCACCCCCTTTGACGAAATATCCATGTATTGATCCAGCCGCCTGTGATACGTCACAATGATTGACAGCTACTAATTGGCTTAATCTCAACCCCCTCCCCATGGAGGTTGTTGTGCTGTGCCTCATCTGGAAACAGCTGTCCCATTATCCCACAGCTGACACCATGATCCCTGGGAGCCTGCCAGGGGGCTCACTAGTGATGGAGCTAGTGAGGTGGCGAGAGAGTGAGAGAGGTTAAATACATCTAAAATTCAGACACCATCTTTTTTTCCCTCCGCTTATTCTTTGTCTTTTGGGATAACATGCTGCTTTCTGATGGACGCACTCATGCGGAAAAAGTATTAATTCTGAGGGAGAATACGTGAGAGTCTCTTGGGTACTCAAGCAGACGGTTTTTGCAGTTAGCTGAGCCTGTTCATCACTTTTTGACAGCCAAGGAGGGGAATCTTGAAGTGAAAACCTGCAGCATTTTGGATGGCCTATTGTGGGAACTTGGATTTGTGGCTGTTGACACTTTGAGGTTGTGTTATGGAACCTTGATTTATCAGACCTGGACAACGAACCCTGGATTCAGTGTCCAGTCCACTCAGAACGCCCCTTCTAAAGTAGCTATTTAAGTCTGGCCACAGTTGGTCTCAACTTGCCACAGTAAATGGTGCTGTGGTGCCATCAACAAACGAACTGGTCAATGTTTGAGTCTGATTTGCCTTGCTCTCATCATAGATAAACAGGCAGTAGACTAGAGCAGGCTAAAACATGTGTCAATGTGGTGGCCATGTTGGCAGTGGTGATGATCCCATCAAAAGTAATAGAAAGCATGGACATTAGGCTAGCATCGCTGTAAAGACCCAGCTCAAAGTAGAGTATCTACTTATTCATATGTATGGCTGTTTTTTATTCAGGTGCTTGTCGTGTACACATCTCATGAACATGTTATTTTAGGCACAGTTCACAAATGTTTTTCGAAGGTATCTAATCGTAACGGAGGTGAAAAAGCGAAGCGCTAATATTGTAGCCAATGAAAATGACCAGGTACAAGGTAAGTTTGGATAAACTTTTAAATTATACGAAAGGTTTCTATGTTTTTTTGTTTTGTTTTTTTAAAGCAATTTACAACAATTTTGTAGTTTACTGGGTACCGATTGATGATTCATAATCCATTGCAGATTGAATCTAGTATACAAAATGTGTAAGCCATAAATAAATAAAAAACATCAACATTAAGTGCTCGAACTCGTCAAGCCCACTGTTTGAGGTGAAGCAAAGTGAGCTTCAGGAAGGTTTCAGTTTGGCTGGTCTCCACCTCGAGTGTCCTTGAGTGAGACAGTGAGTCACCGCTTCCCTGTCTGGTCTGAAACTCATCCGAGAGCATCCGAGAGCAAAGAGGAGGCCCCCTTCGCCCCCCTGATTAGCTGTGCTCTATTGAGGAGGCAAGGGCCAGAACAGAAGGTCTCCGAAAAGGCCGATAAGCCTTTAAAGACCCCCTGTAGCCCACCCCCACACGTCAGCCTGACATCCTTGGCGTCCCATTCATCCAGCATATCACAGCGCATTTACATTGGCATTAGCCCACGTGACCCCGGTGGACCCTCGGAGATCCGGCTCTGTGATCCGGTCGCTTCCCTGGCATTAGCTCTTTAATAGCTTGGAAGCATTTTTTATTCATTACGCTTAATGGCTTGATTGCACAGCAGAATATGCATCGTGCAGCAAGCAAGTAAAGATATTGGGATGGCTAATAAAACCTCATCAATATTTCAGGCAAACTTCTAGGGCTCCTTAATCCTTGCGTGCATTGTGGCCACTGTTGTTTTCTTCTATATGCAGAAGGCTTTATCGAAGTTTTTTTTTTTTTTTTGCATCAGTCCCTACAGTGGACATACATGCTGTATTAATTGATGCACATGTAACAGCTGTCCATTCTAGTGACTGTTACACAACAATGACGTCAAAACATCCTAAGGGCGTTTGTCATAATTTTTGCATTAAAGGCTTCAGACGAGATGTTTAAACTCTTAACAACCTAATCTCGGCTTGAAACCTTCATCTGAAACTCTAACTTGAGCTTTATACCCTAATTTGAAATAATAGCCCTTGTTTTAAACACTAACTGAAGTTAGAAACTATAACTTAACTGGATAACAACACTTGAAGCCCTAACTCTGTTTTTAAAACCCTAAATTGTAACCATCGTCTTAAAACACTGTCTTGAAAAGCCTAATCGTGGCGTGAAACCCTAACACTTGTTTCTAACCAAGGCTAGAAAACTTTATTTGAAACCCTAAACCTGATTTGAATCCCTAATTTCAAATCTTAACTCTTGCTTGAAACCATCAATTGAAACCTTAGCACTTGGTTGCAACCCTACTCCTAGTTTGAAAACGTAATTTAAAACCAAAGGTGATTTTAGGATTAGAAGTTTAGGTGTTCTGACAGTTTCATACTACATTCAATTGGGGGACATTTGTCGGCGCAGGGGTGGGAGTGATTAGTTGAATCAAAAAAGTTTAGGGAAAAGGGGAGTGCTACTGTATTTAAATATTAAATTTCCACCAAGTACTGTTCTACACAACACAAAAATAAAAAACATATGAAGATCTGTTAAATTTTGGGGGTTTTTGGATTAATTTTTAACCCCCCAAAACAGGCTAGACACGCCTATATTTGAAACCCTTACTCTTTTTTTAAAACCCAACCTTTCAACCTTTTTAACATCAACACAGGCTTAAAAAACAATTTTGAAAATACACTGATGTGATTGTGGAATGATTTAACTTGGCAGTAACATAAACACATGCACACGCATAAGTACATTAGAACAAGACCCTTTAATTTCCACACACTATTGATCATCAGTAATTGTATGTCGGGCATTAGAGTACACGCTGGGGTCTCAACACAGAATAAATTATGAGCATGTGAACCTGTTTGTGTTTTCTAATTGATAATGGATTGTCAGGAATCAACACCATGAGGGGATGTTCTGGAACAAGGAGAGTGACCACGGATAGTGTCAGGGTTCCAATTGATTAGCAGTGTTGCCTTGCATGTGTGATGACCCTAATTAGCCCGGTTAAATGAGCCCCTCGCTGGCAAGACCCCCACCGCCCTCTGATGCGCACTCCACCACTCGGCAGGGACACTGGAGGACACACATCTTTTGTCCTTCACTATTTTCCCTACTCAACCCCCCTTTACTCCATATTGTTAAAAAAGGGGTATGCAAAGTTTTCGTTGATGGGCGGAGTCAGTTATGGATAAGGAAAAAAAATAAAAAACTGTTGCCATGTCTACCTGTATATAAAATAGCATATTCTAAATTAATGATTAAGTTACCATATTACATTTGTAAAATAGCTCATTTTTATTACATTCTATTTATCCATCCATCCATTTTCTTAACCGCTTGTCCTCACAAGGGTCGCGGGGAGCGCTAGAGCCTATTCCAGCTGGCTTCGGGCAGTAGGGTATACCCTGAACTGGTTGACATTCTATTTAATTTTTCATAATTAATTTACTTTACCAATCCTTTATATTTGTTTTAATCCAATTAACCAATTTGAAAATCTAAAAAATAAAATAAATTGTATAATAAAATCTGTAACATAAACAATGTTTATATTATTTCTAAAGTAATTATTAATTCAGTTTTTTATTGTATTTATCATTTTTTTAACCACCAATTGTTGATATATTTTTGTGTTTTATTTTTTGTGAGGAAAATAGTCTGTTTTAAGAATAAAATTCTTATTCTAATAAATACACTGAGTAAGTATAGTTCTAATGCATAGAATGTATTATAATGTATTAAAATTAGACAAATGAACAATTATTCAAGAAAATACATTCATTTTAAATTAACAAATTATGCTAAATTGTAAATTGAACAAAAAAGTAATGTGAAAGTTGGCTGAGATTAAAAAAGAACTCACCCCTGATATAAAAACTGTAGGTTACTAACCCCGCCTTCCCTCCCAATCCCAGCTCAGGTCAACAGAGAAGCCCTTGTTGTTCCTCTGAACCGCCATCTCATGCCTCATCTTGAGTCTCAATGAAGCTCATTCGTTTTCTGCCAAAAGCCCTCAAAGCCAATTAAGGATTGTCTCGGCGCTACCTCCTGGAGCTTACTTGTGTGCCTTTGTTGGGTGGGAGGGTCTTTGATTGATGATGAAATGTTTGAATCGCCGCCAAAAAAAAGATTCATTTCTATCTCGGGGTATTGCAGGAGGCTGGAGACCCAAAAGAAAGTTCTTGGCTTGGCATTGCTTTGCAGGATCGTATGTGGACCGTGAATGTTTTTCTCAACCCCCACTGAGGGTGAGAGGTGTTGTTTTGATCGATTTTCAGCAGGGTTACGCATTAATACACAAGCCAAACTTTACCAAGAGGTGACAGAAGCCGGTGAATTGTGTTTAAATCCGGATACAAATGCGGATAAACAGTCCCTAACATTGTTCTCCACGACTACCAAGCAAAGATATCTTAGTTTATTATGAAAAATATCAATGTGTTTTGTTTAGGGTAGCAAAGAGGTTCAAAAGAAAAAAAGTTTCCAGTCGGCACCATGCAAAATAGATAGCTCTGCTTGCCCACATGAGAGTCATCAAGTGGCCTGAAACTGCATGAAACAATTTCTGCGTCAAAACTCCACGTTCACACTAACATTTAAGCTCCTGTCAATTGCGGCACCGCTGACCTCCTCGGCGTCTTCGTCCTCCTCCTCGTCGACACTCATCAAAGAAACCGGTCGCTTTGAACCGATCCCTCCCGCGCGTCTGAAGGATAAACACGATATTGCAATCCTCGCAAATGAGATTTCCTCGTAGCCCAGGTGTCAAAGCGAGACACTTTCGTGGAGGACTTTTCATCAAAAACCTGTTGACGCGCCATGCGCGTCGCTCTCAAGGAAGCTGCGAGCGCCTGCGGCCAGATTATTGGCGGTGCGGTAAAAAAGCCGTCTGTGATGGTTTTTGAAAGCCAAACAAGACACGAGATACACCTTGAGATCATTACTGAACAATTTCAAAGACTTGGCACACACAACATTTTCTACTATCCATTTAAAGATTAGATTGATGATACGAGTGGTTCTCGAACTTTTTACACTAAGTACCATCAAAAAAATACTTAGCTCTCAAAGTACCACCATCAGGAGCAACATTAATAATAGAGTAGCCTAGTAAGTCCAAGTGTTCATAAAAATTTGGTTTTATTCCTAAACCTATGCATAACATTATGTACAGTTTGAACATTAACATTGCACCTAACTCATTTGCTCCCAAAAACGAATAAATACGTTCCATTTTAAATATTACCATGCTCCCAAAGATGTATTTATATGTTTTTGTATTTTTTTTATGCTAGAGCTCGAGCATACAGAAGGCTTTGATGCAGCCTCTGAACTGAAGAGAATGCTTGAAGCAATGGTAGTTATTACAAAAACGTCCAGCAGGTGGCAGCAGAGTATAAGAGATCAACCAGGGTCATGTTGCAAAAAGCTCTTTCCCCACTGTTTTAAACAGATTTGTGAATAATGATGAAACTTAGCTATATTCTAATGCTAATTGCTGCAAAACGAAAACAGATACAAATATACTGTTTTTCATGATGAAAGAAGAGCCTCTAAATCTTTCTTTTGGTAGGTTCCATGTTTTTACAGCAATAGAACACAATATTGTGTGGGCCTTGCAAAATCAGTCAAAATCCAGTAAAACAGCCGAGCAAAGGGGGTTGCTCCAGTGAAAATGGTTGGGAATGAATGAGTTTATATAGTTCATGCAACAAAAAGAGATGTTCAGCTTAACACAGGGATGTGATTTGACCAAAGTGAAATTATCTGAAAATTTAGCCGGGGGTCTGGGGGCCGCCGGCACCCAGCTAGGTCCAGGGCAGGTATATTGAACTATCCCATATAAAATGGCAGTTTTAGTCAACTCAAAATCAGTCACATTCAAAAACATTGGACTGCCTTTGCTTTTAAAAACTATCACTGAGAATATCATCATATCTAACTAATGTGATTACTAAGTTAACACATAAATAATGTTGAAGAGTTCAAATTTCATGAACAAATAATTGTATCATGACCAAATGAAAAGTAACTCATATTAGAGCATACCACAAATGTCTTTGTTATAGCAGAAGATGTTATCTGTCGGAGTCATGTGCATACACAATGAACTACTAAAAAAAAATAAAAAATAAAAAATAAAAATCTGATTTTTTTTTTTTTTGGGGGAGATAAAAAAAGCGGAATTCCGCGAATTAGCGGAAAAATCACATCCCTGTTAACAGTACTTAGGCAGTGATTCTTTGTAGTACATTTAGAGGGCGCTTACATATGGGGTACGCTGGATTCCAACATAAAGCAAAATCTAGCACCACAAACAAAAAAATTTAGAACATTATCAGGCATATGATTATGTATATTTTTAAATTAGATTTGTTTAAAGTTGAAAAAAGACACACGTTTGACTGCTATGTGGTATTTGTATTATTTTTTTCAGAATTTAGCAACAACAACAAAAAAACTCGAAACATTTTAAAACTTTTGTCATAATGGTGCATTATGTGAAAAATTCTAAGGGTTTTTGAAATTTGAATTGAATTTGGAATACGCTGTTGATATGCAGTAAGTTTTAGTTCATGCACTTTCACCTTCTAAACCCTTAATGTACCAGCCAATCAGCATGTCCCTAACATGAAATCATAGACCACAAACCTATCTACTTTATTTCCTTATTTGGTGATCAATTAACCAAGCCAACATGTCATCTTGGGTTCGTACTCTTTTTGTGCGAACAGTGCAGCCAACATTTTTTTATGTGGATCCAGTTTAAAGTTCATGTCTCTATAACGACACTTAAAATGTCAACATTGACCACAATGGGTATGTCTTTCTTTAATTTTGAGTTATGGCATCTTTTCAACTTCAATGTCATTCAAAAGATATCTAATCGTTTCATTGAAGTCGAGAACTGCCAATGATGTCAAAAATTCAAAGAATTCCCACTTCCGATAGATTGTGGTCTGATGCCGCCATGCACTCCTATTATCTTTCAATCCTCGAGGCTAAATTCACTGCACCGCCTTTTTTCTTAGCATCCTGTCCCCTCAAGTACGGCTTACAAACCCAGTGACCTTGTCGTACTTGTACCCGCTTGCGTATTCAACGTCACAATGAATATGAACACGCTCGCCAATGTGTTGCACGTGTTGAGGACGTAAACACGTAATGAAAGTGGCTCGAGGCAAGCAGATGTTAAAAAATACAACTCCAGGAGAAGCAAGCATCTCTGAACAGGCAGTACGAGCAAGCAATTACAATAACTGTTGTTTAGTATTGATGCAGCAAATGGTTTGCCTTTTCTGCATGGGAGCTCTATACTACAATAAATTCTCACTATTTGCGGGGAATAGGGACCTAGCCTTACCGCGAATATCCGGAAAACCTGCAAGTAATTGAATGCTACCGCTAAAAGGGTTTATAATTGCCTATATCATAAATTTAAATAGTAAATATATCACAAACTACTATCCCAAGACACTTTAATATATTTTTAAGCTGATTTTACATTACCCTTAAAAAAATGGCTTAATTTTTTTTTTAAATCCAACTGTCGCATTGCCTGCGCAACCTGTAAAAATATAAATTTGTTAGGCTAATAGACTAATAGTATAATTGCCAAAATAAATTTTAACTTACTGTCACAATATCAATAATAAATACCAATGTGCTTGCTAACAATTAGTTTTTTCTTCATGATTAACAATTTAACTCTTCTTGTTTGTTGAATTGTATTTCTTTTCCTGTTTTCCGAAAACATTAAAAAAAAAAAATAATAACTTGGGTAATTATGGTATTAGGCAGGGATGGTACCATACCAGGTATTGGTTTGTTTTAAGGTATCAGGTACTCATGGAGGCTGCTTCTAGCAGTCACCGTTACAGCAAAAAATTAATAAATCTGCTATATAAATAAAGATGACTTGACTTGATTTGACTGACATCGACTAAGTCCTCCTCGCCAGTAGTTGCTGTTATACTGTGGCAGTTTCACACATCAGAGAATCATCATCTGCATCGGTACACAGTGTCTATAGTCAGAGTGAATACTCATACTAGTATCGGTCTGAAAAAAAGTGGTATTGAACATCCCTACTATTAGGCTAACACATTTTCAAGCAATAGTGAGAACTCTGCCGTTTGTTAGCACGAGCCTTTTAATAGTCACTTTGCAAGAAGAAAACATGCTCATGCAGTGAATTCTCACTTATGCTTATAACCCAGACTAAACTTTCCTAAGAACAGAATAACTTTACTTCCTTGACAGCGATGACTACTTTCCTTATGTCAGGAATCTTCATTACAGAAAGAGTGCAAAATACATCTAGATTGAAGCTATCCTAATATATTTATTTCAGAAGTTTTTCATCAACTAGCTAAGGGTCTCAAGGGGAAAAATTTGAATAGGTAAATTAGCGCATAACAAACTACAAGGAGGCAGAGCTTCACTCCATACACTTGAATTATGTTTGTTATTGACATTTGGGACATTAACTTTTTAAAGCAGAGATTGTATTTGTTTTTTTAATTTGTGTGTGTATGCATTAGATCTAGTGTCCAATGTATGTCCTGGTAGTCTTGTTGGAGGCAATATTCACTGCAAAGGTCAGAGCAGTCAGAGAAACCCAAAAAGACATAGGTTATATATATAAACGCTGGCCTCTGTCAGCCCAGAATAAAAAAAAGAAAAGAAGCAGCCAAAAAAAGTGAAATAATACTGTGCGTGGAAGTGTCAGCAGTCCTATTCAATCATATGATGACATTCTAAGTGTCAGAGGAGGAAGTGGATTGGAAAAAAGAATGGTGATGAAAGATGCATTGTGGGAGTTATTGATAACAGAGGACGGAGGCGACTAAACGCAACGAAATGGAGGGAGCTTATTATGGCAGAGAGGTCAAGCATGCAGTAATGCCCTGTCTTGTAGAAAAGAAAACAGGCCTTTGTGTGTGAAACGTGCACGAGAGTGTGTGTCCAGTACCAAACATTACAGGACGGCGATAAAAATATTTTATTGTGTAAATGCTGAGAGACGATGAGCTGTCACATGCTTCAAGTCCACCGTCGTCTAAACAAAGTCAGTTGTTTTGTTCCTTTCTGTTGCGTTTAATAGCGGCAGAAAGGAAGGGTTCGAGTGACAATCAAAGGACAAAATACGTTTTGTTTGTGACAACTGCGCTATTACTTTTCTTAGTATACAGTAGATTTTTAGTGTAAGAAAATCAAAGGCAATGATGTCATGGCATTACTAAGTGTACTTTCTAAGATGTCCAATCAGATTGCACCAAGTAATGACTTCGACCACACGGATTTTTAAAAATGGTTTAAACAATTTTCTTTCCAACAAAATTTGCAGATTTAATGATGCGCCGTCTTATGACGTAAAGTTATTTTTTTAACACACATTATGGAGCATCGAAAATTACAAACACTCAACCCTCAGTCAGATGGGGCGGAGCTAACTAAACGAAAGTGCAGTATTACATGTCCCCAGCGCATCCCTGGATGGTTGAATATAGTATTTGGGTTTCGGTCAATTTTTATTTTCTGTTGTTTAATAAAGTGTTCAAACAATACTGTAATCGAGATGTGGTAGGGTTTTTGGGAGAGTTAGGGTTATAGTTATAAGATGTTTGCTTTGAGGTTGAAAAACTCTGCATCCAGGGCTTACTCGATTGCACTAATGTTAAGCCTATTCTGCCTACAGCCACTAGGGTGTGTGTGTAGGTAATGTCCAGCAAATTTGATTTGTTGTCATGCAATTACTGAATGGCCATAAAAATGTATTGTTTATTTTGTTTGTTAGTATCACGCTTACTAGCGGGATGATCTTTTTCATCAGTTTTCTGCTATTATTTTTGTTGTCGCAAATATTTAGCAAAATATTTAGTGAATTTGGAATGTTGGACAATGATGGCAATGTTGTTCATTTTTATTGCATTGTTGGGTTTAAACTTATTGAAATGACAAAATATAAAAAACATTTGTGACAACTGTGCTATTATTTTTCACAAATTTTCATTTTGCCACGCAAAAGTGTCCCATCTTTTTCAATCAATTGCCACCCGCCCTATTGCCGTACTTCTTAATGTTTTTTTCGTTTATTTTTATGTCGATTTGTGGACATTGCACTCCACCCTTTCCAGAAAAAAAGAAAGGTTCAGTCCTGCCTTGAAATTACATGTGGGCACAACAAGTAATGTGTATCAATGAGCATTTAGGTTATCGGAAAACATCTTGGTCAGGTTCACGGTGTCAATGCATGACTGTGTGAGCGTGTTTCAGCATGTGTGTGCGCTACCAACTATACACTGTCCCTGTGGAAAGGTCACACACACACACACACACACACACGCACACACACACACACGAACATGCACACATTGCACTTGGAGGACCTAACCAGCACGGACACATTCGTATGGAAGAAAGTGTTACATCAGCACAATGAAACAGCTGTAATTAACATAATCATATTAGTTATGCTAATAGGGTGCGTGTGTGTTTGAGTATGTGTGTGTATGTATGTGCGTGAACACAGAAGCCATTAGCTTATTGATTGGGAACAAATCAAGTGTGATTTTGATTTATTTATTTATTTTAGATCATGACATCATCATCATCACAGTGAGAAATTATCAGACGTCTTAAAGGGAATTCGAGTAGGAGACATCTGTGAATGACATACACGCATACACACACACACACACACACACACACACACACGCACACGCACACACACACGCACACACACACACACACACACACACACACACACACACACACACATTCTGTTAATTATTATCCAGAATCATGAGACACAAACGACTCATTAAATCTCTCCTTGACCCGCCGCACCGCAAATTTTTGATTTTGCCGTCTTTTCCCGCTTAACTCCGACGCAAAGGAGAGAAGATCCTTTCAGCTGTGAATTATTAATTAGCATTCAAGCTAGCCTCCGAATTCTCTCTGACCCACATCGGGAAGAGAAGAGAAGAAGAAGAGGAGTGGCTGTTTTGTTTTTCTGCCTGAAATGTAAATGAGAAGCTTCATTCAGGTAGAAGAAAAAAGTATGAGGTATGTGTGAAGTATTATGGAAAAGTGTTTTTTTTTTTTTAAATAGTTGAGTCTCTGGCCACCCATTAAGTGTGGTTGGCTTTGTTAAATTAGCCAGTGGTGGCTTTGAGCAAGCACCATTTATTTACAGTCTGGACAAGGCAGCGTGATAGTCTGCTACTCTCGAGGGAGTCTCAGATTCTCAGGATCTACTACACTAGTTGACAAAGTGTAATTGGATTGCTTAGTGATGAAGTGTTGCCTCCATGAGTGAAAATACAACACGGCAACACTGACTAACCCTAACTTTGTCTTAACGTCCCTACACCGCCCCAGGTCGTCATGGTAACATAAGCCGTACTCTGCAATTGCACAAGACAGAATTGCCCCTTCAAAACTGTGCTTCAAGCAGAGTGTGACGAGTGGATGTTAAGTGTGACTTAAGAATGTCCCAGACATGTGGAAATTGTTTTAAATTGTAAAAAAAATAAAATAAATGTGTGCCTGCATTAAAAGTGTCTGGAAAACCAGTAATTATTTTTTTTCCACCGCCACATAATAGTCTGTGTGACTGCTGTCATGAGATCTTGCCAAGCACCTGACTGTCACGGAAAACAAATTACTCCGGATTACACACATGCATGCAAACATGCTATCTATTGGTTTTGCATCAAACACACACACACACACACACACATTTGTGCCGTGATCAATACATCTCCCTATCGGGGGTAATCAATTCCCATTCTAATCCGCTCGATGAGGCCGTCAACGCCGCTCCCCGATCATCAAGAGTTGAATCGAAGACATCGCTCGTTAATCCCGAATTAGCACCGATCCCGTCCGCGCCGGGCAATGAGAGTCTCCAACAACAAACGTGCTGTAATTGAAACGGACCACATGTTGATAAGATAGTAATGTCTTTAGCTCATTCAAACTTAAAAAACTATAAATACGTTTTTTAATACTTTGTCCTTCATCCCCAAAACATATTTATAATTTTTTTTAATGTTTTGTTTTTAAAGCTAGAGCATACAGAAGGTTTTGATACAGCTTCTGGGGTTGCTTAAAAACGGCCAGCAGGTGGCATCAGAGTATAAGAGATCAGACAGGGCCATGTTGCAACAAGCTCTTTTTTCCAGTGTTTTCAACAGGTTTGTGAATAATGATGAAACTTAGCTATATTCTAATGCTAATTGCTGCAAAACGGAAATAGACAAATATCCTTTTTTTTTCCTGATGAAAGAAAATACTCTACTCTCTCTTTTGGTAGGTCCGATGTTTTTATAGCAATAGAACAGAATATTCTGTAGACCTTGCAAAATCAGTTAAAAAACAGAAAAACAGACGGGAGTGAAGGGGGTTGCTGCAGTGGAAATGGCTGGGAGTAAAATTAAACTTGGTGAAGTGGCATGTGGCTCATTATCCAGGGTTAGTCTTGTATGATCGGTTCCAAATAAATGTCAAAAATTGTTTAGTGAAGAACTGAAAGTTGTAAACTAGTGTTAGTCTGAAACATTTGCTATAATCTGCATTTGCTTTGTACAATTTCTCCTTTTCTTGCCACCATAATTCAGAAAGGTGAAGCAGCATGTGGCTCATTACCCAGGATTATTCTTTTACACTCCATTCTAAGTAACTGTCAACAATTTTGTTTGTAATAATGTGGTGGTTCAAGTTCAAGTGTATCTTCTCCCCTCCCTCTTTTTGTTTTTATTACAGTAATACAGAAATATTGTGTTGTAAAAAACAACATTTAATTAGTGAAGCAGCATGTGGTTGTTCATTGTCCAAGGTCATTTTCATACCCTCTGTTCCAAGTAACTGTCAACAATTGTATGTACTGTATTTGTTTAAGACCCGGGGTCTTTTTCACAAAGCAGGTTTAGTGAGAACTCTGGGTCAAGAAAGCCTTAAACGTGGGAAACTCTGCGTTTTTCAATTCAGAAAGGGAGGTAATTGAAACCAAAGAAAGTTTAGTGTAGTGGCAACGCTAGGTGAAACAACTCTGCGTTTATATAACTACCTAAAATCTGCTGTCCAGAATCAAAAACGCTTAGTTTCCTATGTCAGGGCATGTCAGTCCTGTTCAGGGTTAGTCTCTGTGTTTGTTGAACATGCTTTGTGAAATGGACCCCTGGTTTGTATTTCCTCTCAGTCTAAATAACAGCAACAGAAAATGTATACTGCCTTCGGTGGCTTGTACAATTTCTCCCCCACATCAAATAATCATGTCTGTCTTTGGACTTGGTGTAGCAGCATGTGGTGCTTGGTCAATAGTTGTTTTCGTACCCTCCGTTCCAAGTTAATGTCAGCAATTGTTTGTTTTCAAGAGGCGGCTGAAGTGTGACAGCAGCAGAAACTACAGTATGCATGCTGCATTTCATGTTGTTACCATTTCTGCCCAGAACATATTAAAACTTGTAAATCAAGGTACCACTGCATTAGAAAAAGCGCACACTGACTTGACTTTCATTTTTCTGCTTTGTTCCGGCAAGGGGGGGTTACAGAGTGCGGATCAGAACCGCACAAACTGTACATCAGACTGAAGGCAGGAAGCGGGTCACCCATCAGATACAAAGAGTTTACAGACGCTGACGTACCCACCCCTTGTGATGCGTAGCAGATGTTTGGCTTCTGTTGGGTGGCGAGTTGTCTAACAAACTTGTCGATGTGCCAAGGCGGGAGCAGCAGGACGACTTGAAGGGACCGGTCGTCCCCTTTGATGTGGGAAATTCTGTTTCAGTGGCGCTAATTGATGTCAGATGATGCCGCATAGGCGTCTTGGTGTTGCAGTAGCAGTGGTTATTTGACAGGGGGCGCATTTGTTGACTCAAGAAGATTTTTGCAGCATTCGAGGAAGGTCGGAAGTCGGATTTTTCGCAGTAGGCTTTTCCCAGTTCCGACCTGAAAGCGTTCAAGGCAAAAGTAAACAAACAAAATGGCGGATAGTGATAAATAGTTTTTTTTTGTTTTGGACCTCAAAACACATTTTGACCTCCAGTGAACTTGACATCTCTAAATTTTGCTTCATTTATGTATTTATCTTTTTTTCATAAGCATTCTATACAGTTCAGTAGTTCACCATATAATTTCATGCAGGGACATAGCAGCATACTGTTACACAGACTCTAAAAACAGTTGGGCCAAAAATAACCCAAGTATGGGTCAAAAATGGACCGATCCTCTACTTGGGTTGATTTGATCCAACTTTGAGTCAAGAAATAGGTCTTTCAGCGTAAAACAACTCATAAATATTGGTCAGATCCTTTACTTGGGTTAAAAAATTGGGTTATTTTGTATAAAACAACCCAGAAAGTTGGATCAAGTTGACCCTTAAAGTGGACTGGTCCATTTTTTATCCATAATTTGGTTAACTTTGACCCAAATGTATTTAGAGTGCGTGTTGTGTTATGTGAAGTTATGTTGAATATTAATGAATAAAGAAAGCTATCTAGTTTTACACTCCGAGTTCAACGGAGCGTTCCCATACACACTTCCTGGTTTGAAGGCGGAAAAGTCTGACTTTCCGCTTTCCTCGAATGCAGCATAAATTCATTGCAGAATTTTTGCCCTGAGTAAAATGGCCGCAATAGAAGATGGTGCAACATGCCCAAATAAGGCAAGCTGTTAAAGCAGACTATGGAATAATTTCACTCACTTCAAAAAGTCATTACAATGCCACACAAGCTTTTGAAATAAGATTAGTATCTCTGCCATGTTGTCATGGTGACAAATTTTCACTTACTTAATCAAGACTATGTCATCATTGTGATGCGACACTGACTTCACTTAGTGAAATTAGTGGTCCTGAAGTGGACCAACCCAAGAAATCCCTCATTTAGTCTTCTTCCGCAGTACCAGAAGCTCTTAAAGCACCAGTAATAACAGTTTTAAAAAACTAAACAGAGCCAAATGTTAGTATCTCGTTGACCCTAAATCGCCTCCTTTAGTGATGGACCAGCCAATTTTAGACCATGATCCGCTTCATTGAATTGCACTTAAAACAAAGCTATGGAACTGTTTGACCTTAAAATAACGAGATGTTGGATTTGCTTAAATATATGAGATTATAATGTGGTTGCTGACTCAGGGTACATACTGGTGAACTACACAAACATTAAATTCCAAATAAAATTTTGCGGAGGCTGTAACTGGTTAAATGATTTAGGTTATTAATAAAAGTAACACAAAATAATCACTTGAGTGTTACACAAACATTGATATCAGCAAAGATGAGATATTTATTATTATTATTTATTATATTTTCATAATTTTAATTCAATAATTGTATATATAAATTAAAATGGTTCTGAATTGTCTTAAAGAACAATAAGTCAGTCTTTCATAAATGTAAGAAAATACTTTTAAATTCATGTAAACAATACATTTCAAGAAAAAAGTCAGATACAAAAAAAATGGCCAGTAAAATTTTATTTTCTTATGAATTTATGGGGAAAAGAGATATTAAAATAATCGATTTATGGTTTTGTGAATAAATATCAGGGTCGAAAAGGAAAATCTATTCAAAATTTATTTTTAAATTTTTTAAACCCAGCCTGACATCAAAATCACTTTGATGCTAGTAGCATGAAGATGTATATCCATTATATTTGATTACAAAATACAGGGATCTACAAAGTTGGTTGACCAGACTGGACACAAGTTGTTAGCAATGACGTTTGAGCTCACACGATATTTATGTCTAAACATTGTAACAACACAGATGCGTTCTGTTATCATTCATTTTCACTTCTTTGTGAGTAGCAAACACCTGAATGGACATTTTAGTCCGAGCAGACAATGAAATCACTGTTGCGTACCTCTGAGAGAGGAGGGGCAACAAAAAGGATTTGAGGTCAGAAGACACACTAATTACACACACTTGACATTCAATCTACCCGAGACGGCAGATTATGGTTATAATCCCGTCATCGGCATCATCAACGCGGGATGTTATTACACTTTTACATGGGATGTCCTGAGAGAGATTCAAAGCAAAGTCCGATGGATGACTTGATGAGATGTGATAGACCCAAATATTTGTGTGCAAGAAGTTTGTCAGAAGTCTTGAAAGCCAGTTACGATGGCAAACTGTTTCCTCATTATTGTAAGAACACATTCATGTTGCTTGAATGACCTAAAATTGACTTTTCATAACTTTATGGACAATTAAAGCTAATGCTGACAATGCTGTGCATCCAACAATACTGCTGCTCTCTTTAGTTTAGGGTTCACTTTTCTTTTATAGTGGAAAGTCTACCACCAAGTACAGCAAGTGTATCAAAGCGTGTACGTATAGCATCGCAGAAACAAGCAGCAAGTTAACGCCAAACCGGTCAAAAAATCTGAGTGGAGCAAAACAAAACATCACAGGGACAAAATGGTAGCAGTGTAACACCCCACAACCCACTGCCACTATGCCCCCCTTTCTCATCCCCAGTCAGTCAGTCTGGTAGGTAACAGAAGCCACTCACAGGTCGACATACTTATCCAGACAGACTAGACTTGTGTGAGATTGAATTGTCTGTCCCAGGGGAGAGAGCAACTAGCTCTCCATCTACCGAGAGCGGCCCTCGGGGAAAGATGAGGAGAGGTAGGGTGGAGGGTCACAAGAGGGGGGAGATGGAAGACAAAAAAAAGAGAGCTAAGGGCATTCACCGCCTCAGCCGCCGCTGCAGCGAAGCCCGACAGCTCCCTCTGTTGCTACTCGCGGAATGACGCCTACTTTTTCATTCATCTTCTTCTGCTACTCCTTAGCAGCTGGCGCTTGATGAAATATAAATACCACGATTACAGTGTTGTAAATTAATTTATTACCCCCTGACCCCCCCGTGAGAACCTCAAGAGCTTCACTAGCGCTCTTTCAACTTGTTCCAAACGTGTCGGAGAATCTTTGAAAGATTCCAAAGAGTCCCTCGCAAAGGCCCTCTAAGAGCATTGGGGGCTGTCTAATTACTAGAATACTGAATTCATTACTAAATCAATAGGTAGATATTACAGTGACACTGAACTAGTCATTGTGCTGCAACCATGGAACCATGCCTGGTGATCATCAAAGATTAACTCTTTGAATGTTCAAAGAATAAAGAGGATCAAAGAACTAACAAACATTGTTTCCTCCAAACCTTGTCCTTGTGCAGGTTTGAATGACTTCAATGCAACAAGATGATTCTGCATTGTTGCAGAAAGAAATAAACAGGCTGGTAGAAGTCAACACCCTGCAGTTTCCTCTGAGCTCCTCCTTTGGATGTCAGGAAAATTAATTATCAGACTAAAACCCCATTAAAAAAGAGAAATCTTTAAAGTGGCCACTGGAGTGATGAAATATATGGCGATTGCTTTGGAACTTTCACAAGTAAAGAGATGCAATCAAGCCTTATCCACATCACAAGGGAAAGGGCAGCAAATGGTTGGTGACGAAATAAAACAAAAATGGAACCACATTGTAAGACAAGTACAGTAATTACAAACTGCCTTTACTTTTTAGATTTAGATGGAAACCCAAACCACAATTGCAGCCCACAATCAGAGTATTGCTTGGAAGAGAAGAAGAGCAGCCCGTCAAATAATATCTCTCTTCGTTTTTCTTCTTTATTCTAACAGTTCTTGCATCAGGTAGAACCTAAACGAACCAAGCCAAGCAGTTTCTATTGGTCTATAAAGGCACCGGCTTGGGAAAATAAAAAGTTGCGGGTCGCAGTCACGCGCAAACGCACGCTGGGTGTCAGTATGTACAGCAAATGTTAAAACAATTAAAACAAAATAAACAATAATTGCACAATTACACTCCGCGTGTCTTCTAATGCGTAAACGCGTGCGTCAAACGGTACGTGCGTGCGCATATTTGCTCGTTTTGCGCCACAGCTTGCACCCAAACAGGCACCGGGGAGCATTTCAACGAGAAGAGCCTCTCATGTGCGGCAGGAGGAGAAAAATCGAGCGCTTCTCTTACCTCTGCCAGTCCGCGCGCGTCCCGAGCAAGGAAAAAAAATCCTTCCACAGCCAAGAAATAAAACATCCGCAGCTTGGGGGTCCAGTCCAGTTCGCAGCAATCCCCCCTGTTTGTTTAGTTTTTTATCCAAAGAATGATTGATAGGGAAGAAAGGGGTTTTTTTTTGGTGGTCTCAGTGAAAGAGTAGGCTGGATGTCACTGCGACCGGAGCATCCTTCTCGCTCTCCACCTCTTGCGATGTGTGGAGCCGCTCTGAGTCCGTCCGTCCTCCCTCAGCAAACCTCAGACGAGATGTGAGAGGGAAAGAGAAAGGAGGGAGGGAGAGACGGATGGAGAGAGAGTGAGAGAGGAGGGGGGGGGGGGCAGTAACCACAGTAGAGCTCTCTTTCTCTCATTCTCAGTGCATTTATGCATTGTAATTTTACACAGGGTTCCCCCCACTTAAAACCTATCAAATTATTCATAGTTATAGTATGTTCAAATATATTTATTTATATGCATTCCTAAACTTTTGATTGTTCCATCCAGGAGTGGGGGGATGCAACAGTTGCTGCTTTCCATCGATTGGTCGCGACCTGAGCCAATCGTCGCAGAGTGGCCCTCCCACTCTGCGACCCCAGCGAGATACCCTTCCGACCAAGGGAGGTGATAGGCTGACAATTTCAAATGTCTCCAGGCAATGAAGAGAGTTAGAAAAGGGGACACATGACACTGTTTGACTGCCTTTATATATATATATATATATATATATATATATATATATATATATATATATATATATATATATATATATATATAATTATATATGTATATATAGCATGGCGTGCCGTGAGTTGGCGGTGCCGTGAGTTGATGGTCTGTCTCATGTTTATTTTTTTAAGTACCGGTGCTACAAACCCAATTCCCAAAAAGTTGGGACACTATACACATTGTGAATAAAAACTGAATGCAAATATGGGGAAGTTTTAAAATTTTGTTAAAAATAGAACATAGATGACAGGTGAAAAGTTTAAACTGTGAAAATGTATCATTTTAAGGGGAAAATATGTTGATTGTAAATTTCATGGTGCCAACAAATCTCAGAAAAGTTGGGACACGTAGCAATAAGAGGCTGGAAAAGTCAATTGCAAAACAGCTGGAAGACCAGTTACCACTAATGAGGTCCATTGGCAACTTGATTGGAGTATAAAAAGAGCTTCTCTACCCATCTTCGCTTCTGAGAGGCACTGTCACTCAGAAGCGAAGATGGGTAGAGAATCACCAATTCTTCCAATATTGCGCAGAAAGATAGTGGAGAAATATCAGAAAGGTGTTTACCAGCGAAAAATTGCAAAAAGGCTGAAGTAATCATCATCAACAGTGCATAACATCATTCAAAGACTCAGAGAATCCGGAACAATCTCTGTGTAAAAGGGTCAAGGCCGAAAAATCATACTGGATGCCCATGATCTTCGGACCCTTAAACGGCACTGCACTGCAAACAGGAATGCTTACTATAAGGGAAATTACAAAAAGGGCTAAGCAAGACTTCCAAAAAACATTGTGGGTGAACATAATTCATCGTGCCAGCCGCCGTTGCCAGATGAAACTCTACAGTACAAAGAAGAAGCCATTTTTACGTTTGCAGACTGTTGTAAGAAGAAGAGAGGATGCCTCACAGTGGTGACAATGGCCTTGTCCCAACTTTTTGAGATTTGGTGACACCATGGAATTTAAAATCAACATAGTTTTCCCTTAAAATGATACATTTTCTCAGTTTAAACTTTTGACCTGTTCTCTATGTTCTATACTGAATAAAATATAAAAAAATTGGCACTTCCATATAATTGCATTCAGTTTTCATTCACAATTTGTATAGTGTCCCAACTTTTTGGGGAATTGGGTTTGTACATTTTTTTTGATACCGAGCCGTTTTTGTGCCAAAACATCAAGGTACGGTACTGGTACCGGTATTGCATGCAACACTACAGCTCCTCCAAAAAATGTCTCAAGAAGCCATTTCCGAAAAGACACAGGAATTGGCTATTTTTGTTTGAAGTAGCAATTTTAGGCAAATTTCCAGCATGTTCCTAAAAGACAGACTCATCCTACAGATTTTTCCAAAAACAACCAAATTTGTCCTTTTGTTATCGAATTTAGACCAACATAGATACTGTAGATGATGCTAATTTGTAAAAGCATTTTGAGTTTGTCACTGCATGTGGCCGGAGCAAGGCAGAAATGTTGTTGTCATAAGTAAATTAATTGAAAAATCGGAAGCACCCAAACCCCAAAAGATAACAGCTACTTGCTAGAGCATAGGTTACCTTAACAAGTGATACAGTTGCTGGCTAAAAACACTCAAGTAATGTTAAAATGGTACCGAATTATATACTAGAATATACTATACACTTTTTGTGTACTGTGACGGTCACACGCTGGCTGAATTACCTACCTCAATCTCTCCTTAATGCAAATTTACAGAGACACCTCCAAAAAAGCAACCACATTATGCAGAATAACAAAAAAAAGAATGAAAAGTTTTTCTCTATCTATTCTGCAGATCACTTGTGAATCAAAATGTTAAGAATGTAATTTATTTATCGGACTGCCTTTTTTAAAAAAAAAAATATATATATATATATATCGAGCAACAGTGAGAGCAACAATGTGTTGTAGTAATCATAGCAATAGATAGTTAATAATAAATGGGGGAGGAAACATTGCCATAATGACATTCAGCAAGACTTTATTAGTTTGGAGGCCGAATGACATAATTAGATTAAAATAAAGGGCATGTTGTCAAATATAATTACGGGGTCTCTTTTAACCAACGGCGGCCATTTTTCTTTCATTTTTCTTAAGTGTGAGATGCAGGCCAATTCGAAACTGCTTCACTACAGTCTTGTCAGACTGGCTTCCTGTTTATTGCATTCATTTCTGCTAAAGTCAAACCTATCACATGCATTACATATCAATTTCATTGAATGTTGTTCGTAATTACCTAATGTATTAGAGATCTTCACAAATACATAACAAATCGTTGTTTCAAACCAAAATGGCAGGATTTGTGATGAGCATGGTCACAAATTAAACTTGTAAGTTGTAAGGTACCAAAAACTCTGGAGAAAAAAAAGTAAAGAGACATTCAGATCTGGGCTTCGCGGACAACACCACCATTTTTTGTCTGGACTGACAGTCTGACCAGTCACTAAACATTTACAACTTCTCGCTGCAGCTGCACATATTTCACATTCCCGATTTAAGTTGATCACAAACATCTTGCCTTGTCTCTAACAACACCATTTCTTGCGTAATTAACCGGCAACGATGCATGTATCCCTTACGAAAGGCACTTGCTACATGTGTGTGTCAGCGCAACATGGCAACATACCCCCAAAAGACTTGTAAATTATTAGCATCCAGCACCTCTGTGTCTTGTTGACATGAAATTCAGTATGCAGGATGCAAAAAAAAAACAAAAAACCTCAAAGAACCAATGCTGTCAAACATAAGGTAGCTGGCTATTTTGGTTTGAAGGTTCTGTTTTTCAGGGAGTTGGTTTAGTTGCAGAGTTCATACCTGAAGTCCTCCTTCTATGGAATTACAACCAAATTTAAACCATGTATGAGTCAATATCAACATAAACAAAAACAAAAAAGTATCAACATAAGGCACCTTTGAGACTATAGAGCGCCTCGTTGCGGCATAGAAATTCTCAAAATGACCTGGTGGGATATATTCCAGTTACCGGAGGCTTTGAGTGCTCAGTGGGAGAGGGGTCGTCTCCCATCGGTGAGGTTGTGGGTTCGGTCCTCAACCCTGGTGACCATGTTGATGTGTCTTTGAGCAAGACACTGAACCACGATTTCCTTCCAATGGACCAGGCAGCGCCCTGCGTGGCAGCAGTCGGTCGTTAGTGTGTAAATGTGTGTGAATGGGTGAATGTGAGGCATTGTAAAGCGCTTTGGGTACCATATGGTGTAGTTAAAGCGCTATATAAAAAGCAGTCCATTTACCGTATATTTTCAAACATGGACTGTTTGTTTAAGAAAGATGCTAAATGAGGCAGCATCCATTTTCCCACGAAAGGGTTCTAGCCGAAATCACCAAGTTAAATTTTATACCTTTTTTAGACCATTATGAGAAAAATTTTTGACCAACTTCAATCATAGCAAGCTGGTGCTTTCTGGCTTTCACGTGTGACTCAAAGGCATTCACGCTCAAAGTCCCCAACTTTATTTTTTTGCATACTTTGCCACAAGCCGAGTGCCTATCACCTACTACTACCTCTCAAACAGCTGGGAAACTTGGTACTTTCAAGCCAATTCTTGTTAAACTGACATTTACCCATTTTACAGAAACATGTTGTTAACACTATTCTGACTAACTGCATAAACTCGGTGGAAACGAAAACTTGAAAGGTACGATACGCGGTAGTGGACACACTGAGCCACTTAATTGTATTGCTACATTCACACCAAAAGTGAAGGGAGCGTTTCGCCTCGCTTTACTCACTAGCGTTTCATTGCCAGAGTGTACACGGGCGTTTCATTTGCGCACACTGAAGAAAGGGGCCTTTCTTTGCTTCACTTATCGCAGCCACTTCTACTATGGCAAAACTTCTCCCAGAAAAAAAAAAAAGTTTCAACATTGCAATAAAGTGTCCGACACCGCTCTATAATGTTATTGATAATGCAGATAAGGTAATTCAGGGTTCTATGTTAAGCCTTTTCGGGTGGTGGCCATGCCAGAACCAGCACTGGCCCTGTATATTGATAGCCTTGGGCCGATAGCTCACATCAGAATTTGGTTAATTTAACATTTTTCAAATCAATACTATTCATCGTCTCCACATGCGTGTATTTTTATTTTTTTATTTACTTTACAAAAGATTCACCAATCTCGAGTGTTGAAAATCGCTTTCTTTCTTTGATGATGCAATGTCAATGATTGAACAAACATTCCGTTTCTGAAGATGACATCAACACAGCATATCACCGGAACTCGTCACTTCATCATCACAAACACAACACCACTTGGCAAAACAAAATAGATAGCTGTAATAAGAGAAAAAAAAATAAGAGAATAAATAATGTAATGATTCCTAATAAGAGATAAAGTAATTCACAATTAGTAAAACTAAAAGATTGTGTATTATACATTAAAGTGTTGATTTCATCACATTTAATGATCAAATTTCTTGGGCCATTTATATTTTTACCGGTGTCCAGACACCCTGTACAATACACAATAAAATAAATTTTAAAAACTAAATACATAAATAAAATAAAAGTAAAATATCTAGTGGCTATTGTGAGTATGGTTGTTCGTCTCTGTGTGCCCTGCGATTGGCTGGCAAACAGTTCAGGGTGCACGCCGCCTACTGCCCGAAGCCAGCTGGGATAGGCTCCAGCGCCCCCCGCGACCCTTGTGAGGAAAAACGGTTAAGAAAATGGATGGATGGATATCTAGTGGCCATAAAATTCACATTCAAAATATGTTTTTGTACAAGTTTTTTTTTTCAAGGCAAGTGCAAATAATTAAGATTCAATACAACAGCGTGCCTTAAGTAGCTCCCATTTAACAGTTCTCCACACAAACTGTAGTGTCTCCGTCTGAACACTTGGTGGCACACTGGGTTGTACCCACATAATGACATTCTTCATAGGCCGCCGAAGAAGAGCACCGCAAAGGGATAGCGTCATGTGCTAACTTCGAATCAAAGTTGTAAATAAAATGAATAATGAAAAATACAAGACTAATTGTTGAGAATGCTGCACAGATCATCAAACTCAATGTCCACTACAGGCACAGACAGCGACCCCCACTCGATTTAAAACTTTTTACGGCAATTAAAGGGTTTTATCTGCAGTGATCCGAATGCAACAAGCTAGATGCTATGCTAACCACCACGAACTACCCGCCCGCCTGAACTACATTAACCACAATACAAATGCACCACCTCAAAAGCATCCCCTTGTTTTGGTGTGTTCTTTTTCTACAGACAGTTAGATAAAGTTGCTCGGAATGGACAGGGCGGATATAAGAATTTAAGACTTGGGTAAAATTAATTTTAGACCTGTGATGAATTTTTTTAATTTTTTAAGACATTTAAGCCCTAAAAATCATGTTTCTGAATTTTAATTCACTTTTTAAGACTTTCTTAGACCCCGCAGAAACCCTTCAGTCAAATTAGTTAAATACATTTTATGTACATGGCATTTTGGGGGGTAACAACAATCTTATTTCACTTTACGGGGACTTCAACTCCACAACCCATTTTGAATGTCTTTAAACAAGGAGCAACATTTGTAAACATAAAAAATACAGTGGTACCTCGGAGTTTGAACACAATTCGTTCCTGTGAAGTGTTCAAAGTCCTAATTGTTCAACCTCCGAAACATTTTTTCCCACAGGAAATAATATAAATGCAATTAATCCGTTCCCAAGCTCCAAAAACTGAAAATTCCTATTTTAATTTCTATTCATGTAAAAAAAAAAAAAAGTACACCCTGTACAGTATTTAAATAAAAAAAAAACATACTTTTTTTGTTGTGGTGTGACGGCCTCAGCGCTACCACACAAGAGCATTCGGCATCGCTCAACTTCACTCGGCTACCCGATCAAGGTACGTTTGGCATTGCTTGGTTTGCTTGGGTGTTCAAACTCTGAGAATGAGGTCAAACTCTGAAGCATTTTTTACTCAGATTTTTTGGTCGAAGTTCGATTTGTACGAGTTTCGAGACATTTGAACTCCGAGGTTCCACTGTAATGGAAAATATCTAACATGCTTTGAGCACATTTAAAATATTGTAAGTAAATGATGCATAGAAAATACAGTATGTACGAGTAAAGAGAAGTTGTTTCTGTCATTAAAGCCTTAGATGGAAGTTATGTTAACAAAGCATTTTGTTTTGAAAGTGCCACTTTCCCCGGATTTTGGGCACTATTTGGTAGAGATAAACAGTCCAAGAATAACAAGCAGCAGTAGTAATTAGTTGTTTTCACTGGCATGTGAGCTAATATCTGTCCAGTTTCCATGCTAGCTTGCGCTTTTCGTAAGTCCTCCGCATTTGTTCCCATTTGCAGAATGTGTCATGTTTATTCATTTATTTTTGTAAACAGTGCAGATGGAGACAATCTTTGTACAATTTTCTGCTCCAACATCCTCTCTGATGTTGGAATTTGGCTAATGCCGTTGAATGAAAAACACACGTGTGCACGTATGCGTCTTTTGGCTTCTGTGTGTGTGTTGCTGGAGGCCGCCCTGGTGATTACATGGGGGATTATGGAGCGGCCTTTTAAGGGCCAGCTTGTTTGTTTTCACTTGAGCCTAAAGGATAGCAGGGGCTTTGAGGGGATCACACAAGCGGGCTATATGTTTTAATTTATTCCTCCCTTTGTCCGCCTTCTCCCGGTCTTACTCTTTCTATGTAACTCCTCATTCTCCTCCCCGCTGTGTTGGTTTAATAGAGGGCACCGGTGACCAATCAGCAGGCCGGGATTATCGCACAGTCGGCCGTAATTGAATCTTAGCTGTCGGCACGGGAACTGGGCAGAGGGATATTGGGGCAGCCGGGAGCGTCTTAGAGGGATGGAAGGTTTATTTTTTTCTCTTTTTTTTGTTCTTAATGACGAGACATGTACATATTCCACCATCTCGACACATTTTGACCTCAAGCCCGCACATATAGCCTTCATAAAGCTTTTATTTAATAAAGGCTTATGAAGGTAATAACGTTTATGGCTTTGCCCTTCATAACATCAGGACGCAGCGATAAAAAAGTAATCGTCAGTCTGGTTCATCAGACGTGTCAACACAACGCTGGAACTCACCACATGGTCGCAACTAGTGAAGCAATAATGCTACACTTTATATGACTCAATCTACACTCAACACTAATTTATAACAAGAGTATCATTATTGGACTCCAAGGTAATGTTTGTACCAGCCATTTAAAAAATAACAATCATCTAATGAAAATCAACAAAACATTAACAAAACACCTACCTACAGCCAAAAAGAACCAACCGACCAGCCCCCCCAAAAAACAGCCCAACAATCAGCCAAGTAACCACCAAACTAACCACCAGCCCAAACTCCTTCCTAAAAAAAAAACTGGATATGAACCAGCAAAAAATACCAACAATTGATGAACCAGCAAAAAAATTAATAAAGATACCAACACAAATAATAATAATAATTAAAAAATAAATAAAAATAACAATAGACCAGCAAAATAACAACCAACTGACCATCCATGGAAAAAAACAATGGACCAGTGAAAACAACAACCAATAAACCAGTCAAAAGTTACAACCAGCCAAAAGACCCCAATCCACCAGCCCCAAACGAACAAACCAACCAACCAACCAGCCAAAAACTAACCAACCCAACCCAACCCAATCATCAGCCCAAAAAAACAACAACTCATCAACTCAGCGAAAAACAATCAATGAATTGGCAAAACAAAACAAAACAATGAACCAACCAAAACATAAGCAACCCACCAGCCATAAAAAACAACCAACACTAAACCAACAAAGAAAGAAATAACTTGCAGAAAGAGAAAAAACTAACCATGTAAAACTGCAAGAAACCATCCAACCAAACCACTAGCCAACCAAGAACACCAACCAACCACACAAACTAACAAAAATAACAGTAACGCGCCAGCAACGAACTAGCAAAGAACCAACCACACCAGAACCCCCCCCCCAAAAAAAAAACAACCAAACACCACCACTTTAACAAAAAGCAAGCAACTAAACCAACCAACCACTAATGTGCTCAACAGTCCAAGTAAGAAATGTTGGTGATGATCTTGAAAAAGTTGCAAATCCAGGCAAGTATTTTCACAGTCTGTGTGGCACATTTTACAGTAGCTCTGAGCCTCAGGCTGCCTTGACTCTGTCCTGTTGGTTGTGTTTTGTTTAAGCGAGTAAGCTTTAATTCAGTGATTTGTGTGTGTATTTTCTGCCATCTCAATCACACTTTATCAACTGTGACTTTTTTTTCCCTTCCCAAGCGCGATCAGTACAACTAAATGAATGTTCATCCCTAATTACAACGTACATCCATATTTGTTTGTATGTGGATATTCTATTTACTCATGATTGAGGCCAATGTGCAGTTGTGCACATTGCGATTTTCAAACCAGCATTTTTTTTTTGGCTTCCAGACAATTGCTTTGACTTGATGCTTGGTTTGTGCTCTGCCATGCACTGTCAACGGTGGAACCTTACATAGACACGAGTCTGCTTTTCCAAATCATGTCCAATCAATTGGATTTACCACTCGTGGACTCTAAAACACAACAAAAAATTCCAGACGCACTGTGCATTACACTTGCATATGCCTTCAGGCTCCATTTTAACATCCTCTGATTGGGCTTGTCTGCGCTAATGGGCCTCATAAAGCGCCTCCCGCCCCAAATGAGAAGCGAAAAGGTCGACATAAAGTTGGGAAATAAATAAGACAACAACACGGCAAAATCAAAAAGAGAGAGAGTGAATGAGTCAAAATAGGCAAAGCCGTCCAAAGAAAAGCAAGCGCCGAATAGAAGTGGCCTTGTGTGCGAGTTAGCGACGAGGGCCGGCGCTGCATAGCAATGGCCTCTCGCCTCACACTTTAATCAGCCGCCCTGCGCTAAACATGGGCCAGCCCTCCTCTTCCTCCTCCACCACTCTGGACTCATTTAATCAGAACCTCGACTCGTCTGCATGCATCAGCGTTGCACAAAGAGCAACAGCGTGTGAATGGAAGAATGGGAAAAGGAGCCTCAGAGACAAACGCACCAAGAGAGAGAAAATAGACTTCTGCTCTCCTCCTCCTCCTCATACAGAAAGAGGAAGGTGACATTTTTTTTAAGAGGTGACACGGTTGATTTGTGTGAGCTCGCATTTTTAATAAATGCTCAAGGGGGACTCAGACTGGCTTAAACCAAATACAACTACAATAGCACACTTCTGCCAAGGCAGAAGTGTTAAAGTACATTTAATTGTGTTTTTTTGTTGTTGTGTTACTTAAATGGCTGCGTGTCACAGGGACGATAAAGTGAGATATTTTCAATGGGGTATTACTTTTTAAAAATTATTTGCCGGAATGTTCGCTCACAAAGAGCTGACTTATAGTGGTGGGAAGTAACAAACCCCAAATACTTTGTTATTTGACTTGAGTAGCTTTACTTAGTACTTGATTACAGTGGAACCTCGGGTGATTAATCCTTTCCAGAAAGCCTGATTAAAGCTGAGTCAAAACCAAAGCAATTTTTCAAATACGGAATAATGTAAATCCAATTAATTCGATCTGGACAACAAAAACATTTTACATAAAATTACTGTAGCTTTTCATAAATAATTGAGTTTGATAAATTTAAATGACTAATGTAAGTGGCTGGCACCCGACGAATGCATTATTCAACAGTGCAAGCTTATTTTAACAATTCAAGGCCTAATAAGCCTCAAAGTCTGCCTGGCGACACTTGCACAAGTTGCAGCAACATTGGCATAACATCCTGTCAAAAATTGCGCCCTCAGAATAAAAGTATGCCAGTTTAACAACAATTTCACCACACTTTAATCTAAATGTAACTGTTAAATAAGCCACCATGTGATCCAAGAAAGTGTGGTGATGAGGCTGTTTTATTATACTGTGTGCTTTTTTATGTTGAAGGTCTGACCTTCGACATGATGTGTTACATTGGTGTGGCCGAGCAGACAGGGAGGATTATTGCCTTGAGCTGTAAATAAAAGATTGCATTGTGGAATAAGCCTTGCTGTCTGTTGAACCCTTTTAACACAATTAACAAAATACTTCGAATGAAAACGCATAGATTTCTGAGAAATGAATGGGTCACGTTTAAAAAAAAAAAAAGAGTGGATTTACAAAAACAAGAACAAAATTTAGAATTACACTCACTCACTCCCTTACTCCCTCCCATACTCCCTAATTTACTCCCTCATTTACTCACTCACTCACTCACTCACTCACCCACTCACTCACCCACTCGCCTTCTGTTTCCATTCATTCTAATTAAAACACAACGCCGGCTAGCGCGCGGAACTTGGTGCTTTAAACCACAACTGGCAGCTTCCTGTTTGTGGTGAACTTTTCCGTGTTTTTCTCTTTGTTGTTGTTGTTTTTCTTTCCCGCTACGAAAGTGCACAAAAGTGTTTGGGAGCCATCGCTGTTGTGCTTGAATAATCCTCGGCTGAGGCCAATTAAGTATTCGCAGTCAATGGGGCGCCAAAGTGTTTCTTTGCCTGGAATGTGGATGCTGCTGTTCAGTTTACTCGCTTCACTTTCTTCTCAATTGTTCCATTACGTGAACAAAGCTTCTCTGCAGGAGAAAGTATTTCCCCTACAACCCCTCCGCCTGCAGGTGTAAAAAAGATTTTACGACAAACCGAACTGAAGGTGCCGATCCCTGCCAATGTGCCGTAGCTTGGCGGGGCTTTGAAGCGGTCAAATGCGTTCTTATTTTTATTCTTGTTCAGCAGTATTTTGCATACACTTGAACCCATGTGGGCTTTTTGTAATGTCTGCTGCGATGAAGAAAAACAAGTTTTAAATTTATGCTAATGTGCATCTCGAGTCCAATGCTAATGTGGGTCTTTTTCAATAACAACACAGAAAGCCGTCTTTGTGCATTACATGAATCAGGAACTGGTTGTGTGACTGGACACTCGTAGCCTAGCATTTTTGCCCAATCAGTCTGTTTGAAGATTCTAGGAAGAAGATTTAAAAAAAAAAAAAGCAACAATGTCATGGCATTGCCAGAAAAGTTAATCTGATATTCTGTGCCATCTTAAAATGTCCCATCATCTTTTGCTAACTACTAATTAACAACTAACTCATTCACAAAATTTCACTCACTCACTCACTCACTCGTAACTGCAACTGACCCATTTACTAACTCAGATACAACTCATTAACTCACTTGCTCATACACAACTAGTCACTCAAAACATAGCCATTAACTAAAAATTAACTCCATCAATCAAAATTAACTCATTCACTCGCCTGCTCATTCAGAATTTACTTGCTCACTCACAACTAAGTCACTCAACACTGACAGACTCACACACTCACACAGAACTCCTGTACATTGTTCACAATCAAAACACTCCTTTACTAAAAAAATAAAAATACTCACAAGTCATCATGTGACTCACAACTCACTAACTTAGTTGGTCATTCAAACATCACTTGCTCATTCACAACTAAATCGCTACTCAACACTTTCTGACTCAACATATTCACTCACTCACAACTCACTCACTCACTTATTCACAACTGACGTCCAACTCACAAACTCAGTCATTCATGCTTCACTCAAAAATACAGTATGTACAACTGACAACTAAATTAATTACTTGGTCAATCACAACTGACCCATTCACTCGCTCATTCGCAAATCACTTGCAAGTCACTAACTCATTCGCTCATTCAAAACAACTCAAAATCGAAATCTTTACTCACCCACTCACAAACCTACTCATTAACTTAGCAGTGACTCACAACTCACTAACTAATTCTCTCACTCACTAGTAACTCATTCACCTGCTCCCTCACAACTTGTAATTTACTTACTCACAACTAAATTGCTCACAATTAATTGGCTCCCTCCTTCAAAAATTACTTGACACATTCACTAACTGACTTGCTCAGTCACTACTAACTCACTCACACAGCACACTCATTGACTATCTCCCATCTTTTTTGTAACTCACTAACTCAGTCAATCACTAAAAATTTACTCACTTAATCACTCACAAGAAGCCGACTCAATACTGGCTTTCTAACTCACTTACTAAACAACTCACAATTAAATATTAGCACAATTAGCTCAAAAACTTAAGTCAAAATTTACTTGCTTTTTGACTAAGTCCCTCGCTCGCTCGCTTACTCACTCACTCACAACGAAGCCCATTCGTGCAGAATCTGATGCTGTGTCAAAATTGGCTTTTTAGGTCTCTGTCTGGGCACGTCCGTATTAATGAAAGCCGCCTTGACAACAAGCTCAAAAGTGTGAGCTGCAGGCTTCAATTAGCTCATCACCGAATCCAAACTTAGCGCAATTGTCAGCTGTCGCACGCCCGCAGCTCTCAACGACTTCCTCCGAGGTTTGTTTTCCTTCACCGACGGGGTTTCCAATCCCTTTGAAAACAAGCGTGGGTAATTAAAGATGTAATCATTTTTTGCTTGCGCAAACATGCAATCGCTTCGGAAGCAAACTTTTAAACATTTACACTCGTGTTGTTTTTGTAGCAACACGCTGGATATGCCACCCCTGAAATATCCGTCGGCATCATCAACTCTGTGTTGATGGTTAATGTGTTTTCTTTAACCGGAAAGTCCCCCACACTGCTCCTCCCCAACAGGCGCAGGCTAAAGAAGCCCACACACTCTTTATTTACTCGGCATCACTCTTCTCAGCGGGGCTGCTCTGCTCGTCCATCTCCCGTCGTTATCTTATCGCTGACTGCTGACTGCTGACTGAGTGCACATGTCTGAGTAAAGCGGCGATAAGAAGATGTGACGGACGAAACGCAGACTCTCGCTAGCGACACTCCCTGTCTGGCCTTTGCTGCTGTGTTTATTTAACATTTATTTTCTTGTTTTTGTCTGTTTGTTAGGTGAGAAGATACAAAGTTTAACTGCTGACCTTGCTTTGCAACACTCAAAAGGTACTTACATTCTCCACTTGTATTTCCCATTTATGGGATACTCCAGTCTACAAATACAGTATTAACAAAAATGTAAATGTAAATTCAGTGGTAACTGTCTTAAACTTTTTTATTTTTTATCTTTATGAGCCGGTTGTTATTTGGAGTTTTTTGGGGTTTTTTTGGGACCACTTTCACTGTTTACTGAACAGGACCATAATCCAAATGCACAAATACATAATGAAAACAATCCCGTGGAATATGGAGAATTTGCTAAGCATATGTAAAATGGCCATATAGTCCCCTCCAAAAGTAATGGCAAAGTCATTAGTATTTATTTATTTATGTATTTATTTATTTATGTATACTGAATAAATTTGGGTTTTAATGAAAAAGTGAATATGAGAGTTATGAGTTCAGAATTGCAGCTTTTTTTCATAGTATTTACATTTAGATGTGTTAACTCAACCTTTTGTTTGAAGCCACTCACTTTTGAAGTGAACAAAAGTATTGGAACATACATTATTAGATTTACTTAAAGTGAATATCATTCAATATTTGATGGTAACCCATTACTTGCAATAACTGCATCAAGCCTGCCGCCCATTGACTTCACAGATTGTTGCATTCTTCATTTGAAATGCTTTTCCAGGCCTTAACTGCATCCTCTTTTCAGTTCTTATTTCTAGGGGTTACTCCCTTCAGTGTCCTCTTCAGGAGGTAAAATGCATACTCTATTGGGTTATGGTCCAGTGTTTGACTTAGCCACTCTAATGCCAAGCTCAAACTACGCAACTTTTTTTGTCTTTCACGACAGTCACGCTGTCAGATAACCCGATTAATTTGTTCTGTATCGTGGACCAGACGTGTAGTCACACTACAAGTCTGAACCCGACAAGACACCACCCGATCATCGCATGCTGTAATGCCAAGAGCACCGCGTTGGCACTAGTTGCCGGGGAGGCAGAACAAGAAAAGCGGAGGGAAGGGAGCGTTTGTATGAATGGAGCACGCGGGACAAGTGCGGCCGTGCCATTCTGCATAAACATGAGCGCATTGCTCTCGCTCCCTGCTCGGTAGTTATCAAACACTGAAATATTATATAGTGTTTGCATAATTTATGTAATTTATACTGCTTAAATATTTATTTGTATTTGACTTGTTTTAGTACAGTGCATTATATACATGCATTCACTCCGAACTGCCCTTCGAGGGGGAGAAACGACTTCTATAAAAAGATACTGTATATGTCTGTCTCAAAGATATTCCCATCCCTACTTATGCCCAAATCATACTTAAAAAGAAAATATTAGAACGACAGTCATAATATTTTTTTGTATGGTACTCTACACGTCGCTGTTTCTCCTCTCTCTCGCCTCCGCCTTTGCCTGACGATGGCAATGTTGGAAGGTGCATGGCTCCCGTCCATAAAATCAAAAATAATGTGACTTTTGATATCATTAGTGTCATGGTCTGTGTTTTGGTTTGTTTTATTGGTCATGTTTTCCTAGTGTGTCTCCCTTTGTCAATGTCTCGTCAAGTTTTATCATGTCCTCCTGTGCTTGTCAACCAATCCGTGCCCTCAGCCACTTGTGTCTTGTCCAGGTGTCTCTTGTTGTCTCGTCAGTTGGCTTGTATTTAGTTCTCTGGTTTTGTTCAGTCTTTGTGGAGTCATTGTCGCTGTTACACCCATGCCATGTCCTGTCGTCATCATTTCCTTGCTTCGCAGTGTTCCGTTTTGGTTTTTGCCTTGACTTGTGTTTTTCGATATTGTTGAATTTGTTATTTTCGCCAAGTACCTTGTTTGCTTTTTTCTTAATTAAAACCCCTTTTTTACTGCATCCTTGCCTGGCTGCTTTTGCTCCCTGCATTTGGGTCCTCCACCAAGCTCTATCCTTCTGACAGAATGACTCCACCACAGAAGGACCCAGCGGGAGCGCTGTCATGCCAGGAACAAATACTTGCCTCCGGAGCCCTACTAATGGCGTTGTTGGATGAAGTCTGGCGTTGTTGGATGAAGTCTGGCGTTGTTGGATGAAGTCTGGCGTTGTTGGATGAAGTCTGGCGTCGCCGGGCTCCGGCTGGTGGCGCTCTGGGTAGCAAGCCTCAAGTCCCCGAGCCAGGTCTGCCGCCGCAGCCTCAAGTCCCCGGGCCAGGTCTGCCGCCGCAGCCTCAAGTCCCCGGGCCAGGTCTGCCGCCGCAGCCTCAAGTCCCCGGGCCAGGTCTGCCGCGCCAGCCTCAAGTCCCCGGGCCAGGTCTGCCGCGCCAGCCTGAAGTCCCCGGGCCAGGTCTGCCGCACCAGCCTGAAGTCCCCGGGCCAAGTCTGCGCGGCAGCCTCAAGTCCCAGTACCGGCAGTGCCCCGCCCCGGCCTTTCTCGCCTATGCCGCTGCAGCCCCTGGCCTCCTTGCCTCGGCCGCTCTCGTGCAAAGTCTCTTCACCTCTTCCATGGTGGCTTCAAGCCCATGAGTGTGGACAGGAGGCGCACGTCCCACTGCTGTCCTCTTCTCCTCGTCTGGCGGCGCACGTTGTGGTCGCCTTCTGCTCCAGTGTGGCATCCAGGACGCCCTCCGGACCGGCGCCGCCCGGCTCTCCTTGTCTGGCTTCCGGGACGCCCTCTGGACTGGCCTTGATGGGTGAATCAGGTTCCCGCCTCTGTGCCCCCCTTCGCCCGCCCTGTTTTTGGACTTTTTTGTTTTAGGGACGTCTGGGAGCCATCCCTCGAGGGAGGGGTACTGTCATGGTCTGTGTTTTGGTTTGTTTTATTGGTCATGTTTTCCTAGTGTGTCTCCCTTTTGTCAATGTCTCGTCAAGTTTTATCATGTCCTCCTGTGCTTGTCATCCCGGTGTCAACCAATCCGTGCCCTCAGCCACTTGTGTCTCTCGTTGTCTCGTCAGTTGGCTTGTATTTAGTTCCCTGGTTTTGTTCAGTCTTTGTGGAGTCATTGTCGCTGTCACACCCATGCCCTGTCGTCATCATTTCCTTGCTTCGCAGTGTTCCGTTTTGGTTTTTGGATATTGTTGATTTTGTTATTTTCGCCAAGTACCTTGTTTGCCTTTTTCTTAATTAAAACCCCTTTTTTACTGCATCGTTGCCTGGCTGCTTTTGCTCCCTGCATCTGGGTCCTCCACCAAACTCTATCCTTCTGACAATTAGAGTATGTGTTTCTCATATTAAATGGCAACAAATGTGCAAATTGTGTGCGCTTTATGAGCTCAAGCAGCATCGCCGCAGCAGGGTATTTTTGGATTTTTTTTTTTCGGGTTCACCTGTCTGGCCAAGTCCTATGAGAAATAAATATATATATTTTTTTATTTTTAATTTAACTCTTTGACTGCCAGACGTTTTCAGAAAAGGGATGCTGTTTGGACTATGGAAACACACATACTACCAAATGAAAGATTGGACTCTCATCTTTCTTCAGAAAAAAAAGTATGTTTCTACCTTACAGTATTCCGTTTTTCAGTAATCAACAATAGAAAATGGTTAGTTTCACCCAAATGCTCTGTTTTGAAACAAAATATGGAGAAATCAAGCTTTTTGTGAAACGATATTATTTCATGCACTCTAGTGAATTTGACACCTTTTTTTTCCATGAATGATGCCACAAACACCTAAACAGTGCTTTACTTCTGTAAACACTACCACCAACAATGAAAGTGTTTTTTGATAGCAAAATACGTTTATTTACATTCAACAGTGTACCAATTTGACAAAACAATTCGGCAAACTATTTGCAAATGTGTATCACTACTATTTACAATTGTGTGGAGGTTTCAAATACAGTTTTTCTTTTTGTAACACTCCCCTGCGTGCAAGGAGACGCAGCAGGATTTACACAACAGATTAGTTTCACTGCGATTGCCCCTGACGCTACACTTTCTTGCCGGCTTTTTTTTCCGGGGAATAGCAAGTATATACTGCAGTGTGTGTTTGGCCATGTTGCCATCAAGTCTACTATCAGGATTATGATACGGTGACGTTACGGTGGTGTTACGTCTGGCTTCCTCGTGTCCTTCAGTTCCTATACCGGGTGGTCAGAGATGTTCTGATCCATCTTATCCACTCCATTCATGGTGGCATCGTAGTCCATAACCAGTGTCTTCTCCGTGATCAGACTGTACCCACTCCTCCGATGAATATGCATTGCACTCGGGGTACTCTTCATCGTCCGATTGAACGTCCGCCTGTGCAGAAGTGCTTGGTTGTGCTCCGCGTTTTCCGGAATTAGCACCGCTAGCCGGTGAGGCTTTATGACATGATCATAGCGTCAACGCTTCCAACTTCGGCGTCAACCTCGGAGTCACCATCATCATCATCGTCGTCGTCATCAATGTGCTCTTTAGCATTGGTCGATGCTTTTCGTCTTTGAAAAAAATGCTCAAGCATGAGCTGCTTGCAACTGGTTGCCATTTTCGCTTTCTCAGCCATTCTCCCCTCAACACTCTAGCTCCGCCTCACGTCTTCTACTGACGCCTACCCAATCTTGTCCAAAGAGAGTCATCGCTGCCATCTAGTGCCCAAAAATAGGCATTATACTAACTAGATCTGCTTGATACTTTCAGCACAGCTGGCCAAGGCTTTCCTAAAAAAATAACCCCAAAAAACATAGTGAACGTCTTTTAACGTCTTTGGCAGTCCTCCGTAGGATTTTACTAAACGTTATTTAATGTTTTTGGCAATCAAAGAGTTAATTAAAAAAAATTAAAAAAAATTAAATCCCTCTCGCTATTGGTCAATGCTGCGGAACCAAAAAGGACGACGACGTAGGTATGTCACATTGTGCGACAAGACGAGCAAAAATTCTGACATGCTAGACTTTCATCGTAATGGTCGTGAATCGTTCCAGACAACAGGTGGCCAATCGTTGAACGTGTCACACAGGCGACGCTACGTCAAGACAACTCAAAATCGTTTATGACATGCCCCGTTTTTCCATGACACGTCGGTCGGGCCAAAATCGGGCTATTTTCTTGTAGTCTGACCAAGGCATAAGACCTTCCACTTCCTCCTCTGTTGAAGTCCTTTGTTGTGTTGCAGTGTGTTTTGGGTCAATGGATAGTTGCATGAGGACGCTTCCCCCGATTATGAAAAAGTCTCAAAGTTCCATACCAGAAATGTACCAGGAAGTCTGTCATTTTGGTAGGAAGTGGCCATTTGGTGAATTATATGGCCTTTACTTTGACAAACATCTACGATATAATTTGCTAGACAGCTACATGGTAAAGATTTTCTGTTCATACATGCCCTCTAACAGGGGTGGGACATTTTGTCATAGATGTTGATAATTTCAAGGATTAGCGATATAAAAAAGGGGTGCATAAGCCCATTAATTTCCACAGTTTTAATTTGTTTCTGTAATTTTAATCAAACAATTGTTTATTTTTATTCCTGTGGCACATCACCAATCATGATGGCGGAAAGAATTGCAAAATTAAAATATTTCATTGAGAAAAAGGAAGAAACATCAGCAAAAAAGAAAAATTAAGGGAGCAAATGCCCCACCTCCCACTGTTAACATTTTTCTTGCTAATGAACGTTAATTTCACTACATAGTCTGGATGTTGTGAATTTGTGTGTGAGTAAGGACACATGTTTGCATTGTGTATTTAGGTCGAGTCTCCGGTCGGCTAACTGACAATTTAAAAGTCCAATACGATGGCCGACCTCATCAATAAGAGTCAATGCATGTTCAAATCCCCTAGAAGCAAAACAGTTATTATCAGTTCCCAGGCACAAATTGGCAATTTTGCTTTTAATAATAAGAGCGTGTGTTGCATCTGTGTTGCTTTTTTTTTTTTTGGTAGGCGTAATGCGTTCCCTCCGGGCGGCAATTAGCTCTCAATGAGCGCTCGCGTGGCAGGCTCCGGGGACAATTAGCGTGCGGTGTTAGTAAGCGACTTGTCATATTTTGTAGCACACAATAAGCCCAACACAAACCACCCACTGTGGACTGCCTTGGAAAAAAGGACACCACTGCAGTGTGTGTACAGATTAAAGGAAAATCCCAAATAAACGAATGCAGACGCTCCCTAACTATGGATTTTAATCTGTTTCGTGACTGTGCTCCTAATGCAAATTACTCTTATCTCAGATTGGACATACTGAGTGTCTGACATTTATTTTCCCCCCTTTTTTGTCCCTTGAAATGAATCTTGGCTTGCACTATTGGTTTTCTCCAAGAGTTCCGCAGTGTTCTGGAATGAGCGTACATGATTAGCATTCATCCCTCTCGCCACGACCAGCCACTGTGAGAAAATGTCAGACAGCCGTCTTGGTAAAAGGTAAAATGTCAGGAACGCTGCGCTGGTGTCATTTGGAAAAATCCAACATGAGCAGCTTGATGTTGTTGTTCTTTAGCCCGCCCCCAAAATGTGTGAGGACGGTGAATACACCATATATCATAATTTGGATTATCATGGAGATGTGTTGGTGGTTTTATTGATCCGATTGTGTTCAGCTACTGTAGTCAGTGAGTTGTTGTACATATGCGACGTGTGTCTGTTTGCATGTATATTTTTTCTTCTACATGTGTTTTTTGTGTTAGTGTGCATGTGGTTTATGTTCTTATGTTTGCGTTACAAATTTGTGTGTCGGCAGACGAGTGTACAACGTATTCTAGGCTGACTATATTTTCATTTCCAAAAAAAGAGGACACTCAGCTTGACCTCGAGATACTTGATACTCAGATACAAGATCCCATACATTCAAACTATTTTGATATATGCCTCCTCTGTATGGGTAGAAAATAAAACAAAAAAAACATTACTCTCTTTTGAAGTCTTTTTTTTTTTTTTTTTTTTACTTCGAGCGGCGGTCCCGTCGCCTCCGGTGCGGCAGCCCAACATCAGCTAAAGTTCTGAGCCACCGTCAGCCAGTGCACAGTCTGCCAGCCACAGTAAACATTGCAGTGCACTCCATTTGCCGCACAACGAAAAACGGACAATTTCAAACCCGCCCGGATGCCCGGAAAGATAGTAATAAAGTGAATATCTCCCTGTAAAACAGCCTAATTCCTCACAATATCAAGCTAGCAACTAGCAACAGCAATGCCAAACACCATCTAAAATGAAACAGCCAAGCGAAGCACATCCACAAAGCCAAAGAAAGCCATTCTTTGTGAAAAGTATGAATAATTCTTTGTTCCTTACTTTGCTGAAGATCCGGTAGCTAAGGCATTGGTCTCCCATCCTTCAAAAGATGGCGTTTTCCCTCAAAAGAAAGGCGAGAAAATAGTTTTGTATTCTCCAGAGTGGCGCAACTTACCGCTTTGCTGTGCAGTGTGCACTAAGTGTGTTTTGAATTCACAAATGCACTGTGCATAGAAAGAATACAGCAACGTAAAAAGGCTGCGTAGTGATCTGCCTATTTGCGTAAAGGTCTTTTCTACTGGGAAACTCACTACGCATGCGCAAACACACATCGCTACGCGGACAGGGCTGGGAAAAACACAGTAGCGGTGTGCCTTCAGGAGGATAATTTTTGCAGCATTTTTGCCTGCAGGCCAGACGAAGTAATGAGTCATTTTTAATTGAGGTATGAAAATCACCAAATGTTGTCACTTTTAAACCTGTAGGTAGTGTAGGCTTTCTGAAATGAGGTAAACAATTAAAATAAATAGAAAAAGCCAAACGGTTTCAACTTTTCAGCCTGGGGTAGGCAGTGCCTACCTTGCCTATTCTGACAGCACGTCACTAACTGGAAGGCCTTTGCGCTGTTCCGTGGCTCAAGCCATTGTGAGCATTCTTTGGACAAATGTTACATATTGAGCCTTTGAAAAGGACAGCATCAACGTGGCTTCCGACCACCGCCGAGGTCACGCCATCGTAAAGCAAGCTCTTCATATATTCAGTGCTTGTCGTTATGAGACTTGGGAAACAAGGTCACTGTTGTTCCAAGACCATACACGCATACACACGCACACACATACGCATACCTTCACCCTATGGAATCAATTTATCCTGCCAGGAAGACATCGGATTTGCGCTGATGGAATCTACAGCAGAATCGAGGTCAGTGCTTATTCAAATTCCATCCCCGGGATAACTTGTTTTGTAGTTAAGAAATATTGTCTGCATGCACAAAGTTGACAATCTTGTATACCAATATTGTTGTAGTAATAATATGTGTATTTTCATTGGCTCATACAACTATTGCTGTGTCTGTATGTATGAAAATGCAGCTCATCCCAACATTCTGTTCTGGTCTAGGTAATTTGACCAACTTTGACAGCAATAAAAATAGCCTAAATGTCATTCTTTCACCCTGAAATTTGATAACTTTGAAAAATGTACTTTCTTTTTCTTTCTTTCTTTTTAATAGGTGGTGTAGCCTACCAGGTAAAATTTTGTGTCTGCTGAAATGGGTTTTAGATTTAACAGTATATATTAAATTAAAACAAAAACAGTGTTCAAAAGGGAGTTTGAAACATTCCAAGTATTTGTCTGCGGTTCCACCACATTTGCACAGATTTTCTAGAGAAATATGCGCATGTTGGTCTTTGAAGGGTCACAGTGGAGTCAAAATTGTCCCAGGACAAACTACATACAAGGCCAGTTAAGGAAAAAATGTTTGTGTTTTAGAGGTAAGTGGAATAGCAGAAACAAATTGGATATGAAAATTAGATAAATATTAGCCCAAGATACTAGTCTCACCAATGGTCACTTATTTGCTTCCAAAAACATATAAATACATCCTATTTTAAATGTTTTAAGTGTCCTTAAGACAAATTTAAATGTTTTGCAGTTTTTTTTATGCTAGACCATACACAGGTAGTAATTACAAAAAATGGCCAGCAGGTGGCAGTCATAAGAGAGCAACCGGGGCCATGTTTAAAACAAGCTGATTTCCCAAGAGTTCTAAACAGATTTGTAAATATCGATGAAACTTAGCTATATTCTAATGCTAATTGCTGTAAAACGGAAACAGATAGAAATATAATACTATTTTTTCTGATGAAAGAAGAGACTCTAATCTTTATTTTGGTAGGTTCCATGTTTTATAGCAATAGAACACATTATTCTGTGGGCCTTGCAAAATCAGTCAAAATCCAGTAAAACAGCCGGGAGTGAAGGGGGTTGCTTCAGTGAAAATGGCTTGGAGTGAGTGAGTTACCATGAAGCGCAAAAAAGTCTCAAGGAACAATCCCTGAAAGTGAACAGAAAGTCAGTCATTTTGGAATGAAGCGGACATCTTGGGTAAATTCCAACGCTTTGGTGAACTCCGCCTATGGAATTAGCCCAAAGAACCCATTCAATTGAAAACATTTAGGATCAGGATTTTTGGCCTTGGCAAAGGTCTACCTTCCAAGTGAGTGCCATTGGAGTAAATGTATTAAATCCTTGTCCCGCTTTACTTGAGTCCCTACAGTGAGTGTGCATAAAAAAATATGTGCACCGAGAGAGACGTGAGGAGCCGAATGAGTGCAAAGGATGTGACAAGAATGTGTGTGTGTGTGTCTGTGTGTGTTAGGGGGTCGTGGTGCTTGTCGTGTTGCAGGAACAGCGAGGGATGCCGGCATCTCAGAGGCAAATGGAGGAAGAAGTTGAGAAGCGGTGTGGAATCGAAGCTCAGGCCTCCCTTGCTGCCTTGTTAATCTCCGAGGACTTGACATTTGAAAACCTTCCTTCCTCCTCTTCATCCTCTTCCTCACTTCTTCTCAACTCACTGATGTGTGTAAATCCAGCAGTGAATAGACTGGAATTTCTCCCCCACTCTAAATCCCCTCCTCCCAAACCAGGAACGATTCCTCTAACTGCACATTCAAAGACCGACTTGCCCTAGAGAGTTTGTGCGACGGCTACCAAAAGTAACAACACAAATGCTAACCAGATAAAAATGCTAAACTGAAAAGAGTGAGTTTTCATCACTCAGTATGAGACGAGCATTGTGGGAAATTTTGATAACTATCCATGACACATTATTTATTTTTCAAATTCAGCACCCCTAATATCCGTTTAACTCAGCAACATGAAACTTGGTAGGCAACTCTAAATCCACAAAAATGGGTCAAAAATCAATGCCTGTAAAAACAACAATATAATAAGTCTGGTATCTTGGTTTGAGCAGGTCATGTTGGCCATTACCGAGTCATTCAAAGATGACCTCAAAATTCAGCCCCTGAAGCCAGTTTAACTTTCCAACATGAAACTTGGTAGGTAGCTCTAACATGACTAGACCCAACCCACGAAAATTCCTCTAAAGGCCATGCCTGAAAAAACATAGGCAGTCTGCCATCTTGGTTTGAACATGTCGTGTTGGCCATGCCTGGGTCATTCAAAACCACTCCTAAAATTCAGCCACCAAAGCCAGTTTAACTTGACAACATATTACTTTAGTTGGTAGGCAGCTCTAACATGAGTAGACCCACAAAAATGTAGCAAGAACTCATGGTTAAAACAAAACAAAACACTGGAAATCTGCTATCAAATGTTGGTTTGAAAAAACAGTTTTGGAGTCATGTAAGACCATGATTGGAGATCTTGTTATTGATTCATTTTCTTATAGCTACCACATTTGAATAATATTAGATGGATAAATAAAAACTAATATTCAACACAATGCATGCGGCTGTAGCATGATGGCAAAGTTTTATTACTTCCCATAAAACTTTTTTTTAATTTGAAAAATCTGCACCTGTAGCCAATTTCACTTTGCAACACAAACATTGGTCTATCCTGAATAGACCTACAAAAAGTCTCAGAAAGCCATGCCTGAAAAGACACAGGAGGTCTACCATTTTTGTTTGAAGTGGTCATTCTAGGGCCATTAAGGTGCAGTAACTTCTGTCCCGATGCTTTGATTTGCTTCCTTTATTTCCTCGCGAGTAGAGGGGAAGGAGGACAAGTAGGTCATCAGAGGTCACCCTTTATAAACAGAAAGCCATGCCTGAAAAGACACAGGAAGTCTGCCATTTTAGTTTCAAGTGGCCAATTTGGGGTCATTTTAGAAATTTCCAGGAGTCATTCAGAGTAACTTGTCACAGAGATTATTTCACACAACTACCGAATTAAGTACGTATATTAGACCAATGAAAAATTCAAAATTGCTAGGATTTTTAATTTTCGTCATGGGGTGTTGTAGCATGGAGCAAATTTGTTGGCTTGTCATACATCATAAGTCAGTTGTTTAACATGCAATTTGATACATATCATAGACCGTGATAAATTGCAAAACATTTTAGTTTTAGCCATTTTATATGGGCAGCGCATAGCAGAAAAGTTTGACTCATATTTGGAAATGGCCTTTCTTTTGAAGAAGTCGGCCCCTGTAGTCTAACATAACAGCATGAAATTGGGCAGGCATGTCTTTCATAAGAAACCTCACAAAAAAAGTCTAAAAAACCATGTCTGGAAAGTCAGAGAGCCTGCCATCCTGCATCCAAGCAGCCATGTTAGTGTAAAAACTCTAACAAACCCAGGCCTTTTGACACATTCAAACAAGGATGCTGCTTCCTCATCCTCCAATCAGCAGCAGTCCTATCCTCTTTTCACACGCAGGTCATGTTTCTGGTAGCTCGCAAACCCGGAGGCCCAAACAAAAACACACACACACACACTGTCATGTTCAATGGCCGGCAGCAGCAGCAGGTACGTTTGTGCCGAGTCACTGCAAGCGACGTGGCTGTCCGCTCACATTGGGGCCGCTCGCAAATATGACACGGCGAGACGCAGTGGTTGCTGGGAACAAGCAGCAGGGCAAAACCAAGTAGACAGGCCCTCTTCCAAGTAAGCGTGTGTGTAGAACAGAACAGTTTTTGTGTGTGTTTGGTTATATGGCGTTGTTATCCTCCTCGTAGATGGCCCAATGACAACGGTAGTAATGGCTTTTAATGCTGTGATGTTATGTTCTTATTGCCGCTATCAGTGCCAATGAATTGGTGTCAAAGCTCAAGCAGACACTTTCAGTCCACTTCAAGTCAATATTTAATGCATTTAGAGCACTTGTATGCTGCTTTTTATAGACTAGACTGTACATTTTAATTCAGTCTTTTAAGGGGTGCATCAATAATTGTGCGTACAATACGCACAGACAGGAAAGTCATGAATTCACAACTATTGAAAAACAGACAATGGCCACATTTGGCACAAATCCACAATCTGCTATTTTTGCCATCAAGACCTTATCAAGCAAACATAAATACCTTGTAAATGTCATACACCACATAAGAGTGTTGCTAATGTTTGCCGATTTATTCATTTTTTTGTGATTTTTTTTAAATGTTTTTTTTTAATTGCAATGTTTTGTTGAATGTGTCATTGGGGATGACTAGGTATTTTTTTAAAAAAATATATATATTTTTTTTATTAGTGAACGTTTAGAATTTTTGGTAACTTAACATTTTTGGCAAGTTGAAAATTGTTCCCAAGGTAAACTGAATGAGCTGAATGGTTTAAATTTAAAATGTGAATGATGTGAATCTGTTATGAATGTCATTGACTGTCCCATTGGAAATGGATGGGGATTTTGTTTTTTTTAATTATGTTGACTTTTTTGAAAAATGCTGAAAGCATTCACACAATAGTACTACTAGTAAAAGCCGAAGCCAGGATAAGACCGGCCCTCGCACCCCTTGTTTTAATGGCAAATCTTTAAAAACCTTGATGCCATGCTCCACCCACATTTGATGATATAGGCAAAAAAGCCCCACAAAAAAGAGTGCTTTACAGTTCAGTGCTGCCCATTAGTCTACGATCCATTTGGGGCTCTTTAAAAAGTTGTGTCCATGAAATTTGCCCAAAACATCTGCTTTCAAGTCAGAATGGCCAACATGGGTCCTTGAGACTTTTTCGTGCATCCTGCTATGATGGACAAGACCACCCAATTTTGTGTGAACTTACTTTTGGGGACTGATTTTTGCTTTAAAAATAATAATAAATTCAGGGGCAATTAACACCTGTTCATGGCAAGTCCTCAAAATAGTGATATTTTGATACCCTGTTCCACCCACGTTAGATGAAGTAGGCAAAAAAGCTTATTAATGGAGTTTCACCCATCTGTCTCGGATACATGCTACTGATTGGGGCTCATTTGGGAAAATGTACTATAGTACGAGCCTGGAATTTGGCCAAAATGTCTGCTTCAAACTAAACTCTTAACACTTCTTGTTCAGCATTAGGGTTGGGTGAATTTGAGACTTTTTTTTTGTGCGCCTCAATTTTGTGTCAATCAATGAAACTGGTGTTGATTTTTTTTTTATTGGTTGGCAGGTGGGTTTTGGAAACCCCACGTTTGTACATTTTTTATGGGCTATACATGCCTGTTTTGTCTTCTGAACAAATAATATGAATGATTAAAGTGCCTTATCAAGTTTTTGATCATCATCATCATCATCAGTTAATAGTGTTTATTTCAATTACAACAGCGCGTTAAATAGTGGCATTAAGAATGTGTTTAGTTGAGTATATTGACCAGCAAACAGCTGTTTCTTATCTGTCCACAGTTGTTTTTGAGGATGTTGGCTTATCAGCAGACACTTTGTAACCACAAAAGTATCCAGCAAAGACTACAAAGTTATCATCCTTGTAATGACATTGTCATCCTGTGGCTTTTTTCAATGTTTTTCAGCCATGTTGTTTAGTATGCGGCACGTACAAGCAAGCTGGTGTTGATTCAACATAATGACTATTGAAGGTCACTTGCACTGTGGTGAAGCACTTCACAGCATTATATTTTGATTTGCTGCTAAACAAAAAAAAAGTCAGCTTCAATGTTTTCATGCTCTGTGGAAAAAACACATGATTCAATCTATCTGATTCACTGTAATTCGGTAAACAATCAAAATGCTATCCTCTGAAATGTGACAAATGGATTATGTGATACAATGTGTTTAAACTTTGAAAATATTGCCTAAAACAATCTGTATGAAAAAGTAGTTTTACAATGATAATGTATTGCAATGACTTATGTCAATGATTTGGGGTCACTGACATTTAGTTGTTGGAATGTATCAACACGTTTATTGTGTTCAACTGAGGCCAATGTTGAATTTTAGAATGATCATTTCCTCATGTTCTGCTTGAATTGCTAATTTTCCCACTGGCAAAACCGTTCAACTTTATCATGGTACAGTAGTTTATTATTATTTTTTTTTTTTCTGATACAAGATTGATAAATGATTGAAACTTGTGTCACCGCTATTCTAATGGTTAGCATTAGCTCCCATGTAGCATTCACCTTTTAAAAATATTTACTAACTGTGCAAGCAGTAAATTCCACGGCCACTGGTTGGACCTGACCTGAGCTCATAATATTTTCCAGTCAATCTCACTGACACAATGAGGAAGGGAGGACCCAGGCGCAAGGAGTAGGTTGGTCTCAACGGCAGCAGTTTATTCACAAACTCAAAATCACCTCTAGCAGAGGAAAAAAACACTGAACACAAATTGCTCAAAAACTGGAGAAGAAACAGGGCACTCAAAAAAAAAGACAACTAAAGGCACTCCACTCAGGAGTGAAAAAGGCACAAAAACAAGGGCTGTGTATCAAGGGCTGTAAGAACGCTTCCATGCATGCATTGTGACACTTCAGTACTGGGAAGTGGCTGATGCAGTCTCTTTATTAGGTGGGTAATTGGAGACAGGTGAAAGCAATCAGGAACCCGGACTGAGCATGGCAGAAGGAAGAGCAAGTGACCTGGAGTGAGAGTGGTGGTTAGTTCTTTCAAAATAAAACCAGAAATGGATGGACCAAAATAAGAGCAACACAGGCCGACGGCGTGACACTCACGAGCCAAAACCATTTTTAAAACCTTGCTCGTGAATCAGAATAACTTGCACGTACATGGCAATGGATGCAAATACAGCGCAGACAAAGGACCCCTGATACTCGCTCTGACGTGAAATGATGAAATAAGACGTGAATAATGGAATATGCCCGGCTCGCCCGGGCATTGTTTCATTCCCCGCACATATTACATCATCGGCAAATCCCTCTATTGGATCACGTCGTGCGGCTGGCTCCAAATCAATTGGGAGCACAAACAGGAACTGTGGTGTACAGAGTATTAAAGTCGGCCTCTTCAGATGAACGATGATGGCCGACTGCGGCACTAAATCCATCGCAGACTGCAGGCGGAGTGTGGCTTTACGTGGTTGGTTATCCACATGCTGATCCCCCGCGCGCTTTGTGTCTAATAGTCAGAGGTGGCAAAAGTACAAACACTATTTAAATAGATGTACAGATTATAGTGAACAACAGAGGAAGGGGGAGATGTAGAAGTGGCAGCAAAATGGGCAAAAATCCAGATGTTGGGGAAATTTTTTCCCATAGCTTTGCTATCAAAACTGCAATTAACTCTTTTACTGCCAATGACGTTAAATTACGTTCTGCAAAAACCTACGGAGGAGCGCCAAAGACGTTAAAAGACGTCCACCCATTTATTTATTTATTTATTTTGAAACGGGTGCAGGGAAGCCTTGCGGAGCTGTGCTGAAAGTTTCAAGCAGGTCTAGTGAGCCTAATGACTATTTTTGGCCCCTAGAGGGCAGCGATGACTCCCTTTTGACAAGATCGGGTGGGCATCAGCAGAAGACGTGAGGCGGGGCTAGAGTGTTGAGGGGACAATGGTTGAAGAAGCCATAATGGCGGTTGCAAGCAGCTCACGCTAGAGCCGTTTTTTTCAAAGACGAAAAGCATCGACCAACGATAAAGAGCACATTGATGACGACGATGATCATCATCGATGATGATGATGGTGACTCCGAGGTTGACGGCGAAGTTGGAAGCGTGGGCGCGGCGGGTATGACGACGTCATAAAGGTTCACGGGCTAGCGATGCTGACACCGGAAAACGCGGAGCACAACCGAGCACGCTCAGGCGGACGTTCAATCGGAAGAGTGCCCCGAGTCCAATGCATATTCATCGGAGGAGTGGGTACAGTCTGCTACTTGCTATTTATTCCCCGGAAAAAAAGGCCGTCAAGAAAGTGTAACGTCTGCACGCGAAACGGACAATGAAAGTGAAAGTAATCTGTTGTGCGAATCCTGCTCCCTCTCCTTGCACGCAGGAGAGCGTTACAAAAACAAAAACTGTATTTGAAACATCCACATAATTGTAAGTAGTACCACAGTTGCACACATTTGTAAATAGTTTGCGAAATTGTTTTGTCAAATTGTTACACTGTTGAATGGAAATAAACGTATTTTGCAAACTAAAAACACTTTTTCATTGTTGGTGAAAGCGTTTTACAGAAGTAAAGCACTGTTTAGGTGTTTGTGGCATCATTCATGGACAAAAAGAAGTGTACAATTCACTAGAGTGCATGAAATAACATCGTTTCACAAAAAGCTCTTTTTCTCCGTTTTTTGTTTCAAAACAGAGCATTTCGGTGAAACTAACCATTTTCTATTGTTGATTACTGAAGAACGGAATAAGGTAGAAACAAACTTTTTTCTGATGAAAGATGAGAGTTCAATCTTTCATTTGGTAGTATGTGTGTTTCCATAGTCCAAACACAACATTTTCTGTGGACCTTGAAAGATCAGTCAAAATGCTTAAATCGGCTGGCACTGGCGACATCCCGTTTCTGAAAACGTCTGGCAGTCAGAGTTAACAAAAAATTAAATAAAAATGCAAATTTTAGTAATGCTAACAGAAAAAAATATATACCTTTATGTGTTTTGTACAGTACAGTAACAAAGTATTTGTACATTATTTTGCCCTCCAGTATGTACACAGAGTTTAGTTAATTGCTGTTACATCAGTTTTTTTTATTTTCTCTTCCAAGCCTTCCTTCTTGTCTTCGTTTGACACAAGGGTTCAATTGAGAGCTCACCTTTTTGCTTGTTCGTCTGTCAGTCTTCAGCTTGTTTGATATCAAATCAAAGCATCTTGTTTAGCGCATCAGTAGCAGGAGGATCACTGCGGAATACAAAGCAGGGCCACTTTGGGTCCGGATCCTTCTACGTTGAACCGTATAGCAATGATTTAACCAAAAGTTGCATGTGTGGCACACCAGTCAAAGCAAATGACGGTTTTGAGGGCATATAAATTGAATATTCTATCAGGGTCAGGGATAAGGTTTCGAATAAGGGTTTCAAGCCAGGACTTAGCTTTCAAATAAGGGTTTCGAGCCAAGGTTAGGGTTTCAAACAAGGGTTCAGATTTAATTAGAGTAACTGGCGTAACATCATGCTGAGAGGCCCGGTGCAAAAAAATTTTGCAAGCACGCACGCACGCACGCACGCACGCACGCGCACACACACACACACACACACACACACACACAAATTAAATTGCCATAGATTTGAATCCCACAAACTGCACTTCATAAAAAGAAGTTAGCAACTCACTCATTAGAAGCACATCTTGAGCGCTCAGCAAAGTAATATCCAAATCCGCTAAATTCATCCCTTGAGGCAGCGCAGGCGGCGGGAAGCCACCTTTTGACCACCAGGAGAAGCAGGATGTCGCTTCTGCGAATGAGCAAGCCACTGCTCGGCTCTCTAAACGCCGAGACATTTTGAGATGAATGTTTTTCTTTTTTAATGGGCAAAAGTGTGTTTATAAAATAAATGAAGACAAAGTTCTATTTATCTTTTTTATTTTTTTATATAATTAAAATACCTCAAAGTGTAATTTAAAGCACATTAATTTATTTTAAACATGGAGAGTGAATTACAAAGTAGGCTTGGTTCAGAATATTGAAAAAGAATTAAAGTAAGCCAGTTACCAGATGTCAAACTCATTTGCAGCTACCAGCCAGGCATCCGTAGTTAATGCTAACAGCTAGCCACATGCAAGCCACTTACATTGGAGACTTCTGCCGGATCATAATATGACGGCGTAATTAATTAGCGGTTTCTTAGCGTCCTAACTTAAAGATTGAATATGAGTTTGGGATAGCGTTGTGTTGATGTTGGTCGCAGCTACAATGTCAATCAAAACTACAAACGTCTAAAAGGGAAGTCAAGCTAGCCATCAAGCCTCAATGTGGGCCACTTTCAAAGTAAATGTCCAAGTAAATGTCCACTAAGGCTATTTGCATTGCCATCAATGTAAACAAACTTTATTTTTAAGTTGGCCTTAGCGTAAGCGGTGTGTTACGTTGAGTATGTTTCAGCGTCCTTGACATGTCTGAATGTCTGATCTCACGTCCTCTGCACTTGGCTTTCAGGTGAAATTTATGGAAAATGTCAAAAGTTCACACTACAGTGATATCATATCATAAAAGTAGGACATTTAAGTAGAAGGATGCACTGGTGTTTTCCTCGTCTCAAACAATTCACTAAAAGAAAAGTTAAAAACAATGGTGTATTGGTAGTTACGTACACCACAACCAAAAATTTCAACATCTCAATAACTCGTCATGTGCCCTTGAGCATCAATTGCAGCTTGACAACGACATCTCATGCTCTTCGCAAGTCGACTCATTGTCTGCTGAGGCATGGCATCCCACTCTTCTTGAAGAACAGCCTTAAGGTCATTGAGGTTCTGAGGTGCAGAGTTTCCGGGCTCTACATAGCGACTCAGCTGATCCCACAGGTTTTCAATAGGATTCAGGTTTGGAGAAAGTGCAGGCCATTCCATTTGAAGTACACCAGTCTCGAGTTAGAGTGAGAGATAGAGAGAGAGTGAGAGTGAGAAAGTGAGAGAGAGATTAGATTAGAGTTAATCAGCTTGTTTTAATACCATAAAAATTATATAAATAATTACAAATACGCTCAAAGAGCAATAATAATGTGCCGTGATGGCAAACAAACTGAGATACAATACATCAATTTGTTGACCTCGGCCACTTTCTCCAAAGTATTTGTGCGCAAGTAGTGTTTGATTGCGCCACCCCTCCAATAATTGCAACGACGACCTCACTGCAGTCGTTACAATCACTCGCGGCTATGGCCACATCCTCTTCATCCTCTTCCCCTCTCGTCCATCTTCACCAGCATGTGGTATGAATCACCGTCATGATAATGGGAGTCTGATGTACACATGCACTTAACATAGTCAAGCCATTGACAAATTTCCTCCACGCTCTAATTCATTGGCCCTCCTCCAAGTGAGCTCACTATTCAGCCGACATGTTTTCTTCTTCCTGCAAGGTCTCACTTGAGTGTGTTTTTTTCTTTTCTGAGAGAGAACATGATGAACCACCTAGGGAAGCTGATTGAATGTTGGTGAACGTATGCTATACGAGTTGTTTGCCGAATAGTCTAAGCGGGGGTTCTCAAACCTTTGACAGTAAGTATCACCTTAAAAAATACTTGACTCCCCCAAGTAACACCACCATGACCAAATTGTCATCAAAATTGAAGTTTATTCTTAAAAAGTATATTCAACATTGTAAAAAGTATTCCAAGACATGGTTCGTTTTATGGTTAGCAACCCAGAATAAACTGGAGAGGATTTGCCTTAAGACTTTGGATTATTGGTTAGGGGTTATGGATAGAGGTTGTTGTTTTGTCATACTTGGCTGTATACATACATAAAAATATGGTACTTTCCATCCATCACTACATCTAATTATTTTTGCACTTGGCAAAAAAATAAATAAATTTAAACTATAAACACAGATGTCTCACTCCTTCCAAGGGTATCAGGGGTTAGGTTTAGCGACCCAATAATAACAGATCCATGACAGGGTTGGTATTAGCTCCTCTGAGAGTAACTAGAAGAAACAGAACCCCTCCTCCATGCAGCTCAGGTGTGGGAGCGCCCTCCTGCGTAATGATGCACATTCCGAGGCTTATTCTGTAGAGAGACACAGGTGATCAATCCTGCTTAAACTTTGTCCTTCCTCTTCTCTCGCCCAGACTCTCTCTGTGATGGGCTGTCTCTCTCTCTCTCTCTCTCCATCGTGAGCCCTCTCAAGCCTCCCCTCCCCCCATTTTACCTCACCTGCCCCCTGCTCCATCTTCACCTCAGCGCCTCTCTCCATGCATCACCTGCCCACTAATCACCCTTCCCCCCTCTCCTAAATCTCACTTTAGCTCCCATCCTCCCTTCCTAGCTCCATTTCCTCTCCATCTTAGCCGCCCTGTGTCTTTGTCTCCAAAATAGCTGAGGGTATCGTTTGTTGACAGTTTACAATTCTGTTTCCCAAAAGGTTTTGAACTTTAAGACGCAAATCGCAAATGTGCTCATTCCCAATGTGGAATATATGGATTGCTCGTCTGCCTGGCATTCAAGGGGTCTAGGGTGGAATCTCATGTTAAGTTTAGGGTTAGCAGTCGAGGTTATGATTAGTGAACCAATATAAACGGATACAGAATACGGTTAGGGTTGGTGCATTTGAAAACTAAAATGCAATAACCAGGACATTTTGATGTATGTACAGTATATATTGTACTTTTTTTTTTTTAAAGTAGTAGTTAAGTAGTAGTTTTCCTGCCAAGTAGGGCGGCTTGAGTGTAGTTTTTCTGCTCACTTGAACATAAAAAAATAAAATAAAATCATTATATATACATATCCACATTTTATATCCGATTTGTGAGTGTGTATGACTGCAGGTTTTTACAGGATTAAAGAAATTCAGCTGCACATTTTGTCGATTCAGCCTTTTTGGGAATGCAATAATCTCGTGTGGGCAAACTTCTCAACTTTATTACTTTACTTCATTTCTATATGAGCATTTCATCTTATTATTATTATTATTTTCAAAACCAAAGCATGCGGTTGAAGACCATTTTGAAATTGTTTTCTTTTCTCCTCATTTTTGGTCTTCTTCAAACCCAATTTTTTTTTAATGTGTATATATGTATATATATACCACTTTAATTGACAAACATGAAATTGGTTGGACATGTCTATCATATTAGGAAGAAGTCAGCCATTTTGGTTTGAAGCAAGGTTAGTATAGTTATCGACGACTAATGAAATAACTAAAACTAAAATTAAAAGCCTAGTCATTGACGAAATAAAATTAAAAACAAAAAACTAATTGAAACTACAACTTGTCTTTTTAAAACTAACTAATTATAGCGAAAATGACCTTTGTTTTCGTCTTTGTCAGTTAACTTCATACATGGGCTTTTGGGTTTAGTTTAAAATATATCTATTTTTGTATTGCTGTACAACCGTAGCTACAGAAAAAGGAAAGTCAAACACTTGTTGAGAATTTTTGTTTACTTTATCACAGAATACCCAACAAACACCATTTATATAAATAAATAAAGCTAATACAAAAGCTTATTAAAAAAAAAACTAAACTCAAGCAAAAGCAAGCATTTAAAAAAAATAAAGAAACCAACTTGCTCTAAAAACTATTTAAAACCAACTGAATCGAAAACAAAACAAAAGCCAAAATTAAATAAGAACTAACGATAATGAAAAATCCAAAACTATTACAAAACTGGTTTGGAGGAGCCATTTTGTGTGAATCCAGGGCTTTTATACTTTGTGGAGCTCCGAAATTTTTGAGTCCCAATTTGATGATCCAAAAGTTTGTTTGTTTGTTGTTTTTTCTTTTAATAATGAATACAATGAATGAATGAACACAGTTTATTTTGATCATTTCGATCAGTAATGAAAGAAGAAAAAAATAACACACATAGGTCCGTCATAAAAAAGAAAACACATACAGACCAAAAAGGCATAGGCTGAAGCTCACGCTTATTTTAATTAGATTATTATATGTATATTTTGCTTTGTTCTTTTACTACTTGGTCTGCTTTAGCTAGGCCATTCGATTAAGCACCCATGCAGGTTGCTAAAGGAGAGGAGATGTCTTTGTAACAAATGACAAAGAATCAGCTTCAGGAAATAGCTTGGTTAGATGTGTGTGTGCGTGCGTGCGTGCGTGCGTGCGTGTGTGTGAGTGTGTGTGTGTGTGTGTGTGCGTGCGTGCGTGTGTAAGTGTATGTGCACGTGTCACAAAAAGTCGGCCATGCTTGATTACACTTGAGCCAGTCAGCTGCAGTCTGGCAGCGTTCGACCTTTCAGCCACAGATAAAGACGACAGATGCAGGTGAAGCAGTCCACGTCCACCACTCGCTCCGATCTCCAATTCAGGCCATGAGCCTGACAGCTGCCTTTTATTTTCTATTTTTATATCCTCACCTGGACAAAATATGATCCCAGAGCATTGATGAGCATCGTCCTCACTGTGTATCAGAACTCAGTCATAAAAGGAGAAAATTAATGTGGTTTGCAACATGAGTGTTGAGCCTCTCTCCAACACTGATTGCATGCAAGCGCAGTCATTAGAGATGAATACATCTGCATGTGTAATTTCTTTGAAATCATCGAAAAACATATTTCAGCCTCAGCTGCTGAGCGTTACTGGTTTTATGACTTGTGTTTCTATCAGTGCACATTTGTTTGATATTTGCTTTGTGCATCTGATGTCTTGTATTTGCTGTTTGGGTCCTAAAATATCCAATAAAAACAGAAAAGTTGAAAAGGTAGGCCGGCAGAAGATCTATCACATATAATGTCCTGTGATTTTGCTGAAGGTCAGGCCATAGTTCGTCTGTATGAGCCCTGCGATTGGCTGGTGACCAGTCAAATGTTGCCCTGTCCTTCACGAAAAAGACATTCTAGATTTGTAAACACGTTTTTGTACTGTAAAACAGTACCCAGCTATCTTCAATTCAAGAAACCCCCAAACTAAATGTGAACATTCTAATAGTAATATGCTAAGATGTGAAATGTTTCATATTTTATATTCTTAGTTGCATGCTTCTTTCACCATTGGCTTGCCATTTGCATTAACATGCAAATGCTAACGTGCTAAACTGGTTTAATCTTTCAAATGTTTAACTGCTAGTTGTACACTTCCCTAGCTATTTGCTTAACCATTAGCTTGACTTGATAATGCTAATCTGCTACATGCTAACTTGTCAATGCTAAGTGCCATGTGGCCTGTAAATGTGATGACCTGAAGTAAAATTAGCACCCTTATCGTAGCTTAGCTTAGCATGTGTTCCAGCCGTGTGTTTATTTTGTTTGGTTTGATGCTGTTTCTTGGTTATGTAATGTGAGGCAACATTTCATCACTAAACTGCAGAATACCATACATCCATTTTCTATATCACTTATCCTTATGTGGGTTTCGGAATTCTTTTGGACTCTGTTTTTGGACTCCTATGAACAATTGCATGTCTTCAATGAATCTAACATGCAACATTTTGGAACGATGGATAAAGCCAAAGCTGCCAAATTACAATTGTCACTACGGCTACGTTCACACTGACAGGCGTGATGCCCAATTTGGATTTTTTGTTAAATCTGATCTTTTTATGTACTGTTCACATCACAAAAACAAATGTGACATCTAATGTGAGCGCAATGCGCCCGTGATGTGACTCGCATGCACAAAGAACACACGTCGAGTGACGTACACTCAAAACAACGATGTCACGTTGTGGTGTTCACGGAAGTAAATATTGTTACCGCCAGTCAAGACACGCAGGCGACTTTTATCAGTGTCATATGTAAATTTTGCTGTGCCAACGCACGCTACGGATTGATGGACTGGTGGACTGTTAGGAGTTCGATTCATATGTCTTGTCTGCACACATTATGCAAATTCAGCTGTGCAAACGCCCGCGCTCCTGGTTAGTGGACTGCTTTCACGCTCGCTCCTGTTGGCTGCTATCTTCGGCTTCCTCGTGACTCAGTTTTGAATGTGCTGTTTACAAACAGCAACAGAAATCCGCCTGACTTATTTTTTTCATCTCATGTCATGGAAGAGGTAATTTGGGGGAAATGACGGACACTCCTCGACCTTCTCATTTCATTGAGAAGTCTACCGATGATGACGTTGCGTCATCGCCATTCGTGATGAGCCGTCTGCAGGGCTGAATTTCTACTATCGCCATAAATGTCAACTTCATGCTTCATGTTTCAAGTGTGACGGAAAGCGAAATAAAAGACAAATAAAAATTTAACACTGTTACTCAAAACAGCTTGATATATGTTCAAAGACGCGTCAGTAGTCTCACTACCAAGCATTCTCTCCCGCTCGAGCAGAGCGCATATCAGGCTTTTGATGACGTACAAATCGGATGCGTGCGGATGAGCGTTCACAGTGCAGACTCATCACATACATATTCGATTTATATCCACATACAAAAGAGGCCCAGGTTGGGTGTGAAAAAATCGGAATTGTATCCTTCACACTGTCTGATAAAATCAGATACTTGTGAAAACATCAGAATTGAGCTGCAGTGTGAACGCAACCTTAGTGTGCAGATCTGTGTGTGTGGCACATGCAGCGGACACATCCCCTACCTACCACGTCAATAACTTCATAGCACAAATTGAGTATATGCCACATTTTGATAAGTCTTGACTGTGACTCTGAAGTTGTGGGCGGAGAAACTCAGAATGTGGGTGTGTGTTTATTTAAATTAGTAAAACTAATGACATGGCAAAAAAAAGTGTTGTTTACAGACACATTTTGAGAAATAGGCCACTTCCGTGGGCACTTCAGGCACACAATTGTATGTACAGGAGCTATTAAAAAGTAACTTTTTCCCTGGAAAACATAGCTTAAAAAGGGTTCTTCATGTATGTCATTGTAGGATGCCTTTTCCTTTGATATCCTAACAAGCAACAAGCATGCTTGTCTGTACGTGTGTAGAGGCGATCAAGTTGATCGAGTGTTGTCGCGTTACACCGGGAAATGAAAGCCCACCATGCCCTAAAAAAAAGATATAAATAAGAGCAAAGACGTGTAGCACGCCGTTGTGAAATATGCGCGATGAGGCCGAGACAACATTAGCTTGTGCTGAATTATTCATCCGACTCTAAAGCAGGACGGACCGTCGGAACATTTCTTTCTTCTACGCGACGTGTGCGTGTGCGTGTTTGTGTGTGTATGCTTCTGTTTTTCTCGTGTGCTCTGGAGACATTTGCTCTGTCTTCATTAATGAGACACACACACAGTAGATCTCACGGCTACATGGCGAGCACAATGTTGTCGAGTAACACAAACAGACAAGACATGCGCAACAACCATGCACTTGACATGCTTTGTGTCTGTTGATTAGTCGACCCTGCCAGCTAAACTTATTCTGAGTTTTGTTTGTGTGCCACTTCCTGTCTGCATTTTCAAAATGACAATAATAATGATGCTTTGCTGGGATCTGTGTGAAAAAGACATGCCGATAAATGATAATATAACAGACCGGCTTACAAATGACAATCTTATATGCACTGGTGGGTGCATCAATGAATTTTAGCGTCTGTCACTTAGCAAAACGTCAAGTCGGACACACTTCTGATATCGTCAATCTGTAAATATTTCTAGCCAAACCACATTGTAATCAACATTAATCCGTCATTCGTCGATTGCGCAGCAAAATGAGCGTCCGTCCATGTTTCCATCATTCAAAGTGGGCACCCGTCAATGTCCTGTCATTCATCAATCCGTCAGCAAAATGAGACGTCCTTCATTGACAGATTGCTAAATTTATTGACAGATTGACGATTGCATTGACCGTCGAAAACACCCTTACAGCAATGCTTAGTTCGTCAATTTTCCAAAGTTTCCTGTCAATCGTCAACAAAATGGGCGTCCGTCATTGATGGATTGAGGGACTTTCCGTCAATACTGACGGAATGCCCACTAGGGGTAGGAATCTTTGACTGTCTCACGATTCGATTCTATTCAGATTTTTGTGTCTGTGATTAAATTCAGAATTGATTTTTGATTCAGAATCGATTTTTGATTCGAAATGATTTGATTGACAATGATTTCTGCTTCAATTTAGAGATGTGCAAAGAATCGTCATGATCTACTCCAGTCTGACTTGCTAATGCTAATTAGCTCGTTCCTGGCGGCACTTTTATCACTCAAAAGAATGGCTATTCATACAAAATGTTTCAGGAATGTATAGAGAGAAGTATCTTAACATTACTCACCGACATATGTTCTTCCTACGCTGCAAAAAACAACAACAACTTTTATTGGAATAACTTGATTGTGACTTTTTTTCTCTACCCTCTAATGTGGCTACAACTTAACAGTGTACAGTATAAGAAAGTGCGGAACCACCCTGCCTCTAAGTGGCCAAATTGTGTACAACATGAACAGCACTCCCAATAAAAGGCACACACGATTTTGGACATTTAAAATTGATTCTGAATCGTACTAAATGAGAATTTTTGCACACCCCAAATGCCCACCTCTGCCTATTAATACAACCCAGCAGACTCTATGTATTACAAAATCAGACTTCGCTGGGTTCTGTGTGAAAGCACATGCAGATAAATGGGAGTATGAATCAGAATTTTGCACCTCTGTTTAAAAATGGCTAATGGAAGTCTACCTTAACTTTGAAAATGAGAAGAAAACCTCAAATATTTCAATTTGTTGTACCAGATGCTATTAGGCTTTGCTGGGTTATGTGTGAAAGAGGCTAGTGAAAGAGTTTAGATTATGTCGATAACGAGAAAAAATATTATCAAGTTTTGTGACGTTCCAATCCGTTGGATTTTTTATGAAAATGCTGGCAATTTTTTTTTTTGGAATTTCGTGAACAAGCATTTTTTTGCAATAAATCTAGTAGTTTCTTTGACTGAATATAAGGCTGGCTAATGAATGCCGAATGATGTTTAGCAACAGCTCTCTTCTCGCAATCTCCTCTTGCGTCCGAGCGGCGTCATCTTCGAGGTACAAACACTCCGTCGTCTCTCACGGGAGGGCGGATTTGGCGAAGGCGCATGAATAATTTGTATCTAATATCCCATCTCTTCTTGGCTACATCAACACGCTCGCTCACCTCCCGCGGCCTTCCTATTCTCGCTCAATCTCACTCTTTTCTTCTCCTCTCACTCAATCTCGCTGTTTCTTCTTGGCCTCGTTCTGCGGCTAAAACACACTAACAGGCTTAGCCGTGAAATGGAAGCGTTTTGTCACTCAGGTCTCAGGCCGCAGTCAATTTATTTGCATTGAAAAGCTGACAAAATTGTCAGGACGTTTTGCCTGCAAAGATCAACATTATTTTTTTATTATTTTTTTTATTGAAGCTTTATTTAGTCATCTAAACTAAAGCAATTTAGAGCTGATTCTCATTTGCAATGGTAGCAGACAACAAATTGGGATGGATGTCATGAGTTTTATTTTTTCGATGCATTGTGTTCTAGTTGTTTGTGGTGGAAAAAAGATGGTGAAAAAAGGTGAAAAGATCAACCAAAAGTAGTGCAGATATTGGGAAGAAAGAGGTTAATGAACCTGCCAGAGAAGAGAGGTGGTATGTAAGGTGAGCATAGGACGAAGATAGAGTCTAGGCTACATTCTCACTACAGGCAAATGCGACCCAGATCCGATTTTTTTGCCCAAATGCGACTTAGTATCTGTTTTTTTATGTCCGTCTGAACGTCTCAATTCCGATTTTTTCATATCCGACCTGGGTCACTTTCATATGTGGTCCAAGATTGGATACGTATCCGGACTTTTGCAATGCAACCGCAGTCTGAACGGCCTGGTCAGGCATATATCCGACCTTGACGTCATCGAAAATCCAATATGCGCTCCGCGCGGGCGGGGGCGTTGAGCTTAATTTATGCTTGACACATCCGCGAGGTCCGCACGGCTCAGGAGACATACGTGGATCGGCAAAGTTTCGAGTAACAGTTGTGACTTCATATTTGACTTTAATTTATCCCCACTTGAAACCTGAAGTATAAAGATGACATTTGTGGTGGTGATATTAGTAATTTAGCCACGCAGAGGGCTCATTTATTACGCGCGGCAATGACGTGACGTCATCGTTGAGAAGAGAAAAAAAGGAGAGATCTCCGTGAGATGAGGCGCTTGAACAGGCTTGCCTCATTTTCACAAAATATTATTTCTACCTCCTCCTGCATCACTCCTCTGGAGACATGAGATGGTGAAAATATGAGCCCTGACAACGGACTAAAAGTCCGTGGCCCTGACGTGCTGGACCATACTTATTTACTTCCGCAAACACAGCGTTGTGAGTGACCTTGTATCTTCTTCTGCGCATGCGGGTCACTTTGGTCACTCATTACGTCCACACAGCAGACTGACTGAGGTCGCAATTAATAGGTAATGTGAACGCTTACTTAAAAAAAAAAAATCTGATTTCACCCAAAAATTGTAATTGAGCGTTAGGACTTGCAGTGTGAACGTAGCCTAAAGTGATTTAAGATAAACGCAGACCATTGTATGATGGATGGATGATGTAATTGAGGGTGGAGGATTGTGTACACGTGTGTGTATTATGTGCAACAGAGGCGAAGAAAGCTTTTTGCAAGCTGACACAGAGACATCACAGTTTTCCTTCTCAGAGGATTCACACTTGATGCAGTGTGTGTGTGTGTGTGTGTGTGTGTGTGTGTGTGTGTGTGTGTGTGTGTGTGTGTGTGCGTGCGTGCACGTATGTACCACCACTCTCCTTCATGTTTTCCTCCAATATGGTCACTATACCTTTGCCTTGTTCTCCTTTGGCTTCTTTTTTTTATCATCCCACAATTGTGCCATTAGGTCCATATCTTCCACTCATCCACCTGAGTATCTCTAACAGCACATTGTCAATAATACATCCAGCAACGTGCAAAAAGCTCAAACGTAAGAGAGAGGATGAGCAGAAAAGGAATAGTCGGGTACCTGTTTGACAGAAGAGGGCTGTACCTTTTTGATGTTAAAATGGAGCACTTGTTTGACTTTGGATGTAGAATAATTGTTTGACTTTGGATGTAGAATAATTGTTTGACTTTTGCGTTGTGTACTTGTTTGACTTCAGAGGTGTGCATGTTTAACTTTAGAGTCTAAAGTAAAACAAATACACCAAACTCATAGTCAAGTCAAAGTCAAACACCTCTCTTAAAACAAAACAGTACACCGCTCTAAAGTCAAAAGGTTCACAATTCTAAAGTCAAATAAGCCAAACCAAAAGTCAAAACACAACATGACTAAAAATAAAATCAAACCCTTGAAAGGAAGCTCCACATGAGAACACCTGCAGGGAGCCTGCTTCGTCCTTTGGACTATTTGTCAAACATCATACAGTAAATGCATGGAGCTGGAAGGACGGGTGCTCGTAGGTTGCTTTGTGTTGCATCCCCTTCAGAGATGAAAGATTTGGTGTGACAGTCCAACAGATAGATGGACACGCAGGTAGACGCTGCACAAAATTGCTCGCCGGGAGCTGACGTTTACTCGACGCGGGTCACGTCAAACAGGGACCCCCTCCAGGGAAGAAGAAGCATTTTTCATCCTGGTTTATCTGGCAGAGAAGCTTGTTTTTATGAATGTAGCAACTTTGTTTGAAAGATGAATTGCTTCTATCAGACACTGACTATGCGTTATGTCAAATATGAAAGGAAAAAAAAACTGAGAAAGAAAATGGTGGAGCCGATGGCAGTTAGTGTTGGTAGTTGTGGTAGTTTTTTTGCTTGGGAGGTGAGTCTCTTCACATTATAACATACTACTTCTGTTATTGCCAAATTAGCCACGCTGCACTGAGCACCCAGAGCAAAGCCGTGCCACATTTTTTCAGTTACATTTTTGGTTTCACGGTTGTCATTGGAAAACTCTAAAGATTTATCTAAGTTTTGTGTGGTTTGCTGAAATGTAACGTGACTTCCCATGTGATTGCTCAATTTGTTGGGTTTCCAAACTGTAAACTTTTGGTGTTTGGGTCTTCCATTCCAGCCAAAAAGATACTATTATTGTACAATTAGATAGTAATGTTTTGGCTAAGTAGAATGTGGCTAATTACTTGAGGTTATTTGTGTAAATGTAGATTAAAATGATAATTTTTAAATTTTAAACTGGCATGCAAGTGGAATAACAATTTACTGCTGTGTCTTCAAATTTCAAGGACAGCCAAGACAAAGACACTTTTTTGTCAGTATTTATTTCTGATCTTGCAACAGTTGTCAGAAGACACAAGGTTTCCTGAAGTCTTGCGGGATTTGTGGAAATCTCATGTGACTTTGCATATGATCAAGGATCAACCTTCATTTGGGTTGGTTTCTAAATTATATACTAAAATTTGCATTTTAGCCTTATTTCTACATTTTGAAATGTTGCTTACAATAGTTTTTAACGAACAATAACAATGTGTATAGCATAACAATGAATACCGTGTTTATTAGAAGAACTTGTAGAATGCATTCTGTGCATCTCTGGCATCACCTTTTTGCACTGCACTTAGTGACGCGCCATTGGCAAACCCATTCACTGTGTACTACTACAAAGGCTCAAAAAACCTTATTCCACTATACGCGCCCTCAAATGGAAAAATCTTCAATTCAAGAGTGGTGTCATGGTGATGTCAGAAGACGCATCTAATAGGAGAAGGGTTAGCGGAGTGATTGCAGAGTGCTAAAAGCAATATAGCGCAACTAGTGGGAAAATCCTCCCTGTTGATTCATAGCGGGCTGCTACGCAAGCACGTAATTCCAAATATGGGCTCCTGCTTTTTTTCTCACTGTTCGTTGCAGACATAAAAAAATATTACATCCCTCATTATATTGCTCAAGCGGTATGTGTATTTCAAACCAAATGGCCTAAATAAGCTCACCGTGAAATCCGTCTCATTAGTTCCACGGGTCATTATAATGTTTTGTTTTTTTTTTAATTAATAGCGTTTATGCAGCATTAGAGCGTGTAAAACCTTCACTCACTATCAGTATTTACTGTAAATAAGAAAAAGCTTTGAAACCTGCCTTAGTTGAAGTAGAATTAGCTCTGCTCTCTGTTTCAAAGCTGTAATATGATGGGAAAGCTCACGCACACGCACACACAGTTGTGTACCAAATAGCGCATACGCCTTTGCTTGTGGCAGTTTAACCTTCATGGACGGCTGGAGAATGAGCGAAACACTACCTTCACCAGCCATTAAAGCGCTAAATTAGAAGCCATTTTGAGTACAGAAAGCCCATGTAAATCACTCGCAGCCAATAAGTGACGGCGTATTTGCACATGGAGCAATAAAATGGGAATATATTAACACACCTGTTTATATTTGTGAAGGAGAATAACAAGCATGCTCACACACATAGAGACTGCACTGTTTTCTCTATTTCATGAGACATTTTTACAGCTGACATCACTATTGAACTACTCCAAAGAATATAGAGAAGGTGCTAAAATAAGAAGTGAGGCGAGGAAACGAGCCAGCAGGAAAAAGAGGATTTGACGCAGGAAAGGTAATCCTGTTACACCAACCAGTTTGACGACTACAGCCGTAAAAACAAACTGATTAAAGCTGCGAGCAGCAATAAACGGGCCCTAGCATTCCTGTTTTTCTTGGAAAAATCCTCAATATCATTGGTACACCCCTCCCCACTCTTGCACGCTACAAGAACAAGACAAGGGCAGGCAAATTTCTATTGGACCCTCCACATCCTAGTCACCACCTCTTCTAGCTCCGTCGCTTAGGTAGGCACTGTGAAATAATGCACACTGAAATCAGCAGACATTACAATAGGAATGGAATTCACCCCAAAAACCAGCCTCAAACAAAATGGCCGACTTAGCATGTGACTTTGAAACATTTTCTTGCATGAAACTGGTGTAAGGGGCTACATTATTTTTCCAGTGCGCACTACTGAATTAATGCCAAGTTGGCGACCCATAAAATGAAAAAAAAAATAAAAAACATATTGAAAATTCCACCAAAACAAGAATTCGCTGAAAGAAGGGTGGATGAAGGGACCATGAGGTGTGTTAAAAAGGAAGCAGATAGTAAAAGAGGGTGTGAAATAGAATGAGAAGGAAAGCCAGAGGCAGTCATGATTCCAAATTCCCAGCATGCTCTCATGCATCACAAGTGCATTTGAGACACCGGGTGTGCCATTTTCTGCCATTTGTGCAATCCAATCCAAACAGTGACCACGAGAAGGCTTTTTTTTGTATTTGCTATAACCTCAACATGAGATTTACTTTACTTTGATGGCAAAAGGATCAACATGACTTCCACTATACCATATAAAACCACATTCTCAATACAGCTATGCACCACCATGCATTTTCTAGTGAGCAATACTTGGGGGTTGTGTTAGCATGCAGTGTGCTATTTTTTTATGCTACTGATATTCATGTTTTTTTTTATGCCGTTTCAAACATCTTTACATTTGACTACTGTCAAAAGCATTTTGTTAGCTATGACATGCAAGAGCCAGAGGCTGAGCTGCACTGTGGCTGTTCACCGAGTAGCTATGTAGCCTTATTGAAAATTGTACTTTACGTCCAGGAAATTGCCATCTGGTGTTACTATCATGTATCGCAGAGATTCATAAAGTGTGGTACTAAATATGTTTGTAAACAATTAAAATACATGCAAAAAGTTATATATAATGAATAAATGCAATACCAATTAATTATTCACTATTTAAGTCACCTTTGCAAGTAGCACAGTAATAATAAAATAAACAGTCTGGTTGTATTTGACTTTTAAGAACAATACGATACATATATAATTAAGAACAGCTTGTTTTAAAACATGTAGGTGCAATTTTCAATAAAAAAAATGTTTTGCAGCAGATTGATTATTAAAGTACATTTTTTTAAATTGTCTAAGTTTAAGTGCAATCTTAATGTCCAAACTGTACATAATGTTATCGCGGCAATACTATTAAAGGGATACTTGACTAAATTAGACATTTTCAGCAGTAAGAAGTTAATGTTTTGTTTTATAACTTCATTATTTTTCATATACAATTAATTCCAAACAATTTTTTTCACTTGCTGTCAACTGAAAATGACATCACATGCTCAGGGCTCATGCAGGTAACGACCAATCATGGCTCAGTTTGCGAACGTCACATAACCAAAACAGTGTAAAAAGTTTTGAAGAACCTCTCCCACATAAAATATCATGTAAAGCTTTTATTGGTCCATGATGCTCAATACACCTGCCAAGCTGCTCTTCAGCTGTCAAGTGCAACACAACGCTTTCATCTTTCAATACCACAAGCACTTCCATCCTTGAAAGTGTGTAGGTCGAGCCGGTGAAGATGTTGTGTCGGGCGAAATCTGACTTGGAAACCCCTTGGAACACCGGATGGGGTTCACATCCTATTTCACACTGTGTAGTTTTAGTGGCCTAACCTTAAAGCAGCACTCGTGGCAGGATGGTGCAGGATAAAACTTGCAATGGGGGACGTTTGGAAACATTGGTTTTGTGAATGGTTCTCTTTAATGTTGTCTGCTTATTATTGGGCAACACCATGTTGTTTATGTCATTGACGCAGATGAGTTTTGGTATTTTAATTTTGGTATTTACCCATCTTTTAACACTTTATTTCATTGTTATTGTTGTGCTCTTTGAAAAAATATATAATATTTTGATGTTTAATGTGTCTCTCAAAGTTTACTTATTCACTTTTGTAATTTATTTCCAGTTTTTCTTCTAATATGCTTATTATCCCATGGTTACTGCATCGTGATATTACCTTAATTATTAACAACCAATGAATAAAAATCACATCAGCAATAACTTTACATTGGTCAATAATTTGTAAAAAAAATAAAGCACAAAATATCACAATTAATCATATTACGTTATATCAATTTCAATATCAAACATTTTGTGCAAAAAGTTTACGTGTAGAGTGAAAGTGTTGTTTGGGACACCCAGAGCGTAATTACATATTTGCAAATAGTTTCGATTAAAATGAATTACCCTTGTGGTTAAATTAGTAGCATGATTAACACGTACACCGCCATTGAATATAAATTAGCCGTTGTAATTAAACAGCGTGTAAAAATGGGCCATTTATTCCACAAGCAAATGTTTAAGCTGTTTTTTAAATTTTTATTTCAACTCATTAGCGATGCGCCGAAACGGGACTGATCGCTTTGATGACTCGTCATTTCAATTAAGAAGAACATAATGCTCAGTCGCTTTTGTGTTTGCTTTTTAATCGCTTTTATGTGGCCATTAGTTTGTGTCATAGGCGCAACGTGTGATTCAACACGTGAGGGCTCTTATCTGGAAGAGGACGACAACAACCTTTTATCTTGTTTTCTCGCTGGAGACAACATCTCGATGGCCCGAGTGATCTTATTTCCTGCTTTTATCGCAGGAAACGCGCACTATTCTCCCTCTCGGCTATTTATTATGCGGCCACGTATAGCTGACATATTGTTGTGCCTACTCTAAATGCAGCCCTTGTCAGTTACTTTGTTATTTTATTTTATCAGCCCTCCAGTGTCTTTATTACGAGACTACTGAAATTCACAGTCAGATTTTATCATACGGAGCATTCAACACAGAACGTGTTAGGTAAGGGCTGGGATATGTAACTGCCCCACATTGTAATCGGATGACTTGTCTGTAAACAAACACAGTGCAGCTCAGCCTCTGGCTAGTGGACGTTGTGGCTAGCAACTCTGTGGCTATAGATAGTATTCATTGACGTCACTGAATTGCGAGTCGGCCCCTATGGTGGGTCAACTTTTCAGCGGACTTATTTTATTGATGAATGTCACCCACAGCTTCCTCTAACTACTTGTGTAAGCAAGACGTATGCAGAAGATTGAGCTCAACACTCCTTGCAGCGGTACACATTGAAACTTTGATTAGTGGAATCGATTGGAATACAAACATTTGCCGATGTTACTGCCCGGACCCGACTACATGGAAGCATCATGTATGCTCTGAGGTAAGATGTCTCAATCCCAAAACACGGATATTCTTGCGTCTTCTGTGCTTTTGGCTTTTATTGGTTGCCATGTGCATCTATCGTTTGTGAATTCAAGGTGAAGAATCTCAGGTTATTTTTAAACCTAGTTAGCTAATTTGTCGACAGCGCTAGCTACTAGCAATAGCATGTTACAACAAAAACAACATCACTTATTTTCGTACACTTTAAAAACAATTTAAACTTTTGGGCTGCTGGGAAAGGAAAATAAGAGACCTTAAGGAGGGTATATGGAAAGATCTCAAAATCGAACATCTTGACCCACCAAATCAATTTTTAGCCAAAGCTAGCCACGGCTAGCGGCTTATATATATCACATTATGGTAAAAGCATTTTTACCATCTAAAAATGACACTTACCTTAATTAAAATGGTCAAAACTAAAGGTGTCAAACGCTAATTTTTTTAAGCAGATTAATCACATTTTAGAATTTTGATTGATCCCGGTATTTTGACATGAACAAATATTCAAAATGTAATATGCAAACATTCATTAAATGCTTTACTTTAATGCATGAAATTATATTTATTGCTCAACACAACCTGTGTTTCCTTAAACGTAGCCATCCGCTGTCACGCTAAATGACAATCTATGGTCAAAATTAATAGTGCGATTAATCTGCTTTGACAGCACTAGTCAGAACACACATTGGTAGATTTTGTCGGTTGGAAATCCTTTCGATTTATCCTTGCAACTGTGGACACTTCCCATTCAACATTCCATGGACTCGTGAACGGCACACCATGTGGGGCACATGACGTCATGTAAATCCAATCTATAAACCCAATAGGTCTGCAGACACTAGTCAAATAGTTCAAAGCAAACATGGTGAAGCTGCATTTAGCTGTTATGCTGCATGCAAAATGGACTGAACTGTCACAACGCTCTTAATTATATTTAGAATTTTTTAATGTACCTGTGGCTAGAAGGAAAGCACATAGAGTCTCCGCCACCCAAATGCTCTCAGTGAATGGAGCGAACAACCATTACCATCAGCCTCTCAAAATACCTTCTCTCCTTATTGTTGCCCATTTCCTCTCTTTGTGGCCATCTGCTGCTTCCTTGACAATTGTGCCACGCTTTTACTCGAGTAAATTGTATTGGGGAGCTTCAAAACCTGATAAAAGGTCACGATTTTTCTGTTACAGCACAGCACGTTGGTCGATGTGCGGTGTTCAATCACTTGGTGGGCAGCGATGAATCACTGACTAATTCAATGTGATGGTTTATCTCTCTCTCTCTCTCTCTCTCTGAATACTGCTCTATACGATTATGTACGTTCCAGAAAATTCTCTCTCTCGGCTGGGGAATACTGGTCTATACGATTATGTAGGTTTCAGAAAATTTTGTCAATCTGAATGTAAAAATCAGCAATTATAATTCTGCTTAAGCATCATTGCATTCAACATAAATAGAAACAATATATTTGTCCGTAGAGGAAAATCTCTTCCTTTGTTTGGTTTGCGCGTCTGTAGATCATATCGTACATGATGGTTTTACACTGTCAATCAGACCCTCTCGGAGGAGAAGTTAAGGAAGAAGCCTCTGTGTTTTGTTGACATTGACAGATGACAACTTGTTGCACATGTTTATGTGTGCAAGTGGTGGCTGTGTTGCAGTGGAAATACACAAGTGTACTGTATATATACACAAAGTGAGAGTCAGTGTGCAAAAGAGCCATGGGGCTGGTACAATCTAAGCGGGCGTGTAATCTGAAGACGTCTACCAGAGGAACGTTCACTTTTCCATCAGTGTGTTACTTCATCCTATCTGATGTCTCATCTTCCTCCCCCTTCTCCTCATCTTCATCCTCTCACTGATGCAGAGGCTTTCACTTTGTCAAGTGGACGACACCAGATGGAAATGCACTCTGCTGTGAGTTATATTTATTTATTTTTCTGCTACTGCACTGTTCAGCTTCCTTTAAAGCAAATATCACACACACATACATACATGCACCTGTGCACACTTTAATGGACCAAAAAGTACTGGTCCCATGGTGGTATTGCTGCCATATGTAAAATGAATGTCCGCGTATATGATACAAATCTCGTCCCTGCACATTTTCCCTTTGGGATAAAAATGACTTTTTCAGTTATTGACTAATTCACTGCCATGGACATTAATATTCGTTAGCTGGAATCAAACTGTTTTCTTGTGATTAACAAATGTATTTTTTCATGCATCCAAGAGGGTCTTGTCCAACTTGTCTGTGAAATTCAGGTTTGAAAATCACTGTATTGACTTACATATCCCTAAAGATGGCTCCAACAAGTCGTCCAATACGGCCATAATGGTCGTTTTACCATGCACCTAAATACGACCAAGTGTTATGTATTTGTAAATATCGAAAAAATTGTTAAAGGGACTCAAACCCAGGTCAATTTGGTTGGGAGACAAACATCTATCTTACTGAGCTAACAGTTGTGTAATTAGTTTAATGTTTTTTTTAGCGTGTTGACATATGGGGACTAATGGTTGGGGCTAGTATTAGGCTTTCAGTGACACATTACTTCTTTACACGGATCACTAATGGTTGGGGTTAGTAAGAGGCTCAAAAGTTGTAGCATAGTTGACATTACAAAACACATAGTCAACATGTAAATAGTTACTGGCCTGGTAGCTCAGTCAGATGGAGAACTTGTCTTCCGATATCACTACCCGGCCGGGTTCGAGTCCCAGTGATAACACTTATGGTTCATTTTACTATTTTTTTTGCTATTTACATGGCACGTTTCAAAACGACCTATGTGGTCTCGTATTAATTGGAGGACTGTCTCAAAGATGACGGCATTGAATGACTTTGGATTTGAAATCAGCTCAGCTTTTATGTAGAAGATAAAGATTATGAGGTAAATCTTGGTTTATCACACTGATTGTGAGGGATAGAAATGTAAAAAAAAAAAGGTGAAAAAAAGAAGGAAGCCTACTCTTTCTTCTGAGAGGTTTCATGCTTATATTGTCACAGAACACAATAGTCTGTGGGTCTAAACAGATATGCTATAAAATTCCTGACAACATGGGGAATTCTGCTTTGAAAATTGTGTTTTTATGTGTGGAAATGTACAATTATGTGTATTACTCTGCACCCGACAAACGTCACATATTTAAAAATAGTAATCATAAATTGACTACTACAAACCACAGTTTAGCCCACTTTGTTCTTTTCTGGGAGGGAGAGAACACGCAGTAACACAACACTACACACGGTTGTTCTAGCGCGTTCCATTAGCCATCACCGAGGCCAAGTGGAACTAGTAAGCCTGCTGATATTTTATTAGGTGCACTTCTGTGGAAGCATCCGGGCCAAACCGCTAATGCTGATATCTTGAAAAGGGCATCACACAACCTTACTTTAAGTGGCCGCTTGTTACATTAACAGCCAAGGTTCGAGGCCCATGGACTGATGCTTGCAAGAGATGTTAAACTGGTAAATGTGGACACGTCAAGACTAACAAGCCTCATGTACTTATTGCAAATATAGTAGCTCGAAGGTGTGTAGAACTTTTATATTTGGAACCTGAGTGCAATGCAGTCATTGTTATGTATATGAAACAGTATGTATGTACATTAAATATGATGTAAATATGCTACATCTGAAAAATATTTGGCACCTCAAACAAACAAGCAAACAAAAAAGGCCTGAGCATGACAATTTTTTTCTGCGCAATTGTCACTGTTGTAGCTTTTGGTACTTCCATTTCCACTTTGGGAAAATGAGCTACGATGCCGAACAGTACAATGTCCAATATCATAAAAGCAAATGATATCATAACATAAAATTTTATAGGGCCAATTTGCAGAGATGGAAAATCTTTATTTTTTTCTGTGCCACTTTGGAATAAATCTGACTCGGAAGCTGCGAGAGCTTCATGACTTCATTAGGCTTCTCTATAAGGACAGCTAGAATATGATAATGCTATAACCTGACTGTAAATGATCACATATTAGGAAAATGACCTGCACAGAAGTGGGAACAGTCATCTGCGGAATGTTTACATTGTAGCCCAGTAGCTAGCATTTATATATATTTGACACCGATAATTATGTGACTGGGAATTTCCTACTTTGAAACCTGAACCTTGGCTTGAAACAAAACTTTGAACCTGAAACATTTCTTTAAATACTAATTTGAAACCCTAACACTAGTTTGAACCCCAAACCTAGTCCTAGAAAGCCTATATTGTGATAGCCTTCTCTAACTTGAAACCTAATGTACAACCCTACCTTGAAACCTAAAATGTGGCTTGAAACCGTAATTCAACCTTGTTTGAAACCCTAACATGAAACTCTAACTTGCAACACTGACCCTGCCTTTAAACCCTTAAATGAACCATAACTTTGACACTAACCCCTGTTTTAAATTCTAATTTCAAAGCAGAACCTTGCAAGAAACCCAAAACCTAGCATGGAACCTTAACGTGAAACCCTAACTCAAAAACCTAACAATTGTTAACTTCTGCTTGAAACCTTGATTGAAAACCCCAACCGATTCTTTGAAGCCCAATGTGAAACCTTAACCTTATTTGAAATCTTAAAGTGAAACTAACCCAAAAGCAAAACATTTGGAAAGTCTAACCTCAGCTTGAAACGCTAGTTTGAAACCCAAATTTCAAATCTATACACATGGTTGAAACCCTTCTTTACAACCCTAACTTAGGCTTGAAACCTTGCTGAGACTTTTGTGGGAAACCCGGACCTATACAGTACTTCAAATCCTATTTAGAACCCCTACTCTAGGCTTGAGATCCTCATTTTAAACCAACTATTTCTTTGGGACCCTACTTTGAACTGTAACTTAAAACCTTGACCCTACCTTGGAACCCAAATTTCAAACCCTAAACCTTTCTTGGTGCCATAGACCATGATCTTCATAATATCTTCAACTAACCTCAAATTGTCAATTGTGATGTTGCTTCCCAGAATTAGTTGTCAAGTTTGCTTGTGTGAAGGTTACTACATGTCGTCTTTAAAAGTTTCACTAGCACGCCGAGCAGACCGCTATATCACGGCAGAACAGATAATCAAATACCATCAGCTTCCTGGGAATCTTTACATTACGTTTATTGCCACTGCTGGACAAAGTTACTGCACTTAATTACATCTGTGACAAGCATGTACTGTATTAGTCAGGCCCCGCCGAGGTCAATGGGACGTCCTTTAAAGTGAATGCTAAAAAAACAACTCTTGTGTGGTGTGTGTGCGTGTGTGTTTAGACTTGCTGATCATGTGGTCATCCTTGTGATGGAAGATGATTGATTTACTGGATGGATAGTTCCAACTTTAACCTCATCCGACCCAACCGTACACACACGCACACGCACGCGCGCACACACACGCACACACACACGCACACACACACAAAGTCAACGTGCCTTCATCCAGATGACGTCTGCCCTATTTTCTGTTTGTCTAAAACATAAATTTGAAATCATAACCATTGTTTGGAAACATCCAATGAAACACTAATCCAGATTTGAAACCCGAATCTGTAAAACTAACTGTTGTTTTAAATCTTGACCTTTTTCTTAAACCCGATCTTGAAACTCTAACTCTTGTTTGAAATCTTAACCCTGGTTTATTTGAATCTAGAAGCATCATAACATTTAAAACCCTAACCCTTGATTAAATCCTGAATCCTATCGTAAAACCCTAATTTGATCAACCCCAACTTTAGAACCTTGTGGGCCTTAAAACCCAAAACCATGCTTAAAACACACACTTGAAACCCTAACCCATAAATCATAATTTGACATCCTAATCCTGCTTTGAATTTGAAAACCTAACATTAATTTCACATCCTTTTTTGCCTTTTATTCACCCCAACTTTTGTTTCAAACCCAAACCATAGGTCAAACCACTAATTGGAAACCCTAATCCATTAACGACCCCCTACATTGACACTTTAACCCCAACTTCCCCTAGTTAAAACCCTAACCCTGAAACATGACTTTTAAGCTCTGTTCCTGACATGTGACTGGGTGGAATGATGTGTTATGGTGTTAAATTGAATGTGTGATGTCAGTGTGAGAGGCTGACAGTGAAGCACGGGGAGGTCATAAGCACAAACTGTCCTCCTCCTCCTCCGTCGCCCTCTTTTTCTTTTTCTAATGAAAGCTTTAACGCGTTACTCAATGTGCGCTTCCCTCCGACATCTTCGGGCCTTCTCCCCTGCCATCTCCTCCTCTCGCTCTTGTGCTCTGCTCTGCATCCATTTTTAATGGCACTCGTTGAGGGGCCCATTCAGGATGTGTAATCTACATGTTTTAATAATGCCCGGCTTCTCATACATTAAACTGCCAACACACACGTAGGCAGAAGTGGGAAATCCCAACGTTTCACTACAAACTAAAAAAAGGTTGGGTAGTTTTACACCAGAACGTAACAAGAAGGGTTTTTTTTTTTTTAGTGCGTAAAATATTTTTTTTAACGTTGCATACTGTTCATAATCAGTTATCAGTTTTAACTGGGGCCAAGAATATCCTTGTAATAATTGTCAATATGAAATAATTAACCTTTTGAAAAGGGGTACGGATAATGGATGGATGGATGAATTACAGATCTGTTCAAAATATGTTCAGAGCCCATTTGACATTAATAAATGGATGATTAATACTCAATAAATGGTTAACATAAAAGGTAAATCCATTTTTTATGACATGTTTTTATGTTTAGAAAGGGTTGCCCCTATAAGTTGACTAGTCAACAATTATCTTTATAACATTACATCGAACGTTTAAGTCAACAGTTAACGATACGTTTTTAGTAGTGATGCACCGAATATTCGGCCACCAAAATTTTTGGCCCGAAAACTGCAAAAATGGGCATTTTCGGCATTCGACCGTAAAAAAATTCAAGCCAAAAGAATATGGCCGAAAGATGATGTTGTGGTGACGCAAGCAAAAAAAAAAACCCATAAAACACTGCAAGTGTCTGTTTGAATTAAACATCAAACACGGGAGTGTGCTCGCTGGCATTTGTGAGTACCAGCAGCTTGATTGTGCACACCGGAGAAGGAGAGGATGTCAAAAAAGAGAGCGCTGCCGAGTCCTACTGCACTACAGGTGAGTCACTCTTCCACTTTTTCACTTGCATTCTGAGTGCCGTGCTAAATACTTTAGCTAATGTTAGCACTATTGCTATCAAGAGTTTTAAACACGTAAACACTTACCACTATCTCCGGGTGACTACAGATCTGTACAGGACGCCGTGTGTGACTTTGCTGTCCGTTCCCAAAGCCAATTGGCTAGTGCGAAGAAATTTATTTATTTATAAACGTTGGTGAAGATGTGAATGTGCCGATTTTAAGTGCGCCGCACAGTGTCCCGCTCCAAATAGCCTAGAAATGCGTCATCTTCACAGCACCGCACGCATCCGTTCCCGCCGGTGCAAAGTACTGTACATTGACTGTAAAGTGCAATTGCGTCGCCAGGAAATGCTCAGTTGCTCACCCCGCGTTTAGTGTTTCTAGTACCATTCGCAAACATGTCTCTGGTGTCTGTGGTGTGGAAGTTTTTCAATTTATATTGTGCTTTGTTAAAATGCTTGTGCTAAATAGGCCTAAATATTTTATAAGAATATTATAATTTTAAATTAATTATAATAAATGCAATGATAATAAAAAATTGGCATAATTTTTTTTTCGGCGTTTCGGTTTTCGGCCAAGCATTTCTCATTTTTGGTTTTTGGTTTCGGCCCAAAAATTTCATTTCGGTGCATCCCTAGTTATTAGCATCTTGCCTAATCGGCTAATTTACAGAGGACTTTGGAGTCGGCCATTTGCAGATGTGGTTGTACTTAAAAGCCCTTTTCACACTGCACTACACTTTACTCAGTGTGAAATGGTCATGCCAGTGGCCAAAGTGCCCTATTTGGAAGTGCCAATGAACCAATAATGGTAAGTTTTAATTTCAATAATTTATTTATTTTCATGCCAGTCCGTGGAAACAATTCTTTACATTAAATTGGCCCGTGGAACAAAACTGGTTGGAGTCTACTACACTGCTGAAAATTTGTCAATGGCGTCATCAATGAGTTCACTTCGACTTCACTTTCATCACATTAGCGTCACTTACAAAAAATACACCTATTCATGGAATGTACCGATTAACGGTCTCAAGATTTTCATTGATTTAACACACACTGATAAATCTAAAATCCATTTCAGTCAACACGGAAGAGCCTCAGTGTACACAAATTTAGCAGCACTTGTACAAAGGAATGACATTTTAAAATATTTTCATTTACATGTATTTGGGTTGCTTTAGGAAAAGTCTTCAAATTTCAGGGTGAAAGAATATTATTTGTGATATTTTTAATACAGCTGGAGTAACGGTTGTCTGAGTCAATAAAAATACACTAACAGTATTACAACACAACATAGAGCTGAGCTTGATGGAGACGCTGCTGGCTGTCAGTATTTGGCACACTTTTAAGGAAGCCAGCAGGGATCAGCACAGCGTTGATGGAATGTGATTATTCTCGCCTTTGCTCACAGTGTGCATGTGATTTGACATGCTAATCTCTGCTGGTACTCACGCACACACACGCGCCATGATAGCAATTATCATCTCAGCTGTGTTCTGCTAATTTCTCCTTCTATCTTCTTTCGGCTGCTCTTTATCTTCACACTCATTCATTCCGCATTCCACTCTTTTGCCTCTTTTGTACCACACACACATTTAACAAAATAAATTGTGTATCATACTGAGGGTCGTTCCTAATATTTTTTGCCACTTACATAGCTAAAACTATTACATATTACACATTATAGATTGCATTATTGTCATTATATAGTGCATTTATATTTTTGCCACTTTTAGTAGTGTTATACAACATCCACAGTTTTGCATTCCAAATAGTATAGTGACAAGTAAAAAGGCAATTTAGTTACACGGACATATACCTGAACTGAGACATTCTTTCATCCCACACTATCTGCCCTATTCCCATGAGAACCGAAGCGCCATTAGGATTTGTGTGTATGTGTGTGTCAGAGGGAGTTGGTAGCGGGGTGTGGGTGGATGATCATCATCCCCAAGGGAGGGCTTGAAGGCCTGAGTGACCCTGAAGAAAAGATGAAAAAGTGAAAGTGGATGTCCTAGTGTGGCAGTTAATAAATGTCCCAGTGTTCATTCCCTGTTCTTTCCCACCCGACAATCCGGCCGTGAAGACCCCCTACATACACACTCACTCATACACCGGCAAGGCTGGAAAAGCGAGTCAAACATCTGCTCCTTATAGAAGTTTATACTTGATTACTTGGTGGCTAATGTGAGCGGCGGGGTAGCTTATAAATGAGCTAGCATGTGTGTTAGCAAAGAGAACTAAGCATTGTTTTAAACACAGGAGCTGTTGAGGGAACCAAGGTTTGAATTAACACAGGATGAATGTTTGTGGGCAAGTAATTAGTGCAGCTAGTAATTAGTTCGACACATTTGTGCAAAAGTCACCTCACGATTAGCATGTAAGCTACAGTTGCAAAAATAAGGAAGCTAACAATTAAGCTAAGTGAGCTAAAGATCCCCGCGACCCTTGTGAGGACTAAGCGGTTAAGAAAATGGATGGATGGATGAGCTAAAGATTGATTTAAATAAGGGTGCGAGCGACTCTGTTAACAAACGTTTACACGAACAAGCAAATTAGCAAGTGAGTTTATACTGCAAGTTAACAGCCAAGATGGATACTTGTCTCATGCCCAAGTCGCCTTTTGAGCAAGTAGCTGAGCTAACAGGAAAACTAAAATTAAGTTAAACAAGGCAACTCAGAAGTAGGGAACAAATGTTTATGCCTTTAAGTTAATTGGTGAGTGAGCTAATAAGTTTGTCAGTTTGACTGTGAACTTACTCGATAGCTCACTTGCTAATTTACTTTTCGGAGTAAACTTTTGTTCACCTACAAGCTGCCTTGTTTAACTTACTGTAGTCATTTGCTAACCAGTTGTCTGCTGTCTCTTTGTAGCACATGTCTATTGAAGGAATATTAAATTACTATATTAAGTGTAATCTTTGCGTGTCCAAAATAATTGTATTCAGGATCTGATGAAGAAGTTTTCTTGCAAGAATTTATTTAGAGGCCTCTAAAGACACAGTCAGGACAACCACATCAGAATGCAACGTGGATCCCCCCAAGTGTGTGTCAATTTACAAAACATCGACTCATTTATACAAAAAAGATAAAAGGTTCCTCCTCCCGGCTCTTGATTGAACAAAGGGCAGACATGTCATCTCCTAGTGAACAAATGTGTAATGTTGTTAGTAAGCAGACGTTTACATACAGACATGTTGATTCCAGGTTGGCCAAAGGTGTAATCTTATTAGTAAACAGACATTTACATACAGTTCCCCTTCTTGACTGGGGGAACAAATGCAATTAGGATCTAACCCCAGACTTTTAGACTCCAATGCCAAAAGGCTCTAAATAACATCATGCACATTCCTATCTTCAATAGCTTTGAGGGTGAGAGGATAAAATAAAGTTCACAAAATCATTACTCCACTGTATTATTTTAAACACTCATGATTATATCACATTGATATGCCTATAAGTAAACTCAAAAACAGTAAAACATCAAATTGAAAATATTAAATGTCTTCAGTATGCAATGCAAAATGCATTACAACTTAAGTCAATTTTTATCTTATTCGTAAGCTCAAATGTTAGCTCACATAGAGTAAGAAGCTATAATCACAAGGCGACTTGATGGTTGTATTGGTAACTCACCAGCTCAGTTAATAATTAATCTATTGGCCTGAAAGCTTTATTACACTTCATTAGCTCTTGCTTATTTGGTTATCGTCACTCATTAGGTCAAGCATGTGAGCTAACGACTGAGCTAGCTAGGGAGGTGATACCTTTATATATATCTGGCATATTATATATATATATATATATATATATATATATATATATATATATATATGGCATATCATGTAGCACTGAAAAAGTTCAGCTTTAAACTTTAGTTGGTCTTGACACAAGAGCTTCAGGACTTTAAACGTCGGTCAGCCACTTTAAGAGGAAAAACAACAGCAGCGTGAAAAGCCTTTCGACATGTGGAGACGGAAAGTGTTAGCGTAGAGACGGCGAGACAAACAAGTGGCATCTTTCCATTCTCACCATGGTACATTTAAATTTCTCATCACTTTCTCTCTGCTGTGCTTCCATCACGCTGGTAAATTATTCACACGCGCTGATTTATCACCCACACAAACAACGGCACACATAGAAGCCTAGCTTATAGATGCCAAATGCTACTGGAGCCAAAAATATTTTTTTTGTGTGCCTCAGATGTAACATATTTACATCATATTGATGTCTATACACCTTTAATATACCATGTTTATGTTACAAGCAATGTATAGCATATATAAAATTAGATATTCACATCATAGTTAATGTATGTACTTTTAACATACCATATTTATGTCTCTAATTTACCAAATTTTCAGCATATCTAATGTTCAAATGTAGCATACTTACAGTATGTCATATTTAATTTCCTAGTGTAGCAGATTTACATATTTCATTGTCTTTTGGACCATATAGACTTCATATTTATTATTTAATGTTGTATGCACCAAATGTATACAATTTAATTAATGAATTATTGATTTTTTAAATAAAATATATATTTCAACCCTATTTAATGTTTGGATGTACCATATTTGCACAATTAATAATGTATACACCTAATACTTTCTAATATAATATAATATAATATATATTTTCAACCTCTAGTGTACAGTACTGGTCTTTTTACCTGAGTCTTTTTTATACAATTATCTGTACTTCTATTCAAATACAGAGTGTAAGTGCTTTTGCCAGTTTTGGACACAAATCACGACACTTGCTGAAGAGTCTGCAAGATTACTATATACGGCCTTCCGATGCATCGTGTCTCACTCTGCTTTTGTAATGCAGTGTCCTGGTTCGACTTCAATGCCAAGGTCAGTGAAGCGAGTGTTGAAGAGTCAAGGTCAGAAAAGGATGGTAGTAGACAAAAAAAATGTAGATTCAGATCTATATTTCACTTTGGAACATTTTCTTTGTGAGTTGTTAGCAATTTGAAGCTGTTATTTTTCTGCACAATTGTTGCATCATTCCTACCAAATGGCAGGAAACCCTCATTTAAAACTTTAACCTTTGTTTGATGCCCTAATTTAGGCTTTGACCCTTAATTTTACACATAAGCCTTGTTTTAAGACTTAAACACAAATCCTGATTTGAATCTCTAATCTCGAAGTCTAATCCTTGTTTGAAACCAAGCAAGCTTCAAATCCTACTTTGAAAGCCAAACACAAGCTTGAAAACCAAACCCATGATCAAAACCCTGTTTTGAAACTTAAACCTTGAGAACTCAACACGGATTTGTAATCCTGATATTTATTCAAAGCCCTAATCAAGGGTAGAAAACCATAAACCTAATGCAGGGTTGAAAACCTAACTTTAAAACCCAAACTTTGGCTTGCAACCCTTCCTTGAAACCTGAATTCACCTAAATTTGGAACTCAAAACTTAACAAAAAATTAACAAAATTAATTTTAGCCTTAAAATCCTAAACCCTAACCCCAACACAAACCCCAACACAAACCCCAACACAGGATTAAAACTTCCCTTTAAAACTAGACTTTGGGTTGAGACCTTACTTTGAAACCCAAAACCTAGCTTCAAACTCTACTTTTAAACACAAAACCTGTCTCGGCACCATACTGTAATTTGTAACCTTAACTGTTGTAAAAACAAAGAGTCTTGAAATCCTACTTTGAAACATAAAACCTGGTTGTGGGTCAATCCTAAATCCTTTTTTTAAACTGTAATTTGAAACCCTAACTCAAGGTTCAAACCTTAACATGTAACCTTAACCTGGGTTTAGACCATTATTTTCAAACCTGAACCCTGAAAAGGCAGAAAATTACCGTCTTCAACAAATACAACCATTTTAATAAAAGGTTTTAAGAAAGTTGTTTAATTTCTTCATGTGATATTCAAAAAGTACATTGTATTTCTCAGTAACAGCTATGTGCAGAATTGTCAAACTTTTAGGAATGACCCACTATCAATTTTAGAGGATTTCTAACCCCAGATAGCCTCAGTGACTAAGTTGTCATTAGGTGAGACAGATAAAAGGTGTTTGACGTCCAACAAAGCCGCAAAAAAATGACTGAATTCCACGTCAACTTTTGACCTTTTCCTTCTTAAAGCCGATTCAATAAATCGTCTTCATTGTCGGTTCTTTCATCTGGGAAGAAATAGAGAAATTCTTTCCCGGGATGATCTGTTGGGATAGACTTGTAATGTGAAGACATGAGTGGAGCATTAAGAGTCACTGAATCATTTAATAATCGCTGACATGCTGTGGTGTTACCATCACAGAAACATAATTAGACATTTTTGGAACGTACTTCTAATGTCAGCACACACACACGCACACAAAATACTTCTGTGGGATGAATTAAAGGTTCCAACCAATAGACCCTTTCACAAGATCAAAAATATAAAAGTGTAAAAGTCTTAACTTTTACACCTTCTCTTACCTAATATGCTCCATCTTGAAAAGTTCAAATATATGGACTGTAACAACTATAATAACCACATACGAAATTCCTGAGTCTGGATGTTGTGTGTTTGAGGTAAACAGTAAGAGACCAGGTTTTTAAAAATAAATCCTCAATCGTAACGTCGCATCAAATCAAATTGAGAAGTGGCTCGCAATCCAGCATGAACGCACGTCGCCGTTATCTGTAGACACAGCCTGGCAAGACTTGATCCACCCCACCCCATGTCAACCCCCCCCCCCCCCACCGCCACCCCCACCCCCAAACATGACTTGTCATATCCATCTCATCACACTGACGACTCGAGAATGGAGGCGGACCTTGAACGCAGCACGCCATTCATATCTGCAGACTGATGGGAGCTCGTGGGGGAGTTTGTGCGTGTGTCTGTGGAGGGGGAGGATATTTATTTCTCTACAAATTCCACAAGACAAGCAAGTTGAACAAGTTTTATTGATGTGCAGGCCAGCGGGTTCAAATGTATCAGACACGTAGCACAGATATAAATATTGCTTTAATGGTCTTTAGCGGAATTAAGACCGCAGTGCACTTGCGTTTCTGTACAGGATCATGAGGGGGTCACCACTCGCCTTCGCAAATAACCGTTGTTATGAGCCTCTAAAATCACTCAAATTATCCAGTGCTCATTTCTTTAGGATAACGAGAAGTCTATGGATGTGTGCAGTTGACTTTTGACTTGGTGCATTATTTACAAGTTGTTCATTTCTATTGTGCTAACTTCAATCACATTAATACATCGTAATGTACTACATTACATTACATGTGTGCAGTTTAAAAATCACATTCATAAAATATTTAGTCCATTTAATTTTTGTTTATGCCCTTGCATGACATGGTTTGTTTTTACTTTGTGGAAGAATTCTAGTCATTCTATTAATTTCTGTTGAGGGGTGGTGGAAAGAGGAAAAACACATTAATCATACGATCTGTTATGGTTGTGCTATCATTGCGTTGTTTCACCGCTACAGTACATATGCACACATGAGGTAAATTAAAGACACATTACCTTTCATAATAGACAACATAAATTCCAGTTAAAAGACTTCCTCATGCCCTTGAAAGCTTCAAACAGTCAAATATGTGAACTTGCTGACAGGGCTTGACAATTTTGGCTAATGATAGCATTTTATGAGCACATGGTGGACTTTCACTTAGCGAAATGATTCAGTGAGCAAAACCAAAGGTGTCCTGTTTCACAAATATGTTTTGAATTTCTGAAAGGCCAATTGATATATTACTATGACAGAGAGGACATTTTAAGCTTGACACCACCCAACTGTGCACATAATATAATGAACATCACAAAATAAGGGTAAATATATATTTATTATGCAGAGTTTAGTTTTAAGTCATTCCCTGCCATCCCAGGTAAAATAATGGACCAATGACTTCTACAGCCACAATAGTGAGTGAATAAGATGATGACAGGGTGGAGAATTTTGGCTAATGATAGCATTTTATGAGCACATGGTGGATCATCACTTAACGATGTGATTTAGTTAGCAAGCTGAAGGTGGACTTTTTCACAAATATGTTTTGAATTTCTGAAAGGTCAATCAGTATTTGAATATGACACTGTAGACATGTTCTTTTCCCATTAAAAGCCTTTTAGAGCTCTCCTTTATGACTCTGACACCCTTAGCTTGATGATTGTTTTTCTCATCAAGTTGGGGAAAGGATTAGTACTGGAGCTCAAGACCAGACTTCTGCCATTATTGGCGACTGAGGCTGACCGACAGGGACAGTCGGCGGCAGACGGACAGAGACGGAGGGTGATTAGGGTTAGATGCGGTGCCACGGCCGGGTTAGATCTATGGAAATGGCCTCTTAGCGTGATGGATGTCACACACAAACACACACACACATACACACACACGCACACACACACGCACACACACTCTCTGCTGCCATTCAGACTGGGGGGGGGGGAAATAACTCTGACCAATGAACTGAAGGACTAATTGACTGTCTAAGCAACTATTTAAACAACTATCTAACTAATTGACTAAGAGATTAAGCAGCCAGCCTACTGGCCAACTCATTGACCAACAAGTCAACTAATAACTGACATACCAACTGGCCGACTAACTAAACAATCAGCCAACTAGTTAGACTTCTAACCGACCAACCAACTAACTCACTAACCAACCTACCACACAACCAACCTGCTGGCTGGCTGACTAACTGACTAGCCAACCAGCTAACCCACACAACCTACTAGCTTATTAAGCAACTACCCAAACAACCAACTCAGTGCCTAAGCGACCAACCAGCTGTATGACCAACCAACCAACAAACCTGCTGGTGGGCTGGCTAACTAATTAACCAATCAACGACCCACGCAACCAGCTAAACACACACACACACAACTAACCAAACAACCAGCTAACTTACTGCATAAACATCCAACCTACTAACTGATTGACCAATTAACCAAACTACTGACTGGTTGACTACCAAACAATCAACTAACTAACTAACTCATCCATCCACTCAACTCACTTACTGAACAGCTGGCCAACTGACTAACATCAACAACCCCCAAACAGCCAGAAACCATGCAATTAATTAAATAATTGGTGAAATGACTCACTAACCAACCAACCTACTGGCCTACTAACAGACATACTAATTGGCCAACTGACTCAAACAGTCAACCAACTGTCTAACTAACTAACCAACCAACCAACCTGCTGCCCAACTTAACAACTAAACAAACAACAAACTTTATTCTTTATTAGGTTCGCCATACACTAAACAAAAACAGTATTACACAGATAAAGTAGAAACAGACAATCAACCATACACAATTTAAAAGGTCACAAAAAGCAAAGAAAAAATTAAATAGAAATTGCAGGTGCATACTGTACAATAATAAATACAATGACATTAATTCTCCAATTATAAGGAATAAAGTAGTTAATCTGTAATGTGTATCTTAATAACTTTCTGAAACTTTTTGCTGCTGAAGTTTCTTGCATTAGATGGTAGTCCATTCCAAGCCAAGGAAGCACAATAATGAACAGTTCTCATCAGGAAGTTTTTTTTTGTGGTTTCGGCACTATCAAGTTACCCATACTCACTTGACGGGTGTTATATCCATGGCAAACTCCTGAAAATGTTATCTGTTCTCGAAAAAAAAAATCGGGTGTTCCATTCCATATTACATGGTACATGAACAACAACAGACACTATTTTAGTTTATATTCCACTGTTAATCATAATACATTTTTGTGCATATTAATGACATTATCCCGGAAAGAACAGTTAAGAACTAATCGGTACAATGTGGAGTTTTTAAAGAATTTTTGCAGAAGCACTTGACTAAATAACAGGACAATTTTCCAAATGTGACAGAACAAGTGATCAAACAACTGTATGTAAAATTGTGGGTGGAACAAATTCAAAGCATTTTCTTGATTTGGCAATGCCCTCACCTATCTTAGAACCAATATAATCAATCTGATCAGACCAAGACAGTAAATTATCTATTATCACACCCAGTAATTTGACCTTGGACACCTGTTGAGTACAGTGGCATTAGCAACAGTATACCTGCTGCCAAATACAATAGATTTCGTTTTGGCAGTATTTAATACCAGTCGGTTCATTCTCACCCATTTGATAACGTTATGCAACTCAGCCTGAAGTTTCTCTTTCAGTACAATTGAGGATGGCGACGTACAGAACAAAATTGAATCATCAGCATACATTATCAACCCAGCAATATTAACCTTTTACATTTCAACCGGTACTGTTCCAATACTCGGTACCTGGGAATCGATACCGGTACTCAACTGTACCAATTTTCGGTACTTTTGTACTCTCTCTCTCTTTATATTATTTTTATTGATTTTTTATTAATTTCGTGGTAGTAAATGTTCACCATTGTTAAATAGTAAAATGTTTTTAAAAATAAATGTAACAATTACCTTTCAATAAATACAACTTAACAGATAAAAATATATAATAAAATTCCATTCAAATGAGACATAAAGGTTTAACATTTTACGATTACTAAATTATAATTAATAAACATAAGCTAATATTACAAAAAAACAAACAAATGTGAATCAAAGTTCTGTGCAATGAACAACAGTAAATATATAATTTAATAATAATTGATGTTATCTTCGTTTCTTGTGCAGTTGTTTTTTAAGCAGGTAAAGCTTGCCGCGCAATGAGCTCGACATTTGAACCCACGTTGGACTCAAATATTTTAAAAAATGACAGTTGGAAGAGGACATGACATTAACAAAGAGAATAATTGGGTTAAAATTAAGCATGTTAATGTACCCGATGTGGTCTGTAATGATGGCCACATTTTAGCCACAATCTTTTGCCAATGAATATGAATTGAATATGGTCACCAGTAGTATATCCAAATTACAATGTCCATATTGACCATTTGCACCGACGTCACGTGATTACGTGACTGCCCTATGACGGACGGCGGAAGGAAATGAATGTTGAATGGAAATGGACGTGACCTGGAGCGACTTAGTGACGTAGCACTGCTATTTTACAAATTAAAAGTTATTATTGCCCATAGAGCCATGGAATCTACTACTTCCGCCGAAGGTCGCCTGTCAGTCGAAGTTGCACATTTAGTCGGGACTCATAGAGCGCAATATTTACTTAAGTTGGACATCGCTAGTTTAAAAACAGCCCCTTACCTTCTGTTGCCTGCTGTTAACAGTCCCAACTTTGTAAGACATGCTTCAGAACTAAAACATGGCACCGTTTGATTTTACGTAAATCGGTGCTCGGAAGTACCGACCCAAATCGGTCCATACCAAAAAAAGTACCGTTTTCGGTACCCATCCTTATTACAGTACAGGGTAAATCATTTATGAAAATACTCCAATACCAAGTATGCTCATGAAGACAAAATACAAATAAATATCACCACAATATATATTCTATACAATGTGCCCTTGCTATTTGCGGGGGTGATAGGGACCCGGGCAGCCTACAAATAGCAAAAATCCTTGTGTAATTAAAAAGCATGTAGGCTATTGCTTGATTGCTTGTTTTCGAACTGTCACTGAAAGCATAGATAGCTATAGATAGATAGATAGATAGATAGATAGATAGATAGATAGATAGATAGATAGATAGATAGATAGATAGATAGATAGATAGATAGTCATCCAATGAGGATGACGATGTGTGACATCAGCTGCAAAATGAACTTTTACCCCCCAAGCCTGTACTCACACATAATATATATTTATATACCCTGTATATATATATCATTTTACATTTGTGCATTTACTCTGAGCCTTTTAGTACATTTTTTGGGGGGAGGGGGCACTTTGGTGTATTTTCTCCTTCACTCTCAGAGAGACAATGACAGGCTAGAAGGAGGAAAAGACCTAAAAGCAGCTATTTTGTAGATTTATACAAAAAAAAGGCCATTATGGCTTGAATTGCATGTCTCATTTACCCTTCAAAGCCACAATTGGGTGTTCTGTTGGTTTTTACCGCTGACTGCATTTTCATCCAAACCAACGCAACGCAGCCAAGCGTCAATGAGATGTTAGCTTAGCCAATTAGTCGTCAGTGTCAACATGTCATTACTTGTGGAGAGACAGAGAGCGAAAGAGAGCTAGAACGATGCCATAAGGTCCCTAAAAAGATGCAGCTTGAGGTTAATTTTTCAAGTCTTGCTGACTATGGATTATTTCAAGCCATTCTGTTTATTTCTACTCTGCAATGTGGTGGTTATCATGATGAATTGGCGAGAGGAGCAGCCACATTACTTATTTAATGGTGCAGTGGACTTTTTGTGATTCTGTGTATTATTTTGAGTAATTGCATGTACTTCTATTATGCACAGAATGGTCGCATTGCAGTAATTAATTTGTCTGAATGTACGTTTTGGACTCGACTTGTAATAAACATGCTTCCGTGTGAAAAAAAAAAAATTGGTTTGAGGCAGATTGAAGAAGTCGACCCGCTGCGCTCCATTTGTACGACACCTACTGATTAGATTTTGTTAAATTGTTAATCTTTTAATCCCTGATCCTGATAAAAGATAGCTGATTCTCATCCCAAATCTCTTGATCTTTTGTTTTATCATCCTCTGATATAAAACATAACAATGCGCGTAATTGGATGAAATAAAACGCCTCTAATTGTTTTTACGTCTTGGAGCGATGAATTAAGACGATAACATTTAGCAACACTCATAGGTCGGATTATGGTTAACTGTTCCTGCAGTTGTTGGAAGGGTTTGCTGGGTCAGTCATTTTCAAGACGGCATTGATTGGCTGTGTTGTGCTTAAACCAACATCTTCCTGACTGTGACATCAATGTCTGGCTTTGCGTTGCTATCACACAGTTATTGGCTTGTCTCACAAGATATTTATTTCAGCACCACGACCGCCACTTTTTGGTTGGTCCCACATAACTGACATTCACTGGTCATCTTTTTCGTCTTCATTGATGCATGTCATCACGCCAACTCATTTGTCAGCTTCAGTTTATTCCTGACAGTATAGTCATTGGTTGGCTTCTGTTGAACCCATTAAGGCCTAAAGCGTCTGGCAAAACATGTCTCTAAAACCTATGAGTGACTTTGGAGGGAGGTGGGGTGTGTCTTCTTGGGGGGGAGGATGTTGCTAGGGGTGGGTGTCTGGGGATTTGGGGTCAGCGGGGGCTAGGTTGTGGTTGGTGTGGCTGGGGGGTGGGGTGGGTGTTGCTCCGGGTTCCTGGGTTTGCTCTACGGCCGGTGGTGCCTGCGGGGCCCGGGGGTTGCGCAATGGCGCTGCCGCGGTCTTGGTATCCCTGGGGGGTTGTGCTTGCCCCGTCCTGGCCGGGGTCGACGGCTCCCTTTTTTGGTGGAGATTTTCATGCATGCCAGATCCACCACACCAGCATCTACCGAAATTCAAACACAATCGGCTTCTTCCTCTAGTCGCTGAATCAGTGGAGGCTGATGTCTGTGGACCTCACTCTGCTTCTTCTACCCTTCCTTCTTTTCTTCAGTCTTTCCTTTGGTCTCTTGAGGTCTCCGTAATTTGTTGGAATTTAGATGTTTCTGGGGTTGGTGAAAGATTCTGGTTTGTAACCTTGTGGGTAGTAGGTTGTGTCTTGTCGGTGCTGGATTTTACTTTTCCTTCTTTTCTTTGATCCTTCCTCGGGTCTCCTGACAACTTCACGACTCTAGCGGGATTCTGAAGTCTTTGGTTTCAGGTGAATTAATGAGCACAAACTCACACGCGCACATGCACACGCACACACACACACACACAAAAGAGAAAGCAATGATGATGACATGTTAACCCATGTTGTACCAAATGAACAATACTGAGCTCTCTCCAGAAAAAAAGAAGAAACAAAGGACATGCATGGGTGTGACAGCAACAATGACTCGACTAGACTGAAAGAAAGCAAGGAACTAAATAGACATAGTAACGAGACAACAACAGACACCTGGACAAGACACTTGTGGCTTGGGGAGCTGATTGTGTAATACCAGGGACCGGGATAGCAAGCACAGGAGGACATGATAAAACTTGACGAGACATTGACAAAGGGAGATACACAAGAAAAACATGACCCATAAACAAAACCAAAACTCAGACCAAGACAGCTTACACCTGTGGCATTCACACAAACATACGTTTATTATTATAAACCTTAATTAATTATTTAATTTTTTTAACAAACAAATGTCGCATCTGCGGGTATATTTACCTTTGACACTGGTGCGCATAGTTATAATATAACCTCAGGAAATCCAGTGGTAATTATTATATTATTATTATATTATAATTATTATTATTAATAATAATTATGTCGTCTATTCCGTTACACAGGTTTTGAAATTTTCAACATCCTCATTGTCTACAAACATATTTCTTAACAATATGCCACTGTCGACTCGTTACACTGATTCAAAGTCATCAATCGCGTCATTTATTTAATAACTCCCGCAATAAGCCATAAATGCTCGAATAAAATTCCAGAACATACTACTAGGCCTAGGTCACCCTCTCGTGTATATTCAAATGCATTTCATTGGCTAAGAAACCAAGAATTGGTCAAAACAAAACCAAATGACTTATCTGCTCTTCCGGCTTTAACGGCAGAAAGTAGAAGCGCATTTTTGCGCTTTTGCGTCACTGTTCATGCACTAATTGATCAAGTCTTGCTATTTGCTAGATTTGTGTTGCTCCATCCTTTGTCTTTGGTCTTATTGCTGTTTGTCCTTTCACCATTTGAATTCCTTGCGTCTCTTTTATTCCATTACACACTGGCTCTCTTCCCGCCTTGTAAAAGCAAAGGGTCGCAGAGCTGCGACAAGACCAATAACTTTCCCTCCCTGATGAACGAGGCGAGGACGTTTGCGTTTGGTCAGCGTGGCTGACGAGAGGGAATGTTGCAAAGTTGGCCAGGCGGTAGATTAATATTTATGACCGTGCTGCTTAATTATTCAACGGCAAATGTTGTGAGAAATGTCATGTTACAATTTTCCATGCATGTGGTTAGAACGCAGCAGAGGCCGTGGATTTGATGATCCCTGTATGTGGAAGGTCTTCATGAAACTCACTTACTTTGTTAACGGAGCATGTGTGTCATATTACATAGTGTAGCGATATGTTTTATTACTTTACAAGATGAAAATGTTACAGTATGAATTGAAAAGTCATACCCAGTCTGTCACTTTAGAAGTCACAATGTTCTCTGTTCGTCAATAGTCAGTCACTTTCTGTAATCTGGAAGTACCCCGGCGCCTATTGTTTACAACATCATGAGCTGGTCTATATGCGCCGATTCTCAGTTGCATGGAGTCCTACCAACATCAGCGGTTAGCCCACACGGTCGAAAATAAAAGTCCGGAAAGAGGCTGCTGCTTAATTGTCCTTTGTGCTTAGTCTCTGTCTGTGCTCACGGCTCATTACTTGACTGCTTCCACCCACGCGAGCACACTCACACATTCGATCGCGGGTGGTGACTAGTGCATTTTATCACCCCTCCGCAGCTCCTTACAAAGCCACGGGTGTAATTTAATATCACTAGTGTTTGTTTTATCGCCCGATGATGAGGCCGGACCAGTGAAATATGAAAGCCAGCAAAGTGAGAATGAGTGATGTGTGTGTGGGTGTGTATTTGTGTGTGTATGTGCATGTGCATGAGTGCCCTATGACTGAGATCTAATGTAAGCTTGGACTTCCCACCATTCCAATGCCACTCAAAGCATGCAGTCACTTCTTTGATTCTAATCAAAATGTGTGTACTACACAAATGAACACCCTATAAAGCACGTTTTACTGTACGTAATACTACTATGCCATCTTCCCATATGACAATGTATTGTATCATGTGATACATTGCGGTTTCACTTCTGTAGATCATGCCATACCTGCGGGAATTCCTCAAAATTGTTTCTATAAAGTTGGAAGAGTCCTGATAAAATCAACCATTAAGATTCAAGTCGTAGCTGGTGGAAGGGGGGTGGCTAGTAGTCCGCAGATTGATTAATTAAGTAATTAAGATAAGATGAGATAATCCTTTATCAGTGTCACACTGGAGGAAATTAACGTTAAACAAAGTAGTAAAGTTTAATCACAAGATTTATTAGACTACGATAACAGATTAACAAAGTGTTTCTACAGGTTCACCCAGCTAAAATTGAGATGATGTCATAGCAGTCCCTTGACACCATCAAAACGTGCCCACTTGGGAGCTGAGAGCAGTGTAGTAATGACTAGTTTGATAGGCTATCTGCTGGATAAATGCAGGTTCTGAATAAAACTTTTCCTAAAAATGTTGCTATTTGTCATTTGAATATGAAAAAATTATGTTTGTAATAATTGTGCTGCTAAACATCATGCTGCTTTGCCTCTACGTTATACAGTTTAACGTGATGCTACTGAACATTACACCACTAAACGTTCTTGAAATGTTATGTCTCTCAAAAAGTTATACTACATACTACATAATGCTACATTATGCTACTCATTATGCTTATTAACATTATGCTCCAAAATGGTACAACATTAAACGTTACACCACTAAATATTATGCTCCAAAATGTTGTTAGCTGTTAATTATGTTATGCTGCCAAACTATGATACTAAAGGTTGTGCTTTTCAACCTTGTGCTGCTAAATGCTATGCTACTTAAATGTTATGCTGCTAAACATTATGCTACTTAATGTACGTTGCAACTTTATGCCCCTAAATGTTGTTACTAAACCTTGTGCTGCTAAACCTTATACTACTAAATGTTACGCTATTAAATGTTATGCTATTAGGAGTAAGGCTACTTACTTTATTTACACGTTACCAAATGTTATGCTACTTAACGTTATTCTACTAAAGCTTTTTGCTCCTAAAGCCTGTGCTACTAAACGTTATGCTACTAAATCTTGTGTTACTAAATTTAATTTACTAATTGCTAAACGTTATGCTACTGAAATGCTTGGCCGAAAAAAAATAATGCAATTCTTTTATTATCATTGCATTTAATATAATTAATTACAATTATTATATTCTTATAAAATATTTAGGTCTATTTAGCACAGGCATTTTAACAAAGTACAATATAAATTGAAATGCGTCCGCACCAGACATCAGAGACATGTTGGCGAATGGTACATCAAACACTAAACGCGGGGTGAGCAACTAAGCATTTTCTGGCGGTGCAATTGCAATTTATAGTCAATGTACAGTAGTTCACACCGGCGGGCACGGATGCGTGCGGTGCGGTGCAGATGATGCATTTGTAGGCTATTTGGAGCCGTGGGACACGGTGCGGCGCACTTAAAATCGGCACATTCACATCTTCACTAACGTTTAAAGATAAATACATTTCTTCGCACCAGCCGGCTTTGGGAACCGACTGCAAAGTCACACACTGCCTCCTGTACAGATCTGTAGTCACCCAGAGATAGTGGTAAGTGTTTACTTGTTTAAAACTGTTGATAGCAATAGTGCTAACATTAGCGAAAGTATTTAGCACAGACACCAGAATGCAAGTGAAAAAGTGGAGGCGTTTGAGGGGCTCTCATCAAAGAAAAAAAGGCGCTGCAGGAGAAAGAGTGGCTCACCTGTAGTGCAGTACTCGGCAGAGTTCTCTTTTTTGACATAGTTTACCAAGCGACCCTCTCCTTCTCTGGTGTGCACAATGAAGCTGCCGGTACTCACAAACGCCAGCGAGCAGCAAGGTGGACACTCACTCCCGTGTTTTGTGTTTAATTGAAACAGATACTTGCTTGCAGCATTTTTGTGTGTGCTTGCGTCACCACAACTCTCTTTGTGCTCTTTCGGCCATATTCTTTCGGCTTGAATTTTATTTTGGCCAAATGCCGAAAATGCATATTTTTGCCATTTTCGGACGGAAATTTTCGGTGGCCGAATATTCGGTGCATCACTAATAAGTACAAGTATAAAATGCTTTTAACGCAGTGTTTCAGCACAGTACAGTAAGTTGAAACGGATCTGGAGCAAATGGTTCTGAAGTTGGAATGAGTCAAAGCTCACGGCTTGGGATCATCTGTAATCGTTTGACTAAATACAAGCTTTAAAGCGAGTCAGCCAGGGAGTCAAAGGTTAAATATTTGGTGTTGATGGGCTTCCAGAAACCGAGGCCAAAGGGTAAAAGATCTGTACCACATCAAGTCTTTTTTTTTCACAAGCTGCCACTTGAAAAGAACCATTTTCTACACTCATCCATGGAGGGTTCTTGTTTTTTGACCTCTGCTGCGTAATATTTATTTTATATTAATTAATATATATATATATATATATATATATATATATAAAACCAAGTCTAATATTTACTATCTACTGCCATCTGATTCTTGCACCAGGATGTGTCTTTTATTGGAACATGATGAAAACAAACAGTAAAGCAGATTAGATTGTGTTAAACTCAATAAATGAACAGTGTAGTCACAAGCCAAAGCAAATGGGACTTATTTCGTCAAAAGCAGATGTTTGACTGGGGAAGAATTTAAATCGGCCCCAGGGATGGCAGTGAAGGGAGGCAGGCTAGAAAACGTAGAACCCCAAGCTGTGTGTTTTTACATATTTCATAATTCACAGAATCAGTGGGAAAAAAATTGGTATAAAGATAAATTTAAAAAAGTCAAGATTAAAATTTAATAGCGGCGGCCTAGAAGAACACCAGCTTCTTTTTACTCTGCCATGGAAGACAATTTGTTTTGATCAAATAACGGATACACGGATTCTTTCAAGAGAGTGTGAACGTCCCTCGAGGAGATATCATACAATTTTGATGTCTTTTTGTGGTGAACCAATACCCTTTTACCGTGGTGTCATGTATAGTCGACATTACAGTGGCCTTAGTTTGTTAGATGATTTCCTGTATAGCATCCCACTAGACTTCCAGTTTTGTCCAGACTCGATTCTCTCCTACTTTAATAATGTCCACAGCAACTCTGCTATTTTTGAGATGTTGTTTTGCTTTCATTTTTGGCAGGCTATACAACAGAATAAATACATAGTGTTGCAATTGAGTCAAGTACAGTTCTGTTGTATGTACCTTAACTATAATCATGTCTCAACTCAAACTTTACATCCAACTTGCCTTACCACACAACATACTATACCACACAAATGAATATAATACATATCATGTGTTACTATTAACCGCCTTACTCAATCACCTTACTCTATTCATACTATATACATTGTGTTTCTCTGGCACTGTGGTTTCTTGAACATCAAATTAAAGGTGTAAAATAGGGCCACAGAACGCTGATTTTCTCACAAATCATTTTTCTTATGTACTACTTTTAACAAATATGACAAAAAAAACTTTTAAATACTGCAGTGCTTACTCAAAGGGACATGCTAATCAAATTCAACATATCTTATTAACCACGCTTAGTCAATGCTAGCATTAGACATGGCATTACAAAGAACCGCTCATTGTATCAAAACTATAAGTCACATTGAATAATGTCACCACTCTGCTTCTACTGTTTATAATATCGCATGGCAGCAAAAGACAGTCAAATCCTCTGTCTGCATCCTTTCATATATCTGGCAGGGCTGGACTCGAAGGCTAATACTCAGACGTAGGCCTTGCGACTGACTGAGGACAGATAATAAATGTGGGCCGGATTGTGGGGAGGATGATGGGAAGCGCCAGGGGACACCGGTTGGTTCCTGAGCTCGCTGCCTCGTTGCCACACGGATGCCAGCTTTAATATTCCAGTCAAGGATCACCAGTTAAGAACGTGGGAATGGTCAGCAAGTGGCTAAATAAGACGGGGGTGGGGTTGTTCTTTCATCAGAGCAGCAGACTGAGAATTTAGGCCATCTTTAAAGACGGCTGGATGTCAAGACTAGCTAATAAAGAATGAAGTCATCATTGCTGCAGGCGGGGGGACAGCCAAATAGAGGCTGGAGAAGTAAGAAGTAAACGGAGATCAGTCGCTGGAAGGCGGATAAGAATGCAATGAAAGAATGAGAACAAACGTTCCCAGAGGACCACTCATCCTGGATCTAATATAGTCCAATTCCCTCTGTATGTCTGTTAATTACTTCCCTCTGTAGCCGTCACTACGGTGGGGGGGAAAAAAACAAGCCTCACCACCTTTTTCAAAAATGAACCTTCAGCAGTGAACTGTATCTGGGTTAATGACTTCATCTGCTTTTCTCGCTGCAGACCACCTCTAACATACTCCTCGGCACCCATGTTGGGCGGTACAAAATCTGCACAATAAGCGTAACTAGCAGCTTTTAGCTGTAACGTAATAATGTACGGCATTACAATAGACCTTTTCACTATAACGTCACACATACTTCCAGGTGGCAATAGTTCCGATGACACCACTAGTAAACAAAGCCTTACATGCCATTTAACAAGGCCAATTCGATTAAGATAACAAGGTAAATGGCTAGAATGAAAATGTTAGGTTTCTTCTTTAACGCCATAGTTTGAACATGAGAATTGTCTGTTGTAAAAGTATAAGTTGTGTGGGAAAAATGCTTAGAAAGTAGACGGAAAACAAACAAAAAAATCATTCACCATTTCGATACTTACCATGCTCAGTTTCATAATAACCATTCAGTATGTTGCTATATTAATTGCCATTTTTGTACAATGGCTAATGGTTACTGAGAAGCCATTGTCAGTTGTACAATTAATTGCTTTATTAGAAACTGAAGGAATATTAAATTACTATATTAAGTGTAATCTTTGCGTGTCCAAAATAATTGTATTCAGGATCTGATGAAGAAGTTTTCTTGCAAGAATTTATTTAGAGGCCTCTAAAGACACAGTCAGGACACCACATCAGAATGCAACGTGATGACCCCAAGTGTGTGACAATTTACAGAACATCGACTCATTTATACTCAAAAGATAAAAGGTTCCTCCTCCCGGCTCTTGATTGAACAAAGGGCAGACATGTCATCTCCTAGATTGAACAAAGGTGTAAGGTTGATGGTAAACAGACATCTTTATACAGTTCCCCTTCTTGATTGGGGGAACAGAAGTAATCAAAATCTGACCCCAGACCTTCAGTCCCTAAATGACAAGAGACTCTGACACATCATGCACATTGCCCCTCCAACAGCATTTGAGGGTACAAAGATCAAATAAAGTTCACAAAATCACCATCCCACTGTATTCTTTTAAACACTCATGATTATATCACATTGATATGCCTATAAGTAAATTCAAAAACAGTAAAACATCAAATTGAAAATATTAAATGTCTTCAAAACCAACGTCAGAGAGAACCACTGATTGCTTATTGTGTAACAGAGCAGGTTAATCATAAAACTATTATTTTTCAGGGATTATTATTAAAATTGAATGACTTCTCCAATGGCCCATGTACCACAAGTTTTTATTAATGCTGTCATTCAACAAAATGTATATTGTAACAGTTGAAGTTTTATACTGAGAACTATTTCTGATAGTTTGGTAGCCTTAGCTACATGGGGGGGCTGGGGGTATGATGAACTTTGGACGTTACAGTCCACTTACAGTGAAATCAAGTTGGGGAGTGATCTGCCAGATTCTGTTGATTAAGTTGCATTGAAAAATTGCTTCTTGTGTGTTGTAGTTAGAAACCTGATGCACTCTACTGCCTCATAAGGCTGGGGTGGATCAGTAACAAATGGCGTATCATAATTCAGTTGTTTTTTCATTTTTATTTTTTGTGAAACATGTCAGATGTTTTTTGTTTTTTTTGGTGGTCTAGTGAATATGTTTTATGTTCCTCATATTCCTGATATTTTCCAATATGGGCTCTCATTGCTCCCCTGTCTGTCAGCGAGGGAATGCCAGGTTGGGATAAACTAGTAGTACTGTCTTGTTCTTTTCAATGCATCTCACACAATATGCGTCCTTCATGGCTGCTTTTTTCCTGCTTCTATCTTCTACTATTCCCGTTACCACCAGGGATCGTATATACAATGATAACAACAATACGCCGATGACAGTCTCAACATGAAAGCCGGCACTGAGGCAGAGCAGGAGAGAGTGGCACTTCATAAAAATGTCAAATACAAAAGGCAGACAGGAGAGAGGGGTATTATTACTAAAACCTAAAGCACATTAGCTAGCTGGAGACTTAAAGAATATATGAAGATAAATTAATTTTAGTGGTGTGCTTTGGTGTGGCTGTGCTTTTAAGTCTGACGTATGTTCAATTAGCGTATCATCAAAGAACCATAATATTCGGGTGGAGCAAGTAACACCATAGGCTGGTTTGAAAAACAGGGTTTAGTTGAACATTTATATAATGTTTGTGTCAAATCCTTCTTGTTTTGACATGTGACAGAAATATACCTAGCCTACAGTATATGTGATTATTTCACCCTGAAACTTTGACCTTGGAGGATTTTTCCTAAAGTCACAAAAATTACCCAAAAAATTGAACTATAATAAATGGGGAAAAAAACATGCTACAAAGTTTGTGTACTCTGTGGATGTTTTAGTCAAATTTGACCCATTTCAGTGTGTGTTGAATTGACTGAAAGGAGCTGCTTCTTTGAATGGCCATGATTGAAATCAGCTGTGACAAATCACTACTCCCTTGCCCTTGCCAGTGTGCACTCGCTTCAAATTAACCAACACTGAATCCAACCTGCCTCAGCGCAGAGATATTATGCTGATCATGCAAATACTGTAGAGCCCTAGATCTTAACACACCTCTTAGGGCCCTTTCTTCAAACTACAGTATTTTAAGATATTCATTCTAGTTAGTTTATAACCAACCCTAAGAGTTGGCCATTTTTAGGAAGGATTTCCAATTCAGATTGAGTGCCGAAATAAATGTGATTTTCTTTGAGACTCTTTTATAAGAAAGGGCCATAAAAATAAACTTGACTTCTTCATTCCTGTTCGCAGATAGTTGCCAACAATCTATGTGGTGCGAGTTGTGCAGTAGCACCAAGTTAGGAGTATTTAGCTGATATTCCCCAGGGCTAGACAGCAAGCGAATGAGTATGAAGAGAATAATCATCCTGGAAAGGGCGAAGGAGACGCCACTATTATTCTCCGTCGGAAAAGTGACACTTGGGCAGAAGTGTTCTGCTTTGCCGTGGCCTCGGGGGTGGCGTGTGTGAATGTCAACGTTGACTTTTGCAGTCAGCGACCGGGCAGACTGTGTGTTAATTGACTGTATGCAAGAATGTCTCACAAATGATACACTTGGGCAGGCTGGATTTAAACGGCATGGTTCAAATGACACAACTAAGATTTTTTTATTTATTTTTTGCTTTCTAGTGGCGCAGTTGTGATAGCCATCATTGCAGTACGTGTAAAGAGAAAAAATGCAGGCCATTAGATTAAAACTGTAAGAGAATAAACCATTCCCAATAGTATTTAATATAATATAGCTCAGGATTATAAGGCGGACCTTGGAAAAATGTCTTCTTCTGGAACCAAACATGTGCCTGATTCAAATACCACCACCGACTGCCTCAAAGCTTTCTCCAGAGCCAGAAATGAAGTAAAAAATTATATAATACTAAGCAATGCACAACATTGTGTTAATTTAGGAGCTGTTCTAATGACTGACTGATGTTACTGACAGCTCCCCACTGTGAAGCAGCACTGCTGTGTGCAATCGCATAATGTAGCAACAATCAGTCGGGGGTGCGAGGTGAACAGTGCATGCATAACAGCTGTGCATACATCTATAAATTGACAAAGTCTGTGAGAGAAAGTCCTTGCAGTCATGAGTTATTTGGAGGGATATTTAGTTTGGCGCTGGCATAAAACATGGCTGAAGCCGTAATTCCTTGTCAAGAGTGATGCCAGCCTGTCTTGCTACTTATTCATAAGTCTTGACAGCACAAGCCTGCGTACGCTGGTGCGAGATACCTTGAAGGCTAAGAAACAAAAGACTCGTACATGTCGACGTTATCTCTGTGTGGCTCGATTTGATATTCCGATGTCGCTGGATGATTTCTGCTTTTGGGAGCACAGCCACATTGCTCGTCTTTTCTGCTCAAAGTGTCCTTGCCGCTTTTATTCCAAACCGGCAAACTGTGACGTTCGCCTTCTTAGCTGTCACGCTCATTACTTTGTATTATTGTGTGTACCTCAGCAACACAGGACAAGGATGTTTCTAAAAGGTCTTTGAGTGCATGTTTTTGTACTGAATCAGAAACTTAAAAGACAACAAGTTTGACGCAGCCCAATTTCTTTTCTATCCGAAATGGGGTTATTTAAGTAAAACTCAATTTTGTCTACACATTCTTGAGTCCTAACTCATTTAAGATAAACCAGGTCTGACCCTTAAATGGCCTAAATGCAAATTGATCCAAGGGGTTGAAAACTCATCTGGTCCACACATGTTTCTCTAACCTGGTCTCAGATTGTGGGTCCAAACTTCAATTGTTCTGCTATCCAGGTGTAAACTTAAATGGGGTAGATGCCATGGACGTCCGACTTCCGGGCTTCACAAATCAGCGTTGTTTCCGGCCACTGTTGGCCGCCTTCCAACACTCGCACCAACACCCCTCGTCTTCCGTCTTGTCTTTTGGGGGAGGCATCTTTACCAGATAACAATGCACGAAACTCCTCTTGCTGTTCAAATTCAACAAGGAAACAGTAAGTAATTCAGCGAGAACATAATTAATTGCAGCATCCATTTGAGCGTTAATCTTGCTGGCAAGATTAGGAAGGCGTCGCAACCCTCTGAAATGCTTCAGACAACTTAGACCAGAGGTGGGCATCGAGGGCCGCAGTCCTGCAGGTTTTGCGTGTTGCCCTTCTCCAACACAGCTGATATATGATCAGCTCATCAGCAAGCTCTGCATAAGCCTGATAACGATCCTGTTGATTGGAATCAGCTTGTGTTGGAAGTGAGAAACCTACAAAACCTGCAGGACTCCGGCCCTCGAGGACCGAGATTGCCCACCTCTGACTTAGACAGACACACTACACACGGGAACGCGCAACCGAGGGGCACAAAGGCGGAAGAGCAAGAACTAGGATGCGGCCCACATGTAGCAAACAGGAAACGGAAACAAAGCTGATGTGTGAAAACCAGGAAGTCGGAAGTCCCGCCTCCTCCGTGGCATATACCTGTCAGTAAGGTGGGGGCTTTAGGACCCAGATGCGGGAAGGCAGGGCAAGGAGGCAGAGGTGCAGTCCAAAAAGACCTTTTAATATCTAATCAAAAAAAACCTAACTTCAAAATACAAAATAAACTGAACTAACAAAACATGAAGCTAAACATGACAAAACAACTAAGGCGAGACTAACAACATGACATGGATCCTGATCAGGCGAAGAGGTCAGCGTGACGTGGCGAAAGACTTACGACAGTTGCAACAGCAAAAATGAACCGACACAGACAGGGGGGAGACAACCGACTAAATACACCAACACTAATGACATGACAAGACACACCTGGCTGAGGGCACTGATTGGATGACACATGAGGGTAATGGGGAAAGGTGGACACAATCAGGGTTGACACATACACCACACGAGGAAGGGCAAGTGACCAGAAACGAGAGGAGTCAGACTTTTCACAATAAAACAGGAAATGACAAGACAAGGGGAAAACATGACAGGGAGTAAACAAGACTGAAAATAAACATGACAATACCTCATTGATCCAAGCCAAACTTGTTCAAAATCTTACCTACGTCAAATTCTCACCTGTGCCTCTTTTGAATGGGCCTAAACCTTGCTTGATCCTCATCTAATCGATCTTCAGGTCTTAACTGGTGTAGGACAAACCGAGTTTGACGCTAAACTGGTCAAAACCAAATTTTGTTCAAGCCAAACTTGTTCCTTAGTTTTTCCAAAAATTACTTGGCCTAAATTGAGCGTAGGCAAATCTGGACTGACCCTAATCAGATCCACACCACACTACAATAGGTGTAGGTATTCTCCTAAACTGTCCAAAATTAAATTATTGGCCATAACCATGAGTTTAAGACAAACCTCGTCTAAACCGAGTTGTCCAAACGTAACTTGGATGAATTTTAACCTGGTCAAAGACTACCATGATGCTCAGTAAATGCTTTGTTCAATAATGTAAAATAAAAAAATAGCTTGACTAAAAAGCCGCAAAGAAAGGTCAGCGCAGCGAAAGCTCAAGTGTGGAGGCTGTAGCATGACTCAGCGGGATGTTTCGAGCCTTTTCTTGCTGACACAAAAAACGCACTCACACTTGACATTTTGCAGGAGAGCTAATTTATGGACTCCAGCAGCGTAAAATGGTATTTGAGGTAAGTTGTTACGTAGCAAGAAAGTGCAGCGGCTGAAGGAGGTAAACGTTTTCTCGAGGGCACTCATGACTGTCATTTTCTCATGAATACAAAGCTCATTTTTTAAAATCTCACAGTGTTTCCACTCTCTGTGTGAAAGGCACAAGTGGGTAAATACATCTGTAGGTCCTTTCAATTGTCTGACAATTGCTTTCAACACAACAGAGCGGGAGTAGTGCTTAGAATTCACACCCGTTTTCCTACTACACCCTTTTATACAGCTATCATTTCTCCTTTGTTAAGCTGCTGTTACTACGTACCTTTCACACAGGACATCTATGGACAAAGCTGGCTTTGATGGGCAGTGTGAAAGGAGCTATTAACTCTTTCACTGCCACTGACGTTAACTCTTTCACTGCCACTGACGTTTAAAGACGTCAAGTAAAAACCTACGCTTCACTGCCAATGACGTCAAAAGACGTCATCCAATGATTTATTTTTTTTTTTTTTGAATTGGGTGCTGGGAAGGCTTGCGGAGCTCTCCTGAAAGTTTTAAGCAGTTTTTTTGAGCCTAATGACTATTTTTGGCCCCTAGAGGGCAGCGATGACTCTCTTTTGACAAGATCGGGTGGGCGTCAGTAGAGGCGGAGCTAGAGCGTTGAGCAGGAGATCAGAATGGAAAACAAAGGAAAAATGGCGGCCGGTCGCGAGGAGCTAACGCCAGAGCCGTTTTTTTCAAAGACCAAAAGCATCGCTAAAAAAGCACATTGTTGATGACATGATCATCATCGATGATGAAGATGATGGTGACTCCGTGGTTGGAAAGCATTGACGCGGCAGTAGAAGACGTTAGATGGAGCTAGATGGAGGAGGGAACGGGCAATGGCGAGCGTTTGCAAGCAGCTCTACACTTACAAGACGAAAGGCATCGACCAACGCTAAAATAGTACATTGATGACGACGGTGATCATCCTCGATGATGATGAAGGTGAATCCGAGCTTGACGGCGAAATTGGAACCGCTGACGCGGCGGCTATGACGGTGTCGTAACGCGGAACGCAACCGAGCACGCACATGCGGACGTTCGATCGGACGACGGAGAGTGCCCCGAGTCCAATGCATATTCATCGGAGGAAGTGTGTACAGTCTGCTACTTGCTTTTTATTCCCCGGAAAAAAAGGCCGTCAAGAAAGTGTAACGTTTGCACGCAAAACGGACCAATGTGAAAGTGAAAGTAAACTGTTGTGCGAGTCCTGGCGTCTCCTTGCACGCAGGAGAGCGTTACAAAAGGAAAAACTGTATTTGAAACATCCACATAATTGTAAGTAGTACCACAGTTGCACACATTTGTAAATAGTTTGCGAAATTGTTTTGTCAAATTGTTACACTGTTGAATGGAAATAAACGTATTTTGCAATCAAAAAACACTTTTTCATTGTTGGTGAAAGCGTTTTACAGAAGTAAAGCACTATTTAGGTGTTTGTGGCATCATTCATGGACAAAAAGAAGTGTACAATTCACTAGAGTGCATGAAATAACATCGTTTCACAAAAAGCTCTTTTTCTCCGTTTTTTGTTTCAAAAGAGAGCATTTCGGTGAAAGTAACCATTTTCTATTGTTGATTACTGAAGAACGGAATAAGGTAGAAACTTTTTTTTTCTGATGAAAGCCGAGAGTCCAATCTTTCATTTGGTAGTATGTGTGTTTCCATAGTCCAAACACAACATTTTCTGTGGACCTTGAAAGATCACTCAAAATGCTTAAATCGGCTGGCAGTGGGGACAACCCGTTTCTGAAAACGTCTGGCAGTGAAAGAGTTAAAAGACGTCAAGTAAAAACCTACGGAGGGCCGCCAATGACGTTAAAAGACGTCATCCAATTTTTTTTTGAAACGGGTAGAGGGAACCCTTCCGCATCTGTGGTGAAAGTTTCCAGCAAGTCTGTTGTGCCTAATGACTATTTCTGGCCCCTAGAGGGCAGCGATGACTCTCTTTTGACAAGATTGGGTGGGCGTCAGTAGAAGACGTGAGGCGGGGCTAGAGTGTTGAGGGGACATTGGCTGAAGAAGCCATAATGGCGGCCGCTTGCAAGCAGCTCACGGTCGAGCCGTTTTTTTCAAAGTCATCGACCAACGATAAAGAGCACATTGATGACGATGATGATCATCATCGATGATGATGATGGTGACTCCGACGTTGACGCCGAAGTTGGAAGCGCTGACGCGGCGGCTATGACGACGTTATAAAGGTTCACGGGCGAGCGATGCTGACACTGAAAAACACGGAGCACAACGGTTAGGCGGACGTTCAATCGGACGACGAAGAGTGCCCCGAGTCCAATGCATATTCATCGGAGGAGTGTGTACAGTCTGCTACTTGCTATTTATTCCCCGAAAAAAAAGGCCGTCAAGAAAGTGTAACGTCTGCACGCGAAACGGACAAAGCGAAAGTGAAACTGATCTGTTGTGCGAATCGTGGTCCCTCTCCTTGCACGCAGGAGAGCGTTATAAAAAGAAAAACTGTATTTGAAACATCCACATAATTGTATGTAGTACCACAGTTGCACACATTTGTAAATAGTTTGCGAAATTGTTTTGTCAAATTGTTACACTGTTGAATGGAAATAAACGTATTTTGCAAATTAAAAACACTTTTTCATTGTTGGTGAAAGCGTTTTACAGAAGTAAAGCACTATTTAGGTGTTTGTGGCATCATTCATGGACAAAAAGAAGTGTACAATTCACTAGAGTGCATGAAATAACATCGTTTCACAAAAAGCTCTTTTTCTCCGCTTTGTTTCAAAACAGAGAATTTCGGTGAAAGTAACCATTTTCTATTGTTGATTACTGAAGAACGGAATAAGGTAGAAACAAACTTTTTTTTTCTGATGAAAGATGAGAGGCCAATCTTTCATTTGGTAGTATGTGTGTTTCCATAGTCCAAACACAACATTTTCTGTGGACCTTGAAAGATCAGTCAAAATGCTTAAATCGGCTGGCACTGGCGACAACCTGTTTCTGAAAACGTATGGCAGTGAAAGAGTTAAACACCTGCACAAACAGGCAATTTATGGGTTGTTTTTTGTCTGGGGTACCGACCCGATGCTGGACTGACGGAAGTACGTGTCAGCCAGGTCCCAGCTTGTCACTGTCCCCTTTCACTCACACGTGAGCTGCATCTGTCACACCACTAATACTACACTGGAAGCTGGCAAATTTGCAGGTTGATTTCATCGCTCTGTTTCCATAATGGTATTGAATTCACACAGGACAGAGACTTGGAAAAGGGGCTATTGATGCACAAATTGTGTGAAATATCTTTGTAAAAGGGGCTATTAAACGTTGTGGTGGTGTTTTTGTCAAGTTTACCGGACGCAGAACTCTAGGGCAAAGCTTCAGACAAGGCCACAGTGTGACTCCATCGTGGTGATGGCAGCCATTATCCTGTCATATTGGCATAATGAAGGTCATCTTTATTGACTGTCATTCATCTTCACTCCTCTGGGTCTCCTCCGTCGCCTATGCCTGTCACTTCCGCCATTCAGGAATGCACAATGCATCTCTCCGTAGATATAGTTCAACCCTCTCCTCGCCTTCACCCCTTTTGGAGGGATGGTTTGATGCGGTGAGGAAGAAGCAACCTTGAACGAGGACATCTAGAAGTTGAGGGAGAGAACGCCCTCTCCGTCTTTTAGTCATCAGTTGATTGCTGCTATCAGGCACAGGCAAGGGGGCTGTCTAACCGAATAGCTGACACTTGATTGACTTTTTATCACCTGGCTATGTATAGGGCAGAATTTTTTTAGCCCCTTTCGCGTTGACCATTTAAGACATGTTTTTCCCTTCTCACTGTGTTATTTTTAATGTAGTGATTAAGATTGTCACTGGTCATCTTAGGCAGCTTTTACATTTTTGTTTATATCATGGCTTGCTGTCCTGCGTCCGATGCGGGATGGGACGGTTGAAGTTGATCGAAGATGTAGGCTTCTGATGTAAATCTCTTTCTCATAGGCCATCTAAACGGTCTGTTTCACAACTCAGCTGTCCTGAGTATAAGGTACCAATGCGGGATGGTGGCTGAAGTCGACCCACAAATTTGCCAGGGTTTTCCTACACAGTAAATTCTGTAGAGTAAATTTGACTCTATTTAGAGTGGGACCAAATATAGTTTTAGAGTAATATTTACACTCAGAAGAGAGTAAAATAAAGAATTTAAAAAAATTAATAAAAGTCACTTAAGAGTTGAAGAACGAACTCACGACCTTCAGCTCGGGAGGCAGCCGATCTACTCCCTGAGCCACACAGCGCTCATGTCAGATGGAATCTTCCCAATCAAGAGACCAAAAGTAATAATAAGTAAAAGTTGTAGTAAGCAGGTTGTAGGAGGAGCATAACTCAGGGGGTAGTGTGGCAGTCTCCCAAGCTGAAGGTCGTGGGTTCGTACACTGCATTCACCCCTTCTCTCTGTGGTTAACATACCAATACTGGATGGGAGGGTTGAAGTTGACTCACAAATGTTTCCCTCTCTGATATAAGCCTCATTTACACTGGCCATCCAAGTTGGTCCTTTCATGGCTTTTCTCCACAGCCTGCTGTGCTGTGTGTAAGGTACCAATGCAGTGGAAGCAGGTGACGTCAACTTGGGAATCTGTTGGCTTTCAACAAGGCAACTGAGGCAGATTGACGCGACCAGATAATAAAATAATTGTCGTCATTGGACTGATGTTACCACACATCTAGGTACTTTGTACCTGCACTTCAGACAAATAAATCGCTAGAATTATGAAACACCAATTTCCCAATAAAGAAGTCTCACAGTTACTGTATTGTCAGTGGCGGAACACCACTTGTATGAAAGTTTCCATGACCAGAATGTGAGTTTTAGCACCTGAGATTAACTGCCGACATTTTGCGTTGAAAGCCATTGTCCATGTCATCACGCATCAAATATCTGAATCTCTGCAATCAGAACGATTGCGTGAAGGTGCACTTCAGACCGCTTTGATGACTTGTGTCTGAAAGGCACACTCAAATTAATCCCGGCTCTACTGCGAAGGGCCAATTTACTGGGAAGGCGGCATTTAAGAGGCCGTTTTGTTTTCAAGACAATTAGCAGCGCAGCAGGCATCACCGGTCGTAAAATTAACTTTGCAAGATTTGAAAGTGCTGTTCCAGCGGTGTAATGCGCTCTTAATTCCATCCAGTCACACTGACTCATTCAAATGTTAGAGAGCCGGGAGAAAAGTCGCGGGCAGCTCGTCTTTGAAAGGAATTAAACGGCTGAATAAATAAATCCTGCTTGAATTCAGCGTTAATAAAAGTCAGCCGCAGAGCTCAGAGTGACTTATGAGCCAATAGACGTGCTGCGACCACTCGCCTGCTTTATTACTTGAAATGAGACCAGTGTGTGTCTGTGTGATCAGAGATCCACTGATAGACAGAAGCGCCAATCCTTGCCAAACCCAAATGACCTCTGTTGATCTCTCAGGGTGACCAGTTTCACTGCTATTGATGGTGTCTGCTAACAACCTGCTCAATAGGTCGCCCTAATGAATGGCCGAGCAATGTGGCAAACCCGCCCCCTGATTATTGAGTGCCTCCCTTCTAATACTCGTTTGTCATCTGTTGTGTAATTAAGGCACCATATGAGCCCCCCCCCCCCCCCCAACAAAAATACTTTTTAAGTGCAAATGGGTCAGAGGAGTTACTATTCCATTGAAATCAAGTTGGGTTAATTCCAACTGTTGCGTTTGTTGCTATTCTTCAAGATGACCGTTACATATAGGCTATAGCTTGTCCTGGACAATTTTTTGACACTGGATTATTCCTAGAAGTTGTGTTTATACAAACAGTATATTTGGGAGCTAAGAGAGTCACTCTGCTAGCTACTGGCAAATTACGAAAAAGAGCTTCATATGGGACAATAAATGAAACTAAAATACATTGTTTTACATTGTGATTTAACGTCAAAAAGAGATACAGTATTTGTTCACACTTAATGTGCTAGCTGCTAACATGCTAAGGTGGCTAAAATGCTAACCACTGGCATGTTTATGTCAATGATGAGGGACGTCATGTGAGACAATAAATTCAGTTAAAATAAATTATTCCTCATTGGGACCATAAGTCAAAATGAAATGTGTATTCAAGGCTAATGTTTTAGCTGTGTTATTACCCTTTATGCAACAGAAAGCTCAACACAAGCAAGAAAGAAAGATGATTTGAGTGTTTTGAGTTACGAGCATAGTTGAGGAGCAAATTTAACTCTTATCTCAAGATGCCACTGTACCTGTAATTATATTTCACATCTACATTAGTGTTATGATAGTTAATTTTTTTCATTATAGTTAGGTTTTAATTTCATTTTCACTTCTCACATTTTTCGAGCAACGTTTTTATTTTTTTTACAAAAAAATAAGTTTTAGTATTAATTTTTGTGTTTTTAATATATAGAGTGTTTGTTGAGTGCAAAATAATAAAATTTAAAAAAGGTCACTAAATGGAATAAAATAAACTACAAATTCTCAAAAGACTGTTTGACCTTCCTTTTATTTCTATGGACTGTAATACTCAAATTAATGCACCTAAAAGGAACCCTGAAATCTTATGTATGATATTAATTGACAAAGAACGTAACGGAGGACATTTTTACCATATAGTTCTAGTTAGTTTTATGACCATAAGATGTATATTTTGTTAGTTCTTTTTTTTAAAAAATTTTTTTATAGCTTTTTCATTTTGTAAAATGTTTTTTTTCTTCTTGGTAAACTATTTTTAGTCATTCTAATTTTATTGTACAAGGTGGATGTAACAACGTTTTTAGTGGGTCCAAAGATGCCACACTTACTTGTACATGTACGTGCGAGACTTAACTCTTTGACTGCCAGACGTTTTCAGAAAAGGGATGGGTGCCACCCGATTTAAGCATTTTGACTGATCTTTCAAGGTCCACAGAAATTTTTGTGTTTGGACTATGGAAACACACATACTACCAAATGAAAGATTGCGCTCTCATCTTTCATCAGAAAAAAAAAGTTTCTACCTTATTCCGTTTTTCAGTAATCAACAATAGAAAATGGTTAGTTGTTTTGAAACAAAATACGGAGAAATCAAGCTTTTTGTGAAACGATATTATTTCATGCACTCTAGTGAATTTGACACCTTTTTATTCCATGAATGATGCCACAAACACCTAAACAGTGCTTTACTTCTGTAAAACACTACCACCAACAATGAAAAAGTGTTTTTTGATAGCAAAATACGTTTATTTACATTCAACAGTATAACAATTTGACAAAACAATTTGACAAAACAATTTGCCAAAACAATTTGGCAAACTATTTACAAATGTGTGCAACCGTGGTACTATTTACAATTGTGTGGATGTTTCAAATACAGTTTTTCTTTTTGTAACAGTCCCCTGCGTGCAAGGGGACGCCGCAGGATTTGCACAACAGATTAGTTTCACTGCGATTGCAGACGCTACACTTTTTTGCTGGCTTTTTTTCCCGCGGAATAGCAAGTATATACTGCAGTGTGTGTTTGGCCATGTTGCCATCAAGTCTACTCTCAGGATGATGATACGGCGCCATTACGGTGGTGTTACATCTGGCTTCCTCATGTCCTTCAGTTCCTATACCGGGTGGTTGATCCATCTTATCCGCTCCATTCATGGTGGCATCATAGTCCATAACCAGTGTCTTCTCCGTGATCAGACTGTACCAACTCTTCCGATGAATATGCATTGGACTCGGGGCACTCTTCGTCGTCCGATTGAACGTCCGCCTGAGCAGAAGTGCTCGGTTGTGGTCCGCGTTTTCCGGCGTTAGCATCGCTAGCCGGTGAGGCTTTATGACGTGATCATAGCCGCCGCGTCAACGCTTCCAACTTCGGCGTCAACCTCGGAGTCACCATCATTATCATCGTCGTCATCAATGTGCTCTTTAGCATTGGTCGATGCTTTTCGTCTTTGAAAAAAATGCTCAAGTGTGCGCTGCTTGCAACCGGTCGCCATTTTCGCTTCCTCAGCCATTGTCCCCTCAACACTCTAGCTCCGCCTCACGTCTTCTACTGACGCCTACCCAATCTTGTCCAAAGAGAGTCATCGCTGCCATCTAGGGGCCAAAAATAGTCATTATACTAACTAGATCTGCTTGATACTTTCAGCACAGCCAGCCAAGGCTTTCCTCCACCCGTTCCCCCCCCCCCAAAAAAAACTTGGTGAACGTCTTTTAACGTCTTTGGCGCTCCTCCGTAGGATTTTACTAAACGTTATTTAACGTTTTTGGCAGTCAAAGAGTTAATATGGCTAAACTTCAACTTAAATGTATATTTCCCTGCATTTATTTAAGGGTAGGATAAATTACTTTTTTCCCCTTTCACACTTCCTATTCAAGCTGTAATTCTGCCTTTTTCAGTGTTTTTTTTTTCTTCAATTAACATCAATGACACCAAATGCGGGGTTGGAGGAGACCTTCAAAATTGTCAGCTTCAGAGAGATTGAAATATGCTTGTTAGTGGCAGTGTGAAAGGCCATTCCCTAATATTGGGACAGGGTTGTGAGGTTTAACACTTATTATGTATGCCCTGTTGTGTTAAAAGCAATTGGCACTTTCCTTCTTATTACTTTCCTTTTAATTAAGTTCTTTCTGATTACACTGGATGCAGTAACTGTGGGGGGGAAAAAAACACTTCGTTTGGGTTTTGTGTGAAAGGCACAAGCTGATGAATGTCTGCAACTCTTCAAGAGTCCGCATTTGACCCTCACACGTTTATTTCCCATGAGGTCTCTGTGAGCATTTCAGTTCAATTTTAACAGGATTTTGAGTCCTTCCAGTCGGTTGGACCAGTCCACCGTGACAAATATTAACAGACGAGTTGTCACTTCTTTTCTTTCTTTTTTAAGCATGGCTAAAAGTTTTGAGGGATGATATATTGATTTTTGTATGACTCACTACTACATTAATTCATGCATTAATTCATTTCTGTGTCGTATCTCTACAGTATTCCACCACGTCACATACACACACACACACACACAGTTCAATTTTTAAGATCCATTATTAACTCTTTGACTGCCAGACGTTTTCAGAACCGGGTTGTCGCCAGTGCCAGCCGATTTAAGCATTTTGACTGATCTTTCAAGGTCCACAGAAAATGTTGTGTTTGGACTATGGAAACACACATACAACCAAATGAAAGATTGAAAGATCACTCTAGTGAATTGTACACTTCTTTTTGTCCATGAATGATGCCACAAACACCTAAATAGTGCTTTACTTCTGTAAAACGCTTTCACCAACAATGAAAAAGTGTTTTTAGTTTGCAAAATACGTTTATTTCCATTCAACAGTGTAACAATTTGACAAAACAATTTCGCAAACTATTTACAAATGTGTGCAACTGTGGTACTACTTACAATTATGTGGATGTTTCAAATACAGTTTTTCTTTTTATAACGCTCTCCTGCGTGCAAGGAGAGGGACCACGATTCGCACAATAGATCAGTTTCACTTTCGCTTTGTCCGTTTCGCGTGCAAACGTTACACTTTCTTGACGGCCTTTTTTCCGGGGAATAAATAGCAAGTAGCAGACTGTACACACTCCTCCGATGAATATGCATTGGACTCGGGGCACTCTTCGTCGTCCGATTGAACGTCCGCCTGAGCGTTGTGCTCCGTGTTTTCCGGTGTCAGCATCGCTCGCCCATGAACCTTTATAACGTCGTCATAGTCGCCGCGTCAGCGCTTCCAACTTCGGAGTCACCATCATCATCATCGATGATGATCATCGTCGTCATCAATGTGCTCTTTATCGTTGGTCGATGTCTTTGAAAAAAACGGCTCGACCGTGAGCTGCTTGCAAGCGGCCGCCATTATGGCTTCTTCAGCCAATGTCCCCTCAACACTCTAGCCCCGCCTCACGTCTTCTACTGACGCCCACCCAATCTTGTCAAAAGAGAGTCATCGCTGCCCTCTAGGGGCCAAAAATAGTCATTAGGCTCACAAAACCTGCTTGAAACTTTCAGGACAGCTCCGCAAGCCTTCCCAGCAACCGTTTCAAAAAATAAAAATAAAAATGGGAGGACGTCTTTTAACGTCTTTTGCGCTCCTCCGTAGGTTTTTGCAGAACGTCATTTAACGTCTTTGGCAGTAAAAGAGTTAATGTTGTAGCCAATATATTGCAGCACTCAACATGTCACATGAGGCTGATATGGAGGTAAATATGGTGCAAAACTAACTTGTAAAAAAAAGTCTAAATTTGTATCTGTAAAAGTCGTGATTTGTACCTGTAAAAAAAATGTTTTGTACCTGTACTGAAAGTGTAAATTTGTATCTGTAAAAGTTGTGATTTGTACTTGTAGAAATGACAACTTGTAGTCAAAGAAGTCGCCACTAGGAGTCACAAGTGGTTTTTCTGCTGTTTTCCAGTGACGTGAGTTTTGCACCAAATATCCCGCTATGAAAGGAGCAAAACAGATTTGTACTTGTAGAGCGCCTTGATTTGTACTCGTAAAGAAGAGGGCGGGCTCTGGAGGATTTGGGCGGGCTAAAGCTCAACCTCATTGGTTGAGCGAACGACAGTGGGTTGAACTCAAATGACGCCCATGCACAAACAGAGTAGCCACCGGCCCACACCAGTTTACGCGTCATTTTGGAAGAGGAGGACGTCCCAGCGTGAAAATTTCAACATGGTTTAACATACAAACACCGTGTGGAACAGCTTAAACGTTGGTTGACATGCAGAGCACTCCAAGTGGGCAGAAAGAAAGAAGTTTTAGTATGAAGGTAAGATTTATTGTACGAACATAGCTCGTAATCCGGTGCTAGCTAGCTAGCTCATCTCATGTTGTTGTCACAAAAACTGAACACATTGAAGTCACGATTTTTATTTCATGATTTGAAGCCTACCAGTGTAAACATACGACCAATAGCTTGTACCTGTAAAAAAAAAAATAATCTAAAAAAAAAAATACCTCATAAACAGCTGCTTAGTTCTTAGATGTGAAAATTACTATAGAGCTACAGAACCCTATTGAATGTTTTACAAGATAACCTAAACCTATAACCAAAAGTGGACAGTACTCAGCTACTTTTATTTGACTAACATTATATTCAAGTATCTGTACTCTTACTGTCATAATAAAATGAAAACAAAACATTTTTACTGCGAGTGGATCTTTAAGCCGCTATAGGTATTTTAACCTCAACCCTTTATCCTCTGTATTTAATCATTTTTATTTTAAATATTACAATTTCTTGATAAATGTCAGTATTTTTGCAATGTATGCTTTGCAAACAGTTACAAAAAAAAAGAAAGGCTCTTACACTCTTCTTCTCACACGGCTTTTACAGATACAAATTTAGACTTTTTTTTACAAGTTGCACCATATTTACCTCCATAGACTGACGTATGATTGATGTTTGGCACTGTCCAATCATAGAGGTGTGTCTTTGTGTGTATGTTTGCCAACGCATACATGACAACATTGCATCATGTTGCGTTTTGTCTTATTGGCTGCGTTGGTTTGGACAAGCGGACAAACACACAAATGCAAAATGAAAACACTTGCAAGTAATAAGCTAGGGAGAGCTGCATGTTTTATTATACAGTTTATTATATAGTTTGTTGAATTTAGATAAGCATTTTTTTTTAAATAATGATGTACTGCAGATTTATTTGTGGACCTCCAAGCTATAAATTGCAGGTCCCCCGGGATCCACGTTTTGAGAACCATTGCTAGTATACACAACCGTAACAAGTTTTTGTGTTAATTGATTTGGTGTTGTGCAGTGACATTAGCAGGCTAGCGTGTGTGTGTGAGACAGAGACAGAGACAGAGGGTGTTAATTACTTGTCCGTCTCGCTAATAGACTGGAAGCATTAATGCAATCAGCCTCAAAAGCAATTAATTCAACATCTGCTCTGATCAAATTTGCTTGCGCTATGTTTTGCTGATGTTTCTCACAGACACACATGCACATAAACAATGACATCCATAATCCAGTGAGAAAAAAATATCAGTGTCAATTACCGCCAGGACCTTTTTACTTTTACTCCTCAGCCAGGAACGACGAGGTAAATCTAGACAACTGGGCAATTTCCCCGTGGGCCAGGATGCTTGTATGTCCGTTGTTCTGTTGGATAAACTCTATCTGTAGCCTCACCCTAAACTCAACCTAACCCCCAACCCGCTCTTACTGCGCATCACCTGTTTCCTACAGCGCATGCACAGAAGTGCAAAGTATGCTACTCTGACATGTATGCCGTTTTGTCGAGACACCAGTCGTACATTAAATTCATGTTGCATGTTGGCCCACTTCTCAAATGTCTTGCCATCTACAAAAAGTTTTTCTGCTGTGGTTCTTTTAGCCATCCAGCACCATCTAGCATTTCTAAAAAGGTCTGGCCATGTTACAGCAAGTGGTCACCTAAAAGTAAACATGGTGAAGGTGTTTTCAAAAGATGAGTCTTCCTTCCCGCCAAGTTTGTTGTTGCCGCCCATAGCGCAGACAAACACGCACACACAAAAGTGCACAGGTTCTTTGATGACTCAACCTCCAACGTCTCGGTTTCAATTTCGCGGCGATGCAGATAAACATCGGAGACAGACGGGAGATCGGAGGGGTTTGAGCTAAACCAATTTGGCGGAGATGTCAAGCATTAGCAGTCAGTGCCAACGTACTAATTTTTCTACTACTAACTACTAACTCTTACTAACTTTTCTTGCCATTACATCAGCAACATGAGCAGAACTAATGGCAAAACTGTACAGAGATACAGGTGGCACAGGATATGTAGGTAGCAAAATCTTGTAGACAATTCCAAGATGTTGTCATGTATGTGTGTGGGTGCTACAACAATTTTCACTATTGCAAATTTTTCATTATTTTTCACTACAGGGAGTTGACTTTACGACGCTTGTTCCTCATCCGTAGCACCTTCTTTTTCGTTAACTTCCCACAGTAATCACGCCATTTTAAAGTTATTTAAAGCTGTGTTGCTGGTACCTCCAGCAATGGGCGTCCATTGAGATGGTCGGCTCGCCATCAGGTGTGTCAAATTTTCATGTTAACGTTTCCATTAGCCCTACCTTGCCGTCCATCAGCAATTATTGTCCGTGCGGAAATATTGGTTCCGACATCTTCCGGGTGGTGCAAATGTGTGTGTGTGTGTGTGCGTGTGTGTGTGTGTGTGTGTGTGTGTGTGTGTGTGTGTGTGTACAAAGTATTTTGGTGTAAATATCGACTTGAACGGTGAAATCTGATTTATGTCGAAATTCGGATTACATCGTCCATAACTCGAGGACTCCTTGTATGTTAAACAACTTTTACTGACCCAATTAGCGACTACTTTTCAAAAAAGCGACTAGTAACAATGCCAACAGGGGTTCTTACGTTAGAAACATTTTGATTTCCTGCACAGTGGAGGGAATAGCTACTACTACTATTAATTTTCCCTTATAATTATTTAGGACTCCCAACTAGGAATGGCTAACATGAGTTAGCGGTTGGTGCTCAATTATGCACACTTTTTTTTTGTGATTGTTGACTAATCGATTCAACTCCTGATATACACAGGTAGTAGCATATTGAAACAATTCAATTTACTGCTTTATATAAAGGCAGTAAATTAGGTTACTTGGTGTGGCCTTTGATGACCATTCCATAAAATGAATGTAATGTGATCATTCCTTGTTCTTTATTATAACCATCACCTTGCACAAAAGAAATTTAAAAAAAAAAACTTAAAATAAATTACTATTTCTATTGTGCTATTGGCTTTCGAGGGATAGACCTACTATAGCTGTACTTCTGGTGCCGGCCATAATTATGTGACAATGTTAACGTTAATGTTAGATTTTCTTGCCAAATATAAATGCACAAAATAGGACAGATAACATTTTCCCGCAATGTGACATGTTAACAAATCACAAGAGCAGCATATTCGGGATGTGCGATAAGGCCACATTCCCATGCACTGGCTCTGTACATCAAGCGAAAATCTTTGCCAGGGGCCACAGACAGCATGAAGCTGATTAACATTCAGCATCCCCAATGCAACCCAGCACTCTGTCTCTTTCTTCAGCATTATTTGTTTACCCCAGTCATGTTGATGCCAGAATGAGTAGAAAAGATCACAAGGAGGTACAGTTTCGAGACATCTCTGGTATCTGTAAACACATAAGAGTGAAACCACAATCCCCCCGCGGACCCTCAGGGGAAAATTTGACTCACGGAATCCATCTCCAAGGCCGCAGAGGGCCGGTTACAGCTCACAGCTCACAAATTATTTGACTGCCGTCTTACCGTCCATGGATTTCGTGGCTGGTCGCCTGTTTCGTGTCCTCTTGGAGGGATTTTACCGGGAGTGGATGCTCACCGGCTTCTCGGCTGTAAACGCCTTTGCGGATCGATAACTTGTTTGGGCCGATTTATGGTCCAAAGCTTGTGGGAATATTGTTTTGGAGTTGTTGTTTAGCCAGCGAGGTGAGGTCTGCATTCCACTGCTGTCTGATAGTCCACATGTAGAATGAGATGTCTTAAACTGGGTCAAAGTGGTCTTAAATAGGTCTTAAATTTAATGGAAGTGTTATTTAACCATTTTTAAAATTGATTGAAGATGTCTTAAATCACTCATACTTGTATTTCTTAAACAGAAGCACAAATCAGATCAGTGATCTTAACTAAGTTTTACATTTGATCAAATTGGTCTTAAATCTGCATCAAATTTGATCAAAGTGATCTTAAGTCAATCATTTGATCAAGGTGGAAATTTTTTTAAATTTAAATTTGATAGCAATGTTTTTTTTTTTGCATTAACCAGTCTTTTATTGGACCAAAGTGATCTTGCATCAGTCCAATATTCGAGTTACCCGATGGTCTTATAATGATCCAAGGGGTCTTAAATTGGTCTTTCATTTGATCAAAGTGGTATTAAATCTGTCTTAATTTTATTGCCGTAGTATTTACATTTGTTTTAAGTTTGTGGTCTTCCATTTAATACTCCTTAAACTTGATTAAAATGGTCATAAATATGTCTTAAATTCATCTTTCTTAAATAGATTCCCATACGTGTTGTTATAATCAGTCTTTATCATGCAAGTGTATGAAGAAGTGCGGAGAAACAGCATCGCATCCATTATGCCACATGCCGTTTAAGTGGTATCATTCAATGTGGAAATATGTTTCTCCAAACCATCCTATTCTCTCTTCATCCTCACACTCATCAAACTACTCAGTGTACTAGTACAGTGGTTCTCAATCGCGGTCCTCGAGTAACCCTATCCATCCTGTTTTCCATGTCTCCCACAAGCAACACAGGTGTTTCAAACATTCAGCTAATCAAGCTCTGCATGATGGCTGATAACGATTATTGGCAGGGCCGATTATCGGTGCCGATATTTGGCATTTTGACAAATATCAGCATTGGCCTTTTTGACAAATCTGGTATCTCACTGAGCAGTGAATGCTTGCAAATGTAGCGAATTTAGGGTTTTCATCAGGATTTTCACTTGTCGCGTAGACATTTCAAACATATTCAGACATTTTTTTTCTGTCTGCAAAGATCTTTTGAAACCTTTTACAAACCCTGCCGAAAACCCCTAATTAGTTACATCCACATGCATTTATCGCTCAGTAAGATCCAGGGAACGTTTTGGAGGATTTTTTTGGGGACACAGAATTTATGGATTTATTAAATGTCCACTTTATTTAAAAAATAATAATAATGCTGACACTGGGAACTCCTTCCACTTTATTTTTCAAAAATAAAAAAATAAAGAAAATTTGGAAATTAAGTTGAAATTTTGGAAAACTTTTATTTATAGCAGAAAACTTTAGAGAACTACTTACTTGCTTAGTTTTTACTTTAGTTTAACATGTGCTGATAATAGTGGAAGCTCCCTGCAATTTTTGTTAGAATTTCTAAACAAAGCTGTCAATTTTTTATGTTTAAAATTAAAAGAAAAAGTCATTTAAAAAAAATGTTGATGCTAATATTTTCTCTTTCACAGCAAATTAATATCGGCTTGAAATATTGGTTATTGTCTTTTTGACTGCTAATAATCTGTATCGGCCTTGAAAAAAAACATATTGGTCTATCACTAGAAACGGCTGCCGTCGCACCTCATCATGCTTGTGCAAGAAAAAAAAAACAATATTGATTTTTTGACAGGTTTCGAGCTGAGCAAGGTTGTGAAAAAAGTCATATAGTAGATTTGATACATACACCAGGTCTTAATGGTTTATTACTATTTATGTATTTTTGTGTGCATATGAATGTATTTTGGGTCATTGACTGTGAGCTGTGAGATACCTGAATTTCTCCAAAGGGATTAATGAAGTATCTACAGTATGTATCTTGAGGGAAGTGGTCTTGAAATGGTATTAAATGTGATCAATGTGGTCTTGAATCAGTCGTAAACTGATCAAAATTGTGTTGAATTGGTTTTAAAACTGATCACAGTTGTGTTAAATTCCCAGTTGTTTACGAACTTAAATGTTTTTAAATTTGATCATATCAGTCTTACATTTCATTATAGTTGTCTTAAATCAACCTTAAATTTGAGAGAAGTGGTGTTAGATCTGTCTTAAATTTTACTTCCTTAAACACAAACCTGGTTGTGATGATCTTAAATCAGTCTTAAATTGGAGTGAAACGGTCTTTAATGACGGTGTTAACTAACTATAGTAGCAATGCTAACAATTAACTTTTGAAAGCAGTGCTAAATATTGGTTTCTCCCTGCATGGCCCTTTGTCGCTAGTAGTTAGCATAGGTTTTTTTTCTTAAATTAGTGTCTACCTAGCAACACTCATTCTTACTCAAAACCCACATTTTAGGTGACCAGACGTCCCAGACTTCCCCAGACACCTGTTTTCAAGAGCTAAAAAGTAGAGTCCGGTGACCTGTCACACTTCATCAACATTCAGTCCCTTGCCTCATTCCTTCACGGTTGTCTGCGAGAAACAAACGAGCATGGGTCGCCGTACCGACAGAATGCTGACGAGGGAAAAAAATAAAATAAAATAGCCCAGACAGGAAGACATCTGTGAAATGCGGAGGACACAATGGCGTTGCTATCATTATGTATGTAGACAACTGCCTGAATTTCAATTCTCAATGATTTGCTGGCAAAAACAAAAGTTCATGACATGAACGAACACTCCTAAGATTTCTTTTAACGCACACGCACACACTCGCAGCAACAATCCATCAACATGATCAAGCAGCAAACAGATGGGAAGTGGCTACACTCGTACATCAACCTCTCTGAGCTTGTTAAAGGCAAATACACACACACTCACACTCACACAGACGCGCACACACAGGGGTATCTTGCTCTTGAAATGACAATCTTGGCAACTTGAATGGACACACAACGTCCGGCTCTACACAAGTAGCTGCTTCATTTTATTGAACAGTGCTAATTACAGGAAGCAACGCTCATTCACTTCAGGTAGCATTTCTCTTCGATGAATTGTCCTATAGGTAGGAATTCTAGTAAACCAGAGGTAGCAGCACTAACTACATTGGTAATGAGCTGAAGGCTAACATACATAACTGCTTACTAACTTTGGGCAACAGTCCTATAAGCTAGCAATGCTAAATAACTATAAACTGAAGTTAACTGCGTATCTCTATCTATGCAAATGAATCATAGACATCACTCACCAGTGCTAATAAATTGTAGGAGGTATTTTTATTTTTTATTTATTTTTTTTTGGGAGATCTCAGTATTGATCATTTGAAATGTCATCATCATTTTTTTTTTTTTTTGTATGTGTGTTTGTGCGTGTGTGCGTGCGTGTGTGCGTGCGTGCGTGCGTGAGAAAGAAAAAAATAAAAAATAAGAATTCCCATACCGTTCACCTAAACCGAACACTTCAAAATCCAGCCAGAGTCGTGGGGCCGCCAGGAGACCCGAAGGGGGACCAAAGAAAAGAAAGAAGAGCGAAGCCCAGCACCGACCAGACACCACCCACCGGGCCACTAACCTTCACCAACCCCAGAGACATCTAAACTCCAACAAATCAGGGAAACCTCAAGGGCCCAAAGGAGAAACTGAGGAAAGGTAGAAAGGACAGACGAAGCAGAGTGAGATCCACAGACACCAGCCTCCACCGAATCAATGACCTGAGAGAGAAACAAATTGTGTCTGAGTCTCGATAGATGCTGGTGTGGTGGATCTAGCATGCATGAAAATCTCCACCAAAGAGGGGAGCCGTCGACCCCCGCCAGGACAGAGCAAGCGCAACACCTCAGGGCCCCCCAGGCCGCGGCCGCGCCAAAGGACGACCCCCGGGCCCCGCAGGAGCCACCGGCCGGAGAGCAAACCCCGGAGCAGGAGCGCCCCCCACCCCAACGCGGTCCGCGCCCCCAACCCAACGCAGCAGGACGGGGCACTGCAGGCCCACCAGGCACCCCACCGGCCCACAACCCCCGCTCCCCCCACGACCCCCCCGCCCCCCCATCCCCGCCATCCACCCCAACCCAGCCCCAACCGCCCCCAGGTCCCCAAATCCCCAGACACCCTCCCCACCCCAGCACCCCCCCACCAACAAAGCCGCCCCCACCCACCGCCCCCACCCCCACCAACCGACAGCCCCCCAGCCCCCGACCCCAGACCCCGGGGACACACCGCACCCAGGCATCCGCGCCGAAGAGGGGGCCGGGCAGCGGAGCGGAGAGGGCACCCGCGCCCACCCCACCACGCGGAGGGACGGAACACCAGGGGCAGAAGGGGAGATGGGGGCACCGGAGGACAGCCGGCATCCCCGAACCCCAGGCCCAGCGGGGAGAGGCCCCGGTCGTCACCCCATCAATCTAAGTGAAAAACTAACCCTGTTACTAAGTTCGCCAGCTCGCCGACTGGCGAACTCTACCCCTAAACCGTGAGTGTGACCCCACCCAGTGTATATACATAAGTGTGTGTGTGTGGTGCATTAAAATTGGGGGCAGGTGAACCGGAGCAGAGGGAAATGATATCCCCCCCTGCTCCGATCCACCCGCCCCTCAGGCATGTCAATGAGCGTATGTGGTGCATTAAAATAAATTAATGGGGGGGGGGGGGGGGGGGCGCACACGGACAGGCGACCGCAGCACTGCTCCATACTGCGGCCTGCCCCAACCGATGCACCCCCCCCCCCCCAGTTGTGTGGTGCATTAAAATCTGGAGGGGAGCTGCAGGGTGGAGACGGTGTCTCCACCCCACCCCACTCCCCCACAAAGTGTGTTATGTGCCCTAAAATGTATTGTGCAAAACTAGTGCAGTGAGTTAAGAGGAGCGACCAGCTGGGCCCCCCCCAACCGGACGGGGGGGGGAGGCGCACCCGCCCACCAAATACCCCCACCCACCCCACCGGGACCCCGGCGGGGCTCACCCCCCGGATACCGGGGCCCGCCCGAAGTGCCCGGAGGCCCACCGGAGCGGGGCGGGCACAACACCAACCCCGCCGACCCCCCCGCCCCCGGAGCGCCGAGACCCGGGCCACGGATGGAACCCCCGGCATAGGGGAGGGGGAGGAGGGCGGACAGGGGAGGGGGAGGGGACGGGGGAAGGAGACGACAGGAAGGGCAGGAGGCAGCGGCAGGGCCGCAGAGAGAGGGGGAGAGGAGGAGGAAGGGCGACGAGGGAGAAGGGACAGGGAGGCGGAGGACGGGCGGGGAGAGGTGAAGAGGGAGAGGAAGCAAGGGGGAGGAAGGGGGAGGGGAGAGGGAACCACGGGGCACCCCGGCGGCCCACAGGCCCCGACCCGCGTCGCCGGACCCAGAGCGACGGACCGTGCCGGGGCGGCGCCGCCCCGGACACCAGGGAGAGCCCCGCAACACAGCACCCCCCACGAGACCCAGGGAACGACCAAGACGCAGCCGCCACCCAGCAGCCAACAGAGGGGCAGACCCGCCCACGCCCAGCCAGGGGGGACAGCACCTGTAGAGTTAGTCCCCTGGCATGCAGTGAATCCGAATATTAGCCGTTAGTGCCCATTGGAGGTGAATCTGCTCGATCCTGTTGGCAGCAACTGGGTTCCTGACTATAAAAACACAACCATTAGTTACAAACTGCCAAATGCAGAGACATCAATGTAAGTTATCACGATGTGGTGGCTCTCGCTAACAGGCAGAATTAAATAACCAGAATTAGGTTAAAATATTCTATATACATAGACCATATTTTTATGAATTTTGATATTTGTTTTTTATTTGAAGCCGATATTTTTTCCATTAAAATGTGATTTATGAGGAGGTTAGACCATTGGTCGATATTCAGAGTTTGTTTATTTTTCCAGTTAACAAGAATTGTTTTTTTAGCGATAGTAAGGGCTACAAGTGTAGATTGAAATTGTTTATGTGGTAGGTCAGTTGTTGTTAGGTCACCTAGCAAACACAAGTTTGGAGATAAAGGTATCCTATAGTCCAAGATAGCGGAAAGTTTTTCTAAGACTTTAGTCCAGAAATACATAACCGGAGTGCATAACCATAAAGCATGAAAATAAGTGTCTGTAGTGTTTTGTAAACACTGGAGACAAATGTCGGAGTCGGAGAGCCCCATTTTCTTCATCATATATTGAGTAATGTATGTTCTATGGATAATTTTGTATTGGATAAGTTGTAAATTTGTGTGTTTTGTCATTTTAAATGCATTTTCACAAACTTGAATCCAAAAGTCAGATTCCGGAGCTATAGACAAGTCTGTCTCCCATTTTAAGATGGGTAAAGACATTTTATCCGTATATGAAAGTAACTTATATATTTTTGAAAGTTTTTTTGTTGTTGTCGGAGAAAGCTTGGTAATATCTTTAGCTAAGCCAGGCGGTTGGAGCGTACCCTGAAGTGTTGGAATTTGTTTCTTTATCATATTTTTAACTTGCAGATAATGTAAAAAATTTCCGTTTGTTATTTTGTATTTTTGGAGCAAAGATGTATATGATATAAACATATTATCTGAGAAGAGATGGTGAAGATGTGTGATTCCTTTCTGCTCCCACACACCTAAATAAAACGTTTGGTTGTTAATTCGAAAGTCAGGGTTATGCCATAGGGGAGAGAGCCCACAGGGCTCCACTTGGGCTTTTGTAATTTCTAATGCCTTCCACCAAGCAGTCAGGGTGGCGGAAATCATTGGGTTTTTAAAACAATTATGTCGCTTAATCGATGTTGTAATAAAGAGTAAATCTAGAAGTCTGAGGTTATTACAATCCTTCTGTTCTAGTTCCAGCCAACAGTTAGTATCTCTGTTGGGTTGTGCCCATAGAACGATATATTGTAGCTGGTTAGCTATATAGTAGTACATAAAATTTGGTGCCTCTAGACCACCTTTGGATTTACTTTTCTGAAGAGTAGATAGACTAATCTTTGCTTTTTTTTTTTCCAGTAAAATTTTGTAACTGCTGAGTCCAACAACTGGAACCATTTAGCCGTAGGTTTAAATGGAATCATTGAGAAAAAATAGTTTATTTTAGGTAAAACTTTCATTTTAACGGTGGCTATTCGTCCTATTAAAGAAATAGGAAGATTATTCCAGCGTTCCAAGTCACTATGAATGTTATCCAGAAGTGGAGAAAAATTTAAATGAATTAAATCAGTTAATTTAGGTGAGATTTTTATGCCTAAGTATTTTAAATTACCTATAGGAAATGAGTAATGTGGGTCCTGGCTTGCAGGGTTCCATGAATTTTCTGTAATAGGTAGAAGTGTTGATTTTGTCCAGTTTATAGAATAATCTGACAACTGTGAGAATTTAGTTATTAAGTTAAATACTTCCCCTAACGAAATCGCCGGGTTTTCTAGATAAAGTAAAATATCATCGGCATATAGATTAATTTTATGTTCTGTTACCCCAGAGTGAATTCCTTGAATCCTTCTTTCCTGGCGTATGGCTATTGCAAGTGGCTCGATAAATATTGCAAATAATAAAGGGGATAGTGGGCATCCCTGTCTTGTGCCTCTCTGTAAAATAAAGCTCTTAGATATAATCCCGTTAGTAGTAACTGTAGCTTTGGGAGAATCATATAATACTGACACCCAGTGGATAAATGATTTCCCAAAGCCAAATTTATTTAAAACAGCAAAGAGGAAGGACCAGTTAACTTTGTCAAAAGCTTTTTCTGCATCCAACGATATAATAACTGCCTTCTTATCATGCCGCTGTGACATGCTAATAAGGTTAAAGAGCCTCCTAATATTATTAGTAGAGTGACGATCTTTAATAAAGCCTGTTTGGTCGCTATGAATAATTGTCGAGATTACTGTTTCTAATCTAAATGTGAAAGCCTTAGTAATAATTTTGATATCAGTGTTAATTAGTGAAATCGGACGGTAACTTGATGGAAGGGTGGGGTCTTTTTCTGGCTTTAATAAAAGTTTAATTGCTGCTGTATTCATGTGTGGACGTATGTAACCATTAGTTTTAATTTCTGTTACTACTCGGAGCGGAGCAAGCATTAACCAGTAGTGCTTAAAAAATATAGCCGGATAACCATCTGGGCCAGGTGCCTTGCCATTAGGCATACTATCTAGAACACTACAACTCGTTTATAGTAAGTGGCGCTTCTAACATATCTTTATATTCAGTAGTTAACTGAGGCATATTTAAGCTACTGAGGAATGCCTCAATATGCTCAGGGTTAGGTTTGTTAGTTTCTGAGTATAGGTTGCGATAATAGTTATAAAAAAATTTATTAATTTCTTCTGGTGATTGTGTACATTCACCAGTTGTCCCTTTAATAGCCGTTATAAGAAATTTTTCCCGATTGCGTTGAAGTTGGTTTGCAAGAAATTTACCTGATTTGTTATTATATTCAAAGTTGTTGTATCTCAATTGTTGTATTATAAACTCTGTCTTTTTAGTTAGCATATCGTCTAACTGTATTTTTGTATTTTGTAAGTCAGTCCATATTTGGTCATTTGGGTTTATTGCGTACTCATCCGTCAGTTGTTTAATTTTATCTTCCAAGTCATTTTCAAATTTTTGATCCTGTTTCTTTTTATAAGATGAATATGATATAATTTTACCTCTAATTACTGCTTTCCCAGCTTCCCAGAGAAGAGATGGCGATAGGTCTGGAGAGTCATTTATTTCCAAAAAGTCTGCCCACTCTTTCCTTATAATTTTATCAAACTCTGCATCGTTTAGCAGAGAGATGTTAAAACGCCATGTTGGTGGTGGTTTAAAGGTATAATCAACTTGTAGGGAAAGTGAGACTGGTGCGTGGTCGCTAATAATAATAGGATGTATTTTTGTAACAGTTTTATCAGCAATAGAGTTATTTGTAAGAAAATAATCAATTCTTGAAAAAGACCGGTGTACAGCGGAAAAGAAGGTAAATTCCTTCTTATTTGGGTTTTTAAGTCTCCAGCTGTCGACGAGGCCAAAATCATCCATATATTCCCCTATTACTTTAGTAGATTGTAATCGCCTTATACATGTTGTGTTATTAGAACGGTCTATTAATGGATTTAAGACTGTGTTAAAGTCTCCTCCAATAATAATAGTAGAGTTCGCTGCTAAATCAAACAGCTGAGAGAAAAATTCATGGAAAAAGGCCGGATCATCATTATTAGGGGCATATAAATTGCCAAGTGTATATATTTTATTAAATATAGTTACCTGAATAATAATGTATCGGCCCTCTGGGTCTGTTATTATATTATTTAGAGTAAAGAGTAAATTCTTATGTATGAGTATACAGACTCCTCTTTGTCTGCTGTTATAAGGGGCAGAGTATGCTTGGCTAAAATTCTTATCAATAAGTAATTTTTCTTCAGATTTTTGTAGGTGGGTTTCTTGCAGGAGGCAAATATTTGCTTTTAATTTTAAGAGATGGTCTAAAGTTTTTATTCTTTTTGCCTGTGAGCGAGCGCCACAAACATTCCAGGAAACCAGAACTAATTTATGCATACAAACAATATAGGCTCAGTCCTGTGTAAATATCTGCATAGGCCATTTGTCAATACTGGCATGTTATAGGATAGAATCAAAGTAGTTAGGTGATTTATATAATTTGTGTAAAATATAAGGAAATGTGTAAGTAAATATAACAGTGAAAAAACGGGTAGGGATGTGAAAGTGAAGGACGTTAGTGGGGAGTTAAACAACATTATAATACACCAGTAACTGGTAACCCAAGCGAGATTTTTTTTTTTTGTTTAAATCTACTTTTAGATATAGTTATGTATTATTATTATATTTATAATATAGCGTAAACATAATGAGTATTCATATTTTAGGTTTTATAACCACATATACATTATATGTATACATCTAATAATCAAACAAAGTTTAGTTCCATCGATGCTAATTAGAACAGCCAGGGAGTGGAGTTGGGGTTCCGGAATAGTTGGCCATCGATGTATAGTTTATCAACGATCATCATAGTCCGTTTACCCTCCTGCCTATTTTGTTTCATTATAGGAAACAGTACCTTTCGCCGCTCATTAATCTCTCTAGGGAATTGGTCATTCATTCCAAATGAGGTCCCTTTAAGCTCCCGTCCTTTACTTTTAACAAATACTTTTTGTTTAAAATGCTCAAATTTGGCGATAATAGGACGGGGTCTGTTGCCTCTACGGGCTCCAAGCCGATGTACCCGGTGAAAGGAGATGTTATTTACCGTCTCCTGAGGAATTTTTAACGATGTCGTCATAAATTTTTTTATCTCAACCTCTGGATTGTCAGAGGTGTTCTCGGATATACCTAAGAATATTAAATTATCCTGCATGCTACGGGATTGAACATCCAGAATAGTTTCTTTTAGCATTTTATTTTCCTTTTTAATGGTTTCTAACTCGGCTGAAACAGTCACGAGTGTAGCGTGTATCTCGGCATTGTTGCGTTGGAGATCATTTATTTGTTGGCTGAGGAATTCCATACTTACCTTAAATCCTTTCACCTCCTCGCAGATTAGGGAGAGGACCTCTAACTTTTTATTTATGGACTCCAGCATACTGACCGAGACCTCCGTAGTAGTTAGGTCGTCCGTGTCCGTCGCTGAGTCATTCTTTCTCTTTTTAGAGGGTTTCTTAGACGGTTTCTCGACGGAAGAGTCCTCCATCGCGCAGTTGTAAAAATAACCGTCAATGAAGCATTCGAGGTCCTCCACGTTGGATGGTATTCCAAATCTGTCGGATGAAAGAGAAAAGAGAAAAGCCAAGATATATGATGGTTAAACTCGAATTAGTTTAGCATAATAGAGCTAGTTCTATCTTCGCAGCAGGGCGCTGCCATGTTGGGGTGTCCCGGTCTCGCTGTAGGTCTCGCGATAATCACAGCATCTCGCGCATGCGTGGCCTCCCGTCTTGCGTCCAGTCTCCTTTTTTTGTAATTGTAGGAGGTATTGATAATTTATTTCGGTACTAGCTAACTACAGATAGCAGTACAGTACAGTACAGTAGAAATGTGAGCTAGTTTGTCATTGAATATGGAAACAGCAGAAAAGGACACCCACCTCATCTCCTGCCGCTTCCAAATAAGTATAATGTAATTTTTTACATAACATAAAAGATTAATTTGCTCTTTCTATTGCATCTTCTCCCCCTAGATCCCCACCCACCACCCCTCACCCAATCGGATCAGCAATTCAAATGAGCCGAGGGCCGTAATGGCTTCTTTTAGCGATGCATGATCGGGATCAACTGAGGGGAGTCGAGCACCGGATTAATACATGCACGCACGTATGTGAGCGCCAGCACACAAAGAAATTCACTTAATAAAGAGCGGTGCACTATCCAATAAATTCAAACTGTACCAGCAAATTGTGTGCACGTGGCCTGTCTGAGCCAGGAAAATTCTACTACTACTACTACTACTACTACTACTATTATCAATAATAATAACAATAATAATAATAACAATGTAGCGAGCGAGCCATTTAGCATTTTTTTTTTAGATGTCCTACTTTTTACTTTTATTTTATTTTTTTTTACAAAAAGGTAAAGTATACATGAACAAATGTATAGTTCATAAACTTTTATCTATATCAATGTATCAATAAAAGTGTATTTCCAATTGAAAATAATGCATTTTTGCCTTATGTAGCAGATGTTTTTAATTTTACTAACATTCTTAAATATTCCAAAAACAATGCAAGTTACTAAGGATGCATTAGGTAAAACATTCAAACTGCACCGGAGGAACGCCACAAAGTGTGTATATGTATGTATTTTGTTGTGTTTGTGTGTGAATGTGAGTCATCCACATCTGGAATGGCGTACAAACAAACATTCCCATTCTGTGAACTCTATGTTCTGCTTGCTGTAGAGATAATTAGCTGTAAGCGTTTCAATGTGGCCACTTTGTAGCATTTTATGTGCACCTGTGGTGCACGCCACTAATGAAATTATGCTCTTTATTAAATTATTTTCTTCTCTTTGTATGTGTGTGTGTGTGTGTGTGTTTACCTGGAGATGCTCAGGCATTTCAAGACGCACTTAAGGTTCATCTAAACATTTTGTAAACACTGAAATTGAGGAATTACGTAAAAGAGCCAATCAGACCTTCTGAGTCATAAATACACAATACAGATGATTATTTAAATTTATTTTACAGATCTTATTACAAAACTCTTGCTGAAAACAGATGCAGAGTATTAGATTTTTTATTTATAGCTGTATATAGCTTGAACATTATATTTGTCTATTCTATGCGTACATCTCCAGTACACTACATCAAAGTACATCAAATTAAATTATTTTTAGAAATAAAAAATCTAAATAATTATAATTGTTAATAGATTTGGTTATAACACGGTGGCTGACTGATTAGCACGTCCGCCCCCCAGTGCTGAGGATGTGAGATTGAGTTCGGCCTTCCTGGGTGGAGTTTGCATGTTCTCACCTGTGTGCGTTTTCTCCGGATACTCCGGTTTCCTCCCACATTCCAAAAACTTACATAGTAGGTTAATTGAAGTGTCTAAATCATCCCTAGGTGAGTGTTTTTATTCTCATACTATTTATTGGTTACTAATGCTTATTGAATTATATTTTTAAACTGTACAGTATTTTAACTGTACTGTTTGTCCTTTAGTTATCATGTGTTGTTTTACCATTGTATAATGCCCAAAAATGCACTTATTAATGGAGATGGGCGAGCACCGATACTAGGTATTGGAAAATTGGCATTTCATGCAAAAAAATGTTTTATTGGGATATATAGGTATTTCTTTAAAATTATCTGTCATTGTGTTTTGGGGGGAAATTTCATGTAGTACCAGTGGTATCGGTACTTGGTATCAAGAGTTGAGTACTTGTACTAATATCTTTCTGGGGGGAAAGTGGTATCGAACATCCCTACGAATAAAGAAAGTAAAATGTACTTTATAACTTGTATGTTTTTGAATAAATGCATGTATGAATAATGTATGAAAAAATATAAAATATATGAAGAGATAATGTGAATTAATTAACAATGAAAAATACAAATAATTGTAGAATGCATTTATATTATTGGAAAAGACAATAAAACATACTTGATTGTAGATACTATATGTTTAAAAATGGATTAAAGTGTTATTAAAATTAATACATTTTGACCAAAACAAATTAATAAAAAAAAATGAACATGCGTATACGTAAAAGATTTGTCTAGTGAGTGTCCTGTATATTTTCCACACAAATGAACCTAAACAGGTTTTGATGCTTAAAAAAAAGTTTCTTTAAGATACAAACAAACAAAAAAATTAAAGCAAATTGCAAAAGAGTGGTTCCCATTTAAAGAACTTTGAAACCAGACCAGTTTTACCCCCCAAAATAACTCTAAAAATACACATCTGACTTTGTTTGTTCTCTTTCCAACTGTAACCATGAAAGCAAAAGAGGAAGATGAGGGCGGGTCAAAGAAGTGAGGAAAAATACAAGGAAAAAAATTGCAACTCGGCAATGCATCGTGCGGTCGCTTTGAGCCCGTAAGAAAGGAGTGTGGTTTGGAGAAACTTCTGGAAGCAATTGAGGGCCTCACATCACACACACGCTTGTAGTTAAATAAAGTCCCATGCAGCTGGTCATCCAGGAGCCTCGTTCTTTCTGTCCAGCTGCTGTAATGAGAGCCTGTAAATCTATTTGTGGTACAAGGCCCGGGTCACGTTTCAGGCGCCTTCTCTTATGGGCTTCACCTCGAAAAAACACTTATTTCTTATTTTTTTATGACTTAAAGTCTTCAAACTATGTGTCACTGGACATTTTTTGTCTACCTCTGAGAAATGCGTAACCATAAAAATGCCAGGGTAAGGCGTCCCCTCGGGTCAGTAAAAGTAGTAAAGCTAAGCAAATATGATGTTAATTGCATCGCAGCAGGCGGGAGACGGTGAAATTGTAGTTCATAGGTTTGAGTTTTATTTGGAAAGTTTACTTAATTTTCCTACTTGGAAGGCAATTTCCACGCCACCCCCATAGGAAATAAGGAAAATGGAGATAATCAGTTGCAAGGTTGATTTTAAGTCAATTTTAAAACATTTCTGTTTAGTTTTTCATTGGTACACCTTTTTTTTTTGGGGGGGGGGGGGGTAGTTAAAATCAGTCATTTAAAAAATACAGGGGTTCCTTGACTTATGAGACGAGGGTGAAGAAGGCACAAGTAACTCAGTAAACTCCAATAATAATAATTGTAAACATAATAAAAGTGATATGTCTACAATTTCGATAAAGTACAATTTTGACTTGAAGTGTGTCTGGCTTTTGAGGCGCAATTCTCGTAACATCTTGTCTTGCAACATCTCGTAATCCTCTTAAGATTCCATGAAATGTTCTCGCGAGAGCTTTGTGGTGGTATCGGACATTTGTTGTTGGTAGTGTGGTTGTGTGCACTTACAATTTGTGCATGCTGCGGATGGATACAATACGTAGATTTGAAGGATGATGTGCGTTGCATGGTGCTCGATCGCTCGATGCCCAGTGCGAATGGCTGTTTCTAATACAATGATAATAAACTGTAAATATCTAAAACATTTTGTGGTTAAAGACTTGTTATCTCCTCGGGAGGCAGTTCTGACACAAAAGCGAGTGGCTATTGAAACTTTATGTTCTTTACTTCCCACAAATGTGACCGAATGGGGTCACATGGCTAGTGGTAATGTGAAAAAAATGTGTTTTCTTTCCATTACACTTTTGTGAGATACTTCCATAACGACATGTCTCAAAAACACCTCATGAGAACGTAAATTTTTTGGGGCAATATTTGAGAGCTTTTTTGTTGTTGTTGTTTCTGTTTCCATTACCAGTTTGCTGTTGCACTTTTTACATTTTGTGTATTTCTGAAGGCAATGAAAACCCAGCCATAGTGCAATTCTCTTTGTGTAATGTTTAGTTTGACATTAAATTCCAACTGGTATTGGCAATAAACAGCTTGAAGTCTCTTTTTTGATGACTTGTTTACTTTCTGACAAACTGTTTGTTGAGTTGAGTTCACTGCCACAATCTAGCTCTCATTTCTCTCTTTTTTTGTGTGTGTGTCCGCAAGTCAAAGCAAAAAATGTGATAGCTTGTATCTGGAAAAACTCAGATCACGCTTAAATCAAGGCAGCACTGTACTTATTACTGTATACTGTATTATTAAAAGAGATGATGTAACTTCAAAGAGAATAAAACGGTCAAAGACAAAAAAAAATATTATGTAGATGAATTATACTGACATTATTAAATTGCTCTTGTTGGAAAAATTACGGCCCATACACTATATTTCTGTTTTTGGTGTACAAATGCTGGGATGGATGGATAGATGGATGGATGGATTTTTTTATTTTTATATTATATAATATTTTTAATATTAGACTTGAACATTTCATGGTTGTATTACTATTTGAATAATTCTTGCTAAATCAATTATTATCTGCTCTACTATAATGGTTGGCCCAGTATGACATGGCAAAATGATGAGTGTAAGAATGGACTGCCCGCTCTATGTTGAAAATTCAACTAAATGTTGATTTTGACCAGTATTCATCTTAAAAATTTGCCTTTTCACTATTCATTTCTGCATTTGAACTTAAAATATATCCATCCATTTACACTGCTTATCCGGGGTGGGGTCGCCCAGACTTCCCTCTCCCCAGCCACTTCAACCAGCTCGTCTGGCGGGATCCCAAGGCTTAAAATATATATTGTTTTAAATTGTTGCTCAATTTGAATAAATTCATATTTTTCATCTTTTGTGGACCACACAGTGCTAGATCATCCCCGTGGGGCCTTCAGTTTGACACCTGTGTGCTGGACCAAGAAAAATGCCTGCGTGGGTGAACTTCCAGTTTCCATTTTTGTTATTTAAAAAAAAAAAAGAGAACATTTTTGTCATGTCGTCGTCAAACCTCAGTCGTCGGACTGCCAATGTTCCAGCGCGAAAGCCTCGGCTTCCATTTGGATGCCCCGACGGCCAACAGTTGGAAACAATTACTGACAAGCCTAAAGCATCTTTGTGTGTGTGTGCGTGTGAGGCTGGGACATCAGGCCATAACGGTGTCAGCATGTGGAATTAATTAGTGTGGTAATAAGAGCCTTCGAGAAGAGTAAGAGGACAAAGCGCAGCGAAGGGAACAAGCGCAGGGTGAGAAAGGAATTATGGGTAGAGAATAAAGGGTGTGAGCTTAATAACGACCAGAATTGACTTGAGCTGTTTTGAAGCAATGAGACGAGTGTGACAAGTGTTGGCAGTTGGCACTCCATAATGAATTAACATCTACGCTGGCATGACATTAATACGAGTGAGAAGTGTAACTAAAATGAAAGCCAGAGAGATGTTGGGGGTGAAGATGAGACAAGATGGACGTTCAGTCAGGGACATTGCTACTCTTCCTTACTTACTTACTTTAATTTTGACTTACTTTCTTACATATTTACAGTACCTGCTTTGTCTACTTTATTTACCTGTTATCTTCCAGTTTAGTATCTTGTGTGCTCTACTTTCTCACTCACTCCCTTCCTTCCTTAGTTTCATATTTACTGGTGTTACTACTCTTACTTACTCATATTCTTACACACTCTCTTCCAATTAGGAATGTAAGAAAAAGTAACTAACTAATCATGGTTTTTCTTACATTCTTTATTCATTTCTGTATAATTTCTGTACATAATTTGCTCACTTTACTTCCTCACTGTTTTTAGTTACTTTTTTGCCTCTCACCTACTTTTTAACTTACATTCTTCCTTACTTTGTTTGTTTCTTACAAAAGTACACTTTCCTTTCATACTTAGTGTCCTAGTTTTTACATTCTTTACTATATTATATTCTTACTTTCTCGTTTACTTTTCTTAGTTTTTTTAAACTACTTTTCTTTTCTTTTTTTATTTCCTTATTTTCCTGTTCTACTTTCTTAATTTTCTTACCTACTTTCATTGGTACATTCTTATATGTTCTTAATTCCTTGCTTGCTTTACGTTCTTACTTAGCTTAATTGATTTCTTCTTACCTTTTTAAACATACTTTTTCTTACTTTTATTCTTTCTCACGTAGCTTTTTACCTACATTCTTCCTTACTTAATTCCAGTTAAGTCTTTCTTAATTTCAAAGCTATACCTTTTTCCCTCGTCACTTCCTAAATTACTTTCATGCTCTTACTTGTGTACCTGCTTACTTACTTAGGCTATGTTCATGCTATAGGTTAATTCTTGCCCATATGTTACATGCATTTGATTTGCGTCTGCAATATGAACGCTCATCCCTTCACATTAGACCAATATGCCAACAAAAGCCAAAAATGTGCTCCGCGTGGGCTCGGGAGATTATTGACAATTGTCCGTGATTCTGCAAAGTTGTTTAGAGTAATGGTGTTGCTTTTTTATGTCCCTTTAATTCAATCACACCTGAAATGTGAAGCATAAAGTGGATTTTTGTAGTAAAAGTAATAATTCATTCATGCAGATGGTTCATTTGTTGATGTGTCTCCATGAAATGAGGAGATTGAGGAGCGTCGTCTCATTTCCCCAAAATATTTTTACTTCCTCCCACCTTGCTCCCCGTCGCTCTAAAATGAGGAGCCAAATGTATGCATGTCTTTCACATCACAGATATATATCGTTCACATTAGAAGTCAATTTGTTTTTATAATGAGAACGAGTACTTAATTACATTATTCTTAGAATCTTTACATATGTACAGTATAAGTATATCAAAAGGTAATCATTTTATTTCTAAACCTTCTGTACAGCTTTATGTTAGGAAGTTGCTTTCACGTCTTCTGTTATACCTGTGCACGAACAAAAGTAAACACATGCAACTAAATAGATAAATGGTGATATAAAAGTTAACTTGTTGGCAGTTCATAAAACTCTTTTAATGTCATTTAAACACAAAACAAAAACAACAAATGTAGAGCCAACTGTCAGCGAGACCTTTTTCAAAATTGTATTTAAAGATTTGTTTTTGAATGATGGGCCTCCCAAAGCTCGACAACGCTGCTAAGAAGATGCCCAGGGCTGTTACTACAAACACACACAAAGGGGACTACACACACACAAATGCACACGAGGGCCTGGAGCCTTTCCTCCTGCTGCCAGGATGCAGCAGTCATGGCCGCAAGCGAGAGTTAAAAATGGATGGAAAAAAAAAAACTTCAAGAGTGAACAAAAGGCGTCTTCACATTCCGTCTAATTACAGACGACTTTGCACAAAAAAGTGAGATTAGGGTGTTTCAGAATGTGCCGGTGTCTCATTGAGGCATTTGTGTGATGTGATGATAAATACACTATGTAGCCTTCCAGACTGCGTGTGCTGTGCAGTGTTACGCCAGGCTCATATCCTCCATTTATCAGCCAAGGCACAGATTTTACAGTAGGGAAACCTCACAGCACACAACCAACAATAATGACACAAAAAGTATGTTTTTTTTTTTCTTCACAAAAAGTATTTAATGATCTCATCTGGATTTACTCACACATTTAGTTACTCAATTTTAACAACTATTAATTCAGGGCTGAATACAAATGAAAATGGACCGGCCCTTCAGGTTACTCCCGGAATTCCCTTTTGCCACCATGCCCCCGGGATGTCACTAATGTTTGGGAGAGTTGGGAAAAGAAATTACTATCTTAACCACACAAAAATCTAATGCTTTATTTTATCATCTCAACTAAACCAAAAAACAAAAATGCATTGAAGGCAAAGAAAAAGAAGGGAATGATTTCTGTTTTATTATTTTCTGCACACTGGCAGCTTCAATTAAAGAGCGGAGCAGCTTGCGTGAGCAAACACATACATTACAAGAGGTCAAAAAGCCAAGCAGAGCAGTGCAGCTCCGGGGAAAACAGCACGATAACTAATGTGATTTTGTGATGAGTGGTCCAATTGACCATTATTGTTGTGTTTGTACCGCCTTGGAAGATGCCAGCGACCAACAATTGCTAGAGTATGGCAGCCTCATTGGGACAAACAAGCAGCACCTTCACTCATTTGCTCAACATTAGTTAAAAATACAATAAAGTAAAAGTACCAAAAAGTCTGTGCACGGGAGCCTTCAAACTTACTAAGTAGTAATGTCCCTTGGAAAGTAAGAATAAATTAGCCAGACACCAGTTTCATTAATGGATGTAAAATTGGGACACTCAAAAAAGTCTCAAGGACCCATGCCTAAAATTAAACAGGACGTTGAACATTTTGGTTAGAAACTAGAAACTTGACTCATTCTGTGAATTAGAAAATGTAGCCACCTGCACCTGTCATGTCTGGGAAGATCTGGCTTTGGTTAAGGGCCCTGAGTGGGTTCCCGCCCTTCCGCGGGTTGACCAATCCGGGCCCTCAGCCACTTGTGCCTGGCCCCAGGTGTGGCTTGTTACCCAATTAGTGTGAGTGTATTTAGTTCCCGGGTGGTGAGCAGTACCCTGGTTAGTGTTTGTTGTAAAATAAAGCACGCCAGTCTCGCCTGCTGTGGTTCTCCTGCTGTGGTTCTCCTGCTGTGGTTCTCCTGCTGTGGTTCTCCTGCCTCCCTGCATTTTGGGTCCTCCACCTCACATGCAGACAGACACCATACCGTGACAGCACCAGTTTCAACAAACAACACAAAATTGGGTATACATGTCTATCATAACAGGACGCATGAAAAAGTCTCATGGACCCATGCCCAAAATTAAACAGAAAAGCGGCCATATTGTTTGAAGCATTCTTATTTGTGTTGGGGGTTTTTTCTCCATAGTTGCAGATTTGACATATCAGCCCCCAATACCGGTTCTATCACTTGTCATGAAATTGGTTGGACATGTCTGTCATTACATGATGTAAAACTCTCAAGTAGACATTATTGAAAATGTTTGGACTTTCGTCATAAGTAATAGATAAAGTCTGTTTTAGTGTACAATTCTGTGATACAATTTGTTTGTCCTTGGTGATGATCTGCACTGCACTGAATACAACCTAGTGTTTTAAATTGATGTCAGTATTTAGTGTAGCCGCTGTAAAAAGTTGTCTAAGTGTGAAAAACAATCAACTGTCCGTAATTAAACATTAAAAGTAAGAACTAAACACATACATGCTGAAATTGTATAACTATTTCACACTGCACTGAATGCCAGTTGAGTGTTGTTTTAGTTTGTTTTTTTACTCTCTTTTTTGGGGGGCACCACAAAGGTCTTGCAATAATGAGTTTCGGGCACAAAAGAAAACAAATCTGCATAACATTTGACATCCAATTAATTTTAGATTGTGACTTTCATGACATGAATTTATTTTTAAAGCAAATGTTATAAATCATTGCTTTATCAACAGTCTATTATGTGCTGTAGATGTTAGAAAAGCATAAAACAATTACACCTGCAATCTGTGGGGAGTTTGACACGTTAAAATATAACATGAAGTGAAACGCAATGAAAAACGTGCTGAGGAGAAATTGCCAGTGTTCTGCTTTGATGCTCCTGGTGAAGACAATATTGATATTTTATTGTTTTAGTTTTAGTTTTTATCTTTTCCAAGGAACACATCATGTGTTTGTGTTCCCGTTAGAGGGCAAAATCCATAGGAAAATGTCTTGGGATGACTGTAGTTAATATGAAAGGCATTCCATTGAACTGAATTAAACATTAGCACTGGAATCAATTAAATTGTCGTCACTTCCAAGGAAAGCTCCTCATGTTGAGGAATTGCTACCCTTCCAATTCTCGACTAATGAGATCCAGTGCAAGAGTATCCACAATTCTGCCCTTAGAGCGATAACTGTAGACTGTGGCTCTGTGAAATACCCTGCTTGGCTCTGTTGGGTTGAGTTTAACCCAAGTAAATGTCATTGCCTGCCAAGAGAGTTGCGGTTAAAATAAGAAGAGCAGGAGAGAACCTTCTAGTTTTGACCGTAACATTAAAAAAAAGACTTTTGTGATGGTATTCGGCAATCCAGAAGTTTCTAAATTTCATTATTATGTACATTATGTCAGCAGACCACTTCCTGGTTTATGGCTGTAAGGTGAAGAGATTGTACCATTTTGTTATTCTTGGGCTGGGGCTATTTAAATGGAAATAGGGGAAACTACTTTGGAACAAAAAGAGTGCAGTATTTGTGTTGCTTAGGTTGTCAGCTGGCTACGGCTAGTAAGTTAGATAGTAACAAGAAAAAGTGTGTTATGGAAAAAAGGAAGGAAGTAAAATGTAAGTAAGAAAGTACTGTAACAGTAAGTAAGTAATGTTCTGAAGTAAGGAAGAATGTGACTGAATACATTCAGAAAAAGTAAATAATGAACTAAGGGCTAATGCTAATAAAAAGTGAGTTAAGGAAGTAACTTAGAAAGAATGGAAGGAAGGAATGCCCCTTTCTACTTGTGCCTGACTATGAAAACACCAAAAGAAAGAACACTACACTCATGCGCACAATTAGACTGATAGACAAACAAACAGATGGAACTCGATCTACAGGCGAGTCGGGTGCTCCACGACCCAATCATCCACCTTGCCACTAATAGGCTCCTGCACTCGGTCTAACAAAATGTCAACTGGAAGCCTTGGTTCCTGACCAAACATCAGAAAATATGGGGACGCACCAATGACAAGCTGTGGCAAGCATGCGGTCCAATCTCTCTTCTGCTACGCTGGCATGGTACGCAGCAGATTGTGCAGGGTCCTGTTAAATCTCTCACATTGGCCATTGCCTGCGGGGTGGTAAAGCGTAGTACAGGACTTAACAATACCATACAAATTACACAATTGCTGAATCAGAGAACTCTCAAAGTTACGGCCCTGGTCCGAATGAATCCGAGCCGGTACACCAAACTTCGAGAACCATTCAACCACCAGCACCTGAGCCACAGTACAGGCTTTCTGGTCACGAGTGGTAAACGCCAATGTGTACTTGCTAAAAACATCTTTGATAACAAGCACATTTTCAATCCCATTACAGGCTGGTTCCAAAATCGTGAAGTCCATTGCCAAGATCTCATTTGGTCGGGAAGCAAGGAGGTGTCCCATGGTGGCCCGAGCAGGGTGGGAAGTGTCCTTTGCAACTTGACATCTATCACATGCCTGACACCACTGGTCAACATCTGATGTCATGCCAGACCAGTAGCACCTCTGCCTGAGTAACTCCAGGGTCCTCCCCATTACCTGGTGGCCATGTTTTTGGTGGACTTCAGTCAACACTTCTTTCTTTAGGGCAGATGGCAACAGCAGCTGGAGAATTGCCTCAGCACCATGGGGCCCGTAGACCTGACGGTAAAGGGCTCCACTTCTCTCAACCAACCTGTTCCACAGACGTAGGAGAGCCAGAGCAGGTTTTGACAACTGCTGGCGCTCCTCTCGGATTGGTCGCTGCTTCTGCTCCCAAAATGGCCACAGCTCAGCCAGGATGGGGTCAGCCCTTTGAAGGGCTGAAATGTCCACCTTGGGATGATGCGGCAAAGCTGAAATGGCAGCTTGAGGTGGTCTTGTCCCTTTAAAAGCTGTTGTAAGGGTTTTGGGAGTGTCGTGCCTGGAAGTACTGCTTCCAGGTCATTCACCCCAGGTGAATGTTGGCGAGAGAGCGCATCTGCATTGACATTACTTTTCCCTGAACGGTACTTGATTTCAAAGTCGAACGGTGCCAACTGGGCTGCCCAACGCTGCTCAGTGGCCCCAAGTTTAGCAGATGACAAATGGCTTAGTGGGTTGTTGTCTGTATAAATAACTCATTGAATCCCAGCCATTTTCATTGGAGCAACCCCCTTCAATACCATCCGTTTTACTGGATTTTGACTGATCTTGCAAGGACCACAGAATATTGTGTTCTATAAAAGAAAGAATAGACTCTCTTCTTTCATCAGAGAAAAAAAGTGCATTTCTATCATTTTCCATTCTTTAGTTATCAGCATTAGAATATACAGTAACCAAGTTTTGTCTTTGTGACAGCTCAAACATCTAAATGTTTTTGTGCAATAAAACAACGTTCCAAAAAGTGCTTTTGATAACAAAATAACAGTTTATTGCACATCAAAATAAACAACTGACTGGTCGAACTGCAGCTCTGCCGCAGCATCCAGTCGTCCAGGGATCGACGTGACAGATCATCGCTCGACGGTTGCTTTTTGCATTTGCTCGACGAACGAAGCGTCCTTTCTTGACGTGCAGCAACTCGATTGCCGCCGTCATGATTTGATGAGCCGATGAGGATGCTTTTTTAAGACAAAAAGCAATCCTGCAGGATTAACTGTTTTGTTCTGCCAATTGCTTATTTTCTACTTCCTCTCCACTGCTGCTCTACAACACGCTAGTAGTGACAGACGACACTCCCAGTCCCAATCTACACTCCCTGGTTCTCTTCTTCTACAACAAGACATTTGCGTGATACTGGCTGATTTTATACTTGCTGCCACCTGCTGGCCGTTTTTTTTTTAAATAACATTGCGTCAAGCCTAATCCTTCAGTCAGAAGTTACGCCAGACCCTCCTGTACACTCTTGCATAAAAAAAAGCTTGTGGCGTATTGATACGTCATATGTTCGCAGCAACTATGACACTTATGACATATTGATATGTCATATGTATTGAGAGAGTTAAATGCAAATTGCCAATTATGCATATGCAATAAGGCGATGACATTATTTAGCGACTTTTAGGACAGCCAATAGCTACCTTCCTTGCTGGGGAGTTAGCAACACTGTACACATTACGAAACATTTTTTGTTTTGTTTTTTGTAGGGAGGCAGGAAGAGCCTAATGATATTTTTACATTTTTCAGTTGAGAATGCTTATTGGAGTGAGTTAATAGCATAGTCACAAAAGATGAAACTCATATCTCAATCTGTTTTCTCAGTAGGAAGGCCCGAACTCCGTAGTGTGTCGGTAGCGCAACACGTCGACGGTAGCATATCCTAGCCAAAGTGCAAAAAAAAAACAAAAAAACCTTTGCACCCTTTAATGGAGGCGCCAAAGTATGACATCATCATCATCATCATCGGTGAGCGTGCTCGTGATCCAGATGTAGGTGTGTGCACGTGTGCAAGGGTTGAAGGTCACATCTGGTGTGAATCCTTACAGGGTTTACGAGGTGTCTAGGGGTTCACTGTGCAGGTGTCGTGTGCGCTGTTGTGTGTTTTCCAGTGTCTGTTAAACCACAGGCGTGTTGCGCACACGCAGAGAAAGAATACCTCGCTAAGCAGTGCTAAAACCTCCAGATTAAGATAGGAAGGCAGCAAGGAGACACTGACATGCAAAGAATCCCCCAAGAAAAGCTGCAGCTGCCGCTTCTTTCTACTCAGATTACCTTCAATTCTATTTTGCCCCCACTACCCCCACCCTACCCCTCACTCTCACACACACACTTACACACACGCACGCACACACACACGTACGCCCTTTTTGGCACACGGCATCCCAACACAATAACAATTACATTTCGGCCAGTGATAGAGTAGTAATTTCACGGCCTGTTGCCTAAACTGTGGCATTCCTGTGAGCTTAGTGCTGAACGGCGTATTTGCTCGTTTATCCCCGACGGCCTCCCGAATGGTTGCCGCCGACAGGGCAAGGGGAAGTGAAATACTGTAAATGTACACAAAATGATAACGTGGAAAATTATTACATTAACATACAAGCCATTCGAGCGTCGAATGGTAGCTGTTATTCAAATGTCTATTAACTGTATAAGTGTAAAAATGACTTTTATGCTCAATTTAGAAAAGTGTATTTGACCGTGTGTGTGTATACTGTTGTGTGTATTTGTATATAATGAGTGTGCGTACATAATACTGCACTCTGCATCCATCCCAAAGCTGTTGCTCACTCCCTGCTGATCATTCTATTACAGACACACAAGATGCACACCTGCTCTTTCTGTCTCATACACACACACACACAAATGCACACAGTGAAAATGTCCTTTAACGCATCAGGGGTCACCCTCTGAATGTTGGACCACCCCTCGCTGAGGCTACTGATTGAAAATAACATTTCTCTTGCTTTCACTCACACATGCACATACAGTATACACACACTCTGGTCAGCAGAGAGTACTTGTGTGACATTTTGTTTGTACAAAACACGTGGATGTCCCACATGACTTTTTCTCTGTGATGTTGGGCTCAAAATGTGTTCTGAATGTGTGGAAGTGGAATTGTTACACAAGCTCTGGAAATGTTACTTTAAAACCCTGTCCTTGTTTTGAAACCCTAATCTTGGCTTAAGACCCTACCTTGGAACCCTAATTGATATTTTAAACCCTACTTGGAATCCTAATTTAAAGCCTAAATTAAGGCTTGAAATCCTAATTGAAAACTCCAACCCAGGCTTTGAACCTCAATTTGTAACCATAACTTCAAACCCTATTATTGGCAAACTTGAATTTGAAACCTAACACTGGTTTGACAAACCACCACAGTTAGCTCATATACAATAATTGTCTGTTATTGTCCTGTTTTGTCACTGGCAGTGACTTTTCACTCGCCGTCGCCCTCCAGAGGGCTGACTCCCGCTCTGTTTGTTTCGACCGTTCCGCAAACAGATGGCGAGACGGTAACCGGCCGCTCGTCCCAAATGTAAAGACGAGGGTAGGGAGGCGAGAGGGCAGAGATGCGGGAGCAATCCTAATCTTTATGCGTTGCATAAAAAAAGGTAAAAAGTACCATACTTTTTTTTTTACCTTTTCACCTTCCTTTTGTAATACTTTTAACATCATCATTTATCATCCGTCCATCCATCATCATTATCTTTATCTTTACCTTTATCCATCTATACATCATTCATCCATCGACATGCCCTATAGCTTGTGAATCTCAGCAGTCTGGATCGAAGTGCAGTAACTTTTTCCGTCTTGATGAGCATGCAGACAGGAAGTGGTTGATGGCACGAGGTTCTTTCAAGACCACAAAGAGCATTCGTTTGAATCTTTGAATTATTATTATTATTATTTTTAAAAAAAAATCATTTTAGACGGTCGCTTCAGAATTATCTATTGATTGGTTGTAACTCATTCTAGACCGAACATGCTAATCATTTGGAGTGCATGCTTGATTCCTAAATACATTTTATGTAGAGGAAGATATGTACATGCTTTTTGATTATATTACATATACATGTCACATCATGTAGCATTAGATGCGCTGACAGGCACAGTAAGTACTCCAAATACTTGCAACTCACAGCTATTAACTCAAATTCCCACAGAAGCAGTAGTTTTACATTTGCGCTTTGAGAATGAAGTCGTAAAATTCTGAATTAAGCAGAAATCCTCCAAAATGTTCCCAAATCAAATTCCAATTTCTATTCCAGTTAAAGTGAAACATTTGTTTGCAATATATAGAATGAATAAAAAAAAAGAATAAAAAAAAAGAAAAGAAAGACAGTATCTCTATATGGTCTAAATTGTTATAAATGGCTAATAAGAAAGTAGTAGTAATAGCACTACTCGGACATATTTGCTATTCATTTTGCTAACTAACCTACAGTGTACAGTATGTTGAATACATTTCTACTTTTAAATGTTGACAAACTTTGAAACACTTTCAAACATCTGCCAGAAGCCACTGCCAGTGACAACTTTTCACTTTTTTTTTTTGTGTTTTTCGTTCAAAGGGTGCAAGGTCCAAACCCAACACTTAAGAGCTTTTAAACACTCGCCCGCTGACGCTGCATGAATGAATACACACCCGTGTAAATGCTGTATGGGTACATGCAAAACACCAGGATACACTCACCACTGCACAGATGTGGTGGAACTCGACAGTGGAAAATGTAGAAATGGACCACACACACACACACACACACACACACATGCAAACACCTCATTATTGTGCACATGGTGACACAGTTTAAAGTAAATATAAGACGGTTGTTCATCTTGTGGAATCCCCCAAAAGTGCAGCAGCTCAACCACAAAACCTGGAGTTCAATCCGTCAGTGTGTGTGACGTCACTGGGAATTTCAGTAAGTCTGCTTACAATATTTGTAAACAATACAGTACAATATGAACAATACAATTGATCAAACACCAATTACATGGAAGTTCCATATCATTAAATATGCTTTTCCTTCATTACCATATATTAATGTTTAAATATGATTAATATACAGCTTTAGAATAAGTAAGAGGCCAAAATAACATTGGACATTTGGGGTATTTTGACCGTGCATCTCTTTACATTTGTATATGACAGCTCAGACACTTACACAAGGTTTTGTGATCGAGAATAAATTCACTTTACAATATTTCCTATGGGAAAATTTCAAATGAAAACAACTTGCAAGTCAACCAGCGTCACGGTTCACAAATTATGTTTGACTTTTGCAGCTTCCACTGCACTTATTTCACTTCCCCCACACTTCCCGCGGACATTTTGGCAGCCGCGTGTGGATAAAAGACTGAAATTGAAGATTTTTGCGGCCTCGCTTTTTAAATACAGCCGTCATTGTGGTTCGACGGCTCCCGAGAGAGACGGAAAATGCAGAGGAAGGAGAATAAAATGAAGGGATGGGTAAACGACGGCACAAGACAAAGGAAAATTGGCAGGACAAAGAGTTAAAATTGGATATGATCATCTTTTCTTGTACGTTTTTAGCATTACAACATAATTAGACACTTTTCCTCGGATCCAGTAATCAGCAAATCATCAAACAGTAAAGTGAGACGAGAGCGAGAGACAGATGAGCTGCCATCAGACGCTCAAAGAGGCTCTGTCCGCGACGTAATGATCTCCATATGGGGTTACACACACGCACACACGCCGAAATAGGTGGAAGAAAGATATGTGTTCCATTTTTCTTTGCCAACATTCCAGCAGCCAAAGTGCTTCCTCGCTTACGTTTCCAGTGAAATATGTGAACTTCTACAAATTCTGACGCTATGTGAAAGTAACACACTTGATATATTTCCTAATGGCATGGAATATTCCTGGAGACACATTCAGCGGTGACGTGTTTACGACCATCCTGGAGTTGAGGTGACGTGACGTTCATTAGACAGGACGTTACACATAAATTAGTTTAGTTACTTAGTTGACTTGGTTAGTTCGTTATTTCATCAATTCAGCCTTAAAGCTTTGCAGAGTAGTGGGACTAAAAGCAGCATTTTTGTCGCTCACTGTACCCGTATGTAAGGGGAGTGGGAAGTCAAGATCCTGGATTCACTGCCCATTTTATGTCGAAAGCAATTGTCACCAACATCACCACACATCTGAATATGCAAAGCCACAGCGGCTATGTGAACGTTCACTTTAGCAACTGAATGAATGAATATACTTTACTGTTAGCCAATTTCTATTTGTACAGTGACAAAAGCCTGCACGTCTCGCTGCCATCTATGTAAGGTACCGATGCAAATTTGATGACAGTATAGGAGACGTGAACGCCGCTTTTGTGTAAGGAGAGTGTGAAGTTTCACACCCGAGACTCACTGCCCACGTCAAATTTATGTCACAAGCAATTGTCGCTGTCATCTCTCATAATTATCTGAATCTCAAAGACACATTTTCTGTGTGAACCTGCACTTTGGAAATTGAGCAAGTAAATTCAGATACTACACTTAACCATCCTGAATGGTTGGATCTAGGCAACTTTTTTTGTTTGTTGAAGATGTTTCACCTTTCATCCGAACTTTAACCTTTAATTGATACTTCATTTATATAGCATTTTCCCACCTGACAAGGCCCTCAAAGCGCTTTACATTTGACTACTCATTCACCTACAGATGACACAGCATCAGGAGCAACTGAGGGTTTAGTATCTTGCTCAAGGATACTTCGACGTGGTCACAATGGCATGGGATCGAACCCACAACCTCTGGGTTGCTAGACGACCACTCTACCACTGATCAACGCTGCCTTTTTAGTTCATCCATCCATCCATCATCTACCGCTTATCCAGGGTCAGGTCGCGGGTCAGCAGCTTTAGCAGGGAAGCCCAGACTTTCCTCTCCCCAGCCACTTCAACCAGCTCCTCCCACGGGATCCCAAGGCGTTCTGGAATAGCAATCAGCCGTTCACTTATTTTGTAGTAGCAAAATAGCTTGTTCGGAACACTCTTCCCTTGGAGTGAGATAATCGTAGGGGAGAGAGCTGTAAGGACATTGTTCTAAGCAGATAATACTGTAGGTGATGACTTAACCTGCTGTTTGGAGATGAATTTTCTAGTTTGACGTGGATGGCTTCTTTTACACCTCTTTCTTATCCAGAATTAGGGTGTTGTTTTCCTCAAAGTAATGTCCCTTCTTCCTGAGATGCAAATGAACTGCTGACTCAGGACTTTAAAAGCCAGTAGCAGATGTTATGATCTGTGCCCGTTCGACGTTTCTCCATCATATGCCATAATTCAACTTTTGCGGATGACTGTGAATCTACGTTAGCCCATTTTGATTGCACGTACGGAGACTAGTGAGACAAACGATGTCTGTTTCCTGGCTTACTTACTACTAATGCGGTACTCAAGAGTCACTGTCTATATCTGTTGATCTCAAAAACAGTTTTACAAAGCCACAGTAACTGTGTGAGCTTTCACTTTGGAGAGTGAATATTTTTCAGCAATTTTTTCTAGAGTGGTTGAACTAAAAGGCATCTTTTTCACAATTTGGTATCCTTGTGTATTAGGTACCGATGCAGGATTGGGGGGTTGTTGAACTGGTCAACGTGTTGGCTTCCGGGGTAGTACTCAAAATGTAACTGAGGTATAACATCGTCTATGTGAAAGGTGAAGACATTTAACATTTTCTATTCATATTTTTACTGTTTATGAATTTACTTATAAACATATATTGGAATATAACTGTGTATTGTAATGAATAACACTGTGATAATGTTGTTGTGAAATGTATTGGAACTTTTACTCCCTTCAAGTTCTCATGGAGATAAGAAATGTGTGTGTCTGAAAGGGAGTCAAGTTCTCATGCTATTACTCATTATGTCGTAAAAACTGAAGGTCCAAGATCATTACCTGCCTACATCATATATCCGGGATAGTAGGGGAAATGGAGTAAACATGTCAGTAAATCACTTGTCTGTCTATTATAATTACTAACCCTTTGTCCAGCCTCAGAGGAGGAGTATGCTTTTTTCATCTATAAAACGACTGTGTTTTCATATTGACACACTCGAGGCTTAACATCACCTTTGGAATGTAAGCATTTACTCAAGTGTCTTTAAGAGCTCTTAAAATAAATTATTTATAAAGAAGGCTTCTTCATCAGATCTCATTTTTCAATTATTTTTGAACACGCAAAGATTACACTTAATATAGTAATCAAATAATACCTTCAAAGGTTAGTGTGAAGTTTAACTTTCGAGACCCACTTACAATAAAAACATGTGTTTAAGGGCTTACAAATAGTGATATCTTAGTAAAAGAAAAATGTATGAATTACTCTTCAAGTCACTGCATTTGCCAAACTCGGTTTGCCGACGGTATATTTCCCAATGTTGTGCCAACGCCTGGATCCCAAACCATATCGAATCATGACTTTCTACTACTACTGAACAACTGGACAGCGTCTTCCCATGACCCACTTTGGCTCCCGAAGCAGACTTTGACAAAATGAGACTTTGCTTCCTAAGGAATGTTTTCACTGGAGCGGCTCCCAGGGCGAGGCACTATATTTAACACTTTGCATGCACATCCTGCATGTCAGCACCTCTAAAAAAGTACGGATCGGGCACCCCAACTGGGTTACAGACCTTTCACGGGTCAATTAGCGTGACTAATTGCACCCAGGTTGCTTTGCGGCTGAAAAAACTTTTAGGATGAGACCATCCCGGCCTGGCTGGTCCGACATTTGGCTGACCTTTGGGTGGCAAGGTAACGAGACAGAGCGATGGAAGAGAAAAATAAAGAAAGAAGGAAAGAAAGCAGACAGACGCCGCATTGCTGCCGTTAGGCAGAAAATAAATTTTTCCCTGAGGAGCGTCGAGCACGTCAGAAACACTCACTCGGATCTTTCCCAGTCCACTCGTCAAAGCCTGGGCTGCAACACATCAACATTTGGTACCTGAACTCCCCCATGCACAATTGCCAGTTGGATGCTCCAAAGAGCCTGTCAGCTAACCTCTTCTTGTTTGTCGACTGAACCAAAGACTGAACTCCACGTTTGTTTTTGTACCTCTACCCTGAGGTATACAGAAAAGCCCCTTTTACACTCTCAGTGTGGCTTTTTCCTTTGTTGCTGCCCTCTGTGTATATGGCACAGACAAAGATGGTCGGGGACGAAGGCTTTGGAAGTATTATGGGAGCTGCATCAGAGGCAGGCAGTTTTCTATATGTAAGGGGAGCCCAGTTTCTTAGTCCCACGTCACCGCAATCTAGAACAGTGAATTCTGGAAAGTAGGGCTGCCACAAATGATTATTTTGTCTAGTTGACTAATCACCAACAGTAGTCGCGATTAAACGACTAATCGGAACATAGCGTCGCTGTCCTTTGAAAAACATTCATGTCCATTTATATATATATATATATTTTATTTTTTTTACATATTTGGGATGTCTGCATTGAGTTTTATCTCATAAACGTAAATAAGTCAAAAATGGCAAAAATGACGTGTTTTTCACATGACAGCGATAATATGTATATAGCAGCATATTGCACCAACAAGCGGCAAAGACAATTAAAATTATAGTAAAATGAACTTTGATTACATTTTACAGTTTGTGAAGAGGAATAAAAAATATTTGTCCTCTTTGCGTGTTCGAAAACTTGAAGACAGATTTAATGTAAGAAAAAACACCTTTGCAAAAATGATTTTAATCTAACAGAGATCTCTGGACAACGTGACAGTCTCCAATTCATTACTTAACAGGTGGAATTCAGAGCGCCGAATGTGTCTCTTCCGCATGTAAAATGGCTTCTTATAGTTAAAACCGACCGCCTCTCTTTCATTTGTAGACAAAACATACTCTCTGGGTACTTTTCCATGAGCGATGGCGAAAACAGAGTCAGGGGTGCGTGTTCGAAACAGATTCTGTTCTCAAGGACCAAATGTGTTTTCCCACAGAGAAGGAACTTCTAGACCAAATAATATGTCCCAGCTTAAGGTCGAATTATACCGAGATCAACACCACCTGCTATCCACGTCCACAAAACATTTCGACAAGGTTAATATAAAGAATTAAAATGTTAACAATGTATAACAATGGTTAATATATGAAAATAAAGAATTTAAATGTTAATAATATCTAACAGTTCGCCCTTTGGGCTTATTTAAAATAAAGCCCAATAACTAAACATTTAAACATCTTTACACAAAGATTCCAGCGGGATCTTCATCATCGCAATGGCAGGTGCAACATAAGAAAGGAAAAAAAAAAAGAAAACATTCTTTTTAGCAGGAGAGGAGGTCAGTCATATGTCAAAACAGTGTGATTCATTAAAAGATTGTTTCAGTAAAATAAGCATATCATATATGAAGACAATGTGTTGTGATTATGTTCAAAATTGTGGTGGGGGATCCCAGAAATAGCAAATTGGCATGACAGTCAGTATGAGAAAGAGTGTCATTATGTACGCAATTGGAGACTTGTTGTCGTTTGGGCTAGGGAAGTTTTGTTGACGTTTGTCAGTTCCGTTTTCGTTCTTGCGTTTGTTTTTTCAAACCGAGTCCTTCAGCTCTGCGATTGGCTGGCAACCTGTTCAGGTTGCACCCCGCCTATTGCCCGAAGCCAGTTGGGATAGGCTCCAGTACCCTCACAATCCTTGTGAGGACAAGCGGTCAAGGGAATGGATGGATGGATGGACGGATCCTTCAGCTCTTTTAGAACCCACATCAACTGCCAGAGATGCAGGGGTTGATCACCGGGCCCAAGGTGTGACTCATTCTTTGTGGAACGCTCCGGAAAAGGGACACATTCCTCCTATCTCCAGTGAGGAATGTCCTCAGCAAAACTCAATCTCCATTGAGTGATGTCTTCAGCTCATCAGGTGGCTCCTAGAAACAGTTGAATGGTTTCTCGGTTGGCTCGTCTGGTGGCTTGCTCCTGAAGGTGGGGGTTGAGTAGAAGGCGGACCCCCGGCAGGTCTGATAGGCAAGATGTGGAACCCGGTGCCCCCCGTGGACTGGACCAGATTGACCTTTCCTTCACCTCATCTGGGTGCAGAATATTTTCATTTAGTCACTAATAAACATTTATTCACATACCTTTTTGAAAGAGCATCTGGTAGTTTTTATTAGTTTGGAGTTAGTAAATGTTAGTAAAGTTCTGTAGGCCTGTCCTGTGGGAAAAAAATCTGTTTGTTGTGACATTCAATTAGGATCCAGCCTTTGGCTGACTCTAATGACCTGAGCACATTCATAAATGCAAAAAATGAAAATCTTAGCCAGTTCAAATCTGACGAGGCCAATTTTGTTTACAGAATGTAATGATTATTGGAATGTTTTATTATAATATTTATTGTTATAGATATGGCATGAATGTGCTTCCAGCCATTAAATAAATGCAACTTTCGCCAACAAATAAAATCAAAAAATAACATCTAACCCCAGGGCCCCAGGGAAAAATAGAAATGGAACATATTCACCTTATTTTTGCCGTCTCTGCCAAAACTTACTCCTTCTCCATGGTCAAAAGTCCAATCCCCAATTGTCGTCCTGTAAATTTCATTCATTCTCACGGACTATCTATAATTATCACATTAAGACTAACTTTTTAATTTTATATTTATTTAATTCAACATGGACTGTTTGTGTCCTTCGCGACGATATACCCAGACCGACCAATAATTCCCCCATCTGAAAAAAGATCGCTTTAGAGAATTTTTCAGACTCTAATAATATACAAGTTCTGCAGTAAATAAATTTTGCTTGCTTTTTTGTTTAAAAAGGGGAAAATTTTACATTTAACCAGTAAATTCGACAATGCGCCCCAAACAACTATTCAAATTTCAAAAGAAAATTTGGAAAATATTAAAAAAAAAATCATTGGATGACGTCTTTTGACGTCATTGGCAGTGAAGCGTAGGTTTTTACTTGACGTTTAAAGACGTCAAGTAAAAACCTACGCTTCACTGCCAATGACGTCAAAAGACGTCATCCAATGATTTTTTTATTTTTTTTTTTGAAACGGGTAGAGGAAACCCTTCCGCATGTCTGGTGAAAGTTTCAAGTCTGCCTGTTGTGCCTAATGACTATTTTTGGCCCCTAGAGGGCAGCGATGACTCTCTTTTGACAAGATCGGGTGGGCGTCAGTAGAGGCGGAGCTAGAGCGTCGAGCTGGAGATGAGAATGGAAGACAAAGGAAAAATGGCGGCCGGTCGCAAGGAGCTCACGCCCGAGACGTTTTTTTTTCAAAGACCAAAAGCATCGCTGAAAAAGCACATTGTTGACGACGATGATCATCATCGATGATGAAGATGAGGGTGGTGACTCCGTGGTTGAGAAGCATTGACGCGGCAGTAGAAGACGTTAGATGGAGCTAGATGGAGCTAGATGGAGGAGGGAACGGGCAATGGCGAGCGTTTGCAAGCAGCTCTACACTTACAAGACGAAAGGCATCGACCAACGCTAAAATAGTACATTGATGACGACGGTGATCATCCTCGATGATGATGAAGGTGAATCCGAGCTTGACGGCGAAATTGGAACCGCTGACGCGGCGGCTATGACGGTGTCGTAACGCGGAACGCAACCGAGCACGCACAGGCGGACATTCGATCGGACGACGGAGAGTGCCCCGAGTCCAATGCATATTCATCGGAGGAAGTGTGTACAGTCTGCTACTTGCTTTTTATTCCCCGGAAAAAAAGGCCGTCAAGAAAGTGTAACGTTTGCACGCAAAACGGACCAATGTGAAAGTGAAAGTAAACTGTTGTGCGCGTCCTGGCGTCTCCTTGCACGCAGGAGAGCGTTACAAAAGGAAAAACTGTATTTGAAACATCCACATAATTGTAAGTAGTACCACAGTTGCACACATTTGTAAATAGTTTGCGAAATTGTTTTGTCAAATTGTTACACTGTTGAATGGAAATAAACGTATTTTGCAATCAAAAAACACTTTTTCATTGTTGGTGAAAGCGTTTTACAGAAGTAAAGCACTATTTAGGTGTTTGTGGCATCATTCATGGACAAAAAGAAGTGTACAATTCACTAGAGTGCATGAAATAACATCGTTTCACAAAAAGCTCTTTTTCTCCGTTTTTTGTTTCAAAAGAGAGAATTTCGGTGAAAGTAACCATTTTCTATTGTTGATTACTGAAGAACGGAATAAGGTAGAAACAAACTTTTTTTCTGATGAAAGCTGAGAGTCCAATCTTTCATTTGGTAGTATGTGTGTTTCCATAGTCCAAACACAACATTTTCTGTGGACCTTGAAAGATCACTCAAAATGCTTAAATCGGCTGGCAGTGGGGACAACCCGTTTCTGAAAACGTCTGGCAGTGAAAGAGTTAAAAGACTAAATTCAATAAGCGTAAAATATAATAATTAAGATTGAAATAAATTTTATCTTATCTTTATTCACATTAGCTGTTTTCAATTTCTGAAACCACACGAAATTTAGTCTCTCGGCATTTTAATAGCGTATCATCTTTGTCAATTAAATTTGTACGTCCATTTCAGCCTGTCTGTTCACAATTGTTTAATTCAATTGGGCAGAATCCTCATCTGCGCTGAGAAAAATAATCCATCATTCAAGGATCTATTATCGATATATTCACAGCGGGCGATCTAGCCGTTGTGTCAATCATAATCTTCCTAATTCCATCCAAGAATCTTAGACCTCTAATTTATGCCTGTTTGCCATTCATTCAAGGAACCTATTACGATCTACTACCAGCGGGCGATCTAGCCGCTGCTTCGATCCATAATCTTACCCTAATTCCTTTCAAGAATCTTAGACATTTAATTTATGCCTGTTTGCCATTCAGCGCAGCACCGTTTCATCTTCATTTCATTTTAGCACAATACCCAACAACGTGACGGCATTTCCGTATACAATGCTTACGTCACCACGTACGTGTACAGTTCAAACACCGTGGTAAAATCCGAAATCTGGGACTTCGCGTCCAACCAAACGACTTCAAAATTTATCACTATTTTTCTTACATAAATTCCATCTTCAATATAATTTTGCAAGACTAATTTACTAGCCGCAGTGTTCTCGAACAGACAGAATTCCTAAAACGTGGATAAAGTGTCCACTTACTGTGATTAATGTGGCCGGGAATTCTATTCGTCCTTGAACGCCCCGCTCGCAAAACGTCGTTCTACGTCGGTGTGCACCAATTTGAAGAGGAATAAAAAATATTTGTCCTCTTTGCGTGTTCTAAAACTTGAAGACAGATTTAATGTAAGAAAATACACCTTTGCAAAAATGATTTTAATCTAACAGAGATTTCTGGACATCGTGACAGTCTCCAATTCATCACTTAACAGGTGGAATTCAGAGCGCTGAATGTGTCTCTTCCGCGTGTAAGATGGCTTCTTATAGTTAAAACCGACCGCCTCTCTTTCATTTGTAGACAAAACATACTCTCTGGGTACTTTTCCATGAGCGATGGCGAAAACAGAGTCAGGGGTGTGTGTTCGAAACAGATTCTGTTCTCAAGGACCAAATGTGTTTTCCCACAGAGAAGGAACTTCTAGACCAAATAATATGTCCCAGCTTAAGGTCAAATTATACCGAGATCAACACCACCTGCTATCCACGTCCACAAAACATTTCGACAAGGTTAATATAAAGAATTAAAATGTTAACAATGTATAACAATGGTTAATATATGAAAATAAAGAATTTAAATGTTAATAATATCTAACATTTGTACCATAATTTTTGACGTGTTTATAAATGATGGTGATACCGTGGCTTTGGATTTTTTTTTGTTGCTGTAAATCTTTAGTGTATTTTAAAATTGAACAAAAAACTATGCGGGATAGCACTAATACTTCTTGGGGGGCTAAGCCTTTTTTTTAATGTAGGTCTAAAAGGCAGTGAAATGAGATGAGCAAAATTACTAAAGTACACTGTGCAGAACACAACTAAAATGAATGCTTGTATTGTTTTTTTTAGTTTGCTTTATTTACCCTTTATCCAAAATGCTTTGTTTTGCTTCACTAGTGTGTGTTATTTAAAAGCAGTAAATTGATCTTCACAAACAAAATGTGGTATGCACCTGCAATAAAACGAAGGAAAGAAATCCTTAAAGATTAGGAGGAACTTTTTTAAAGCGCTTTATTTCATATTATAATGAACTATTTTGTGCTTTATTGTAATGTGTTGCCATTGAGGTGTTGTGGAAAAGCTGCCATTGTTGAGTCTTGCTATGTCCGAGTTCATGAACGCAACACTCTGCGTGGTCGTGACTCGGAGAGAAAAGGACCTCCGTGAGGGAGCACGTTCGATGTCAACACGCTCTGTGGCAAACTGTTTTGGTTATTAATAAACGTGAGTTTGCTGACTAAAGCCTCTGTAAACCTTACAAATATGTTAGCGTGCCAAACAGAACATCATGTTACGCACACACGGTGCTAACACACACGGTGCTAATGCTAGCTTCCAGACATGACTATATACATTATGCCAGAAATATTATTAGGCATCAGCCACAACATGCTTCCTTTTTAAATGCTGCTTTATCACTGCTGTGGTGCCATGAAAGGGAGGGTTACCTCATATGAAGTATTTTGGTTGAGATGCGCCTGAAGTTTCAGGTTCTGTTGCGAACACGGGTTAGCCATGAGACTTGAAGGAATATTTTGATTACTATATTAAGTGTAATCTTTGCGTGTCCAAAATAATTGTATTCAGGATCTGATGAAGAAGTTTTCTTGCAAGAATTTATTTAGAGGCCTCTAAAGACACAGTCAGGACACCACATCAGAATGCAACGTGATGACCCCAAGTGTGTGACAATTTACAGAACATCGACTCATTTATACTCAAAAGATAAAAGGCTCTTGATTGAACGAAGGGCAGACATGTCATCTCCTAGATTGAACAAAGGTGTAAGGTTGATGGTAAACAGACATCTTTATACAGTTCCCCTTCTTGATTGGGGGAACAGAAGTAATCAAAATCTGACCCCAGACCTTCAGTCCCTAAGTGACAAGAGACTCTGACAACATCATGCACATTCCCCTCCAACAGTATTGAGGGTACGAAGATCAAATAAAGTCCACCAAATCACCATCCCACTGTATTCTTTTAAACACTCATGATTATATCACATTTATATGCCTATAAGTAAATTCAAAAACAGTAAAACATCAAATTGAAAATGTTAAATGTCTTCAGTCCTACCATTGAACTTCTATAAATTCAAAAACTGGACATTTAATCCCACAATAGTCTAGAGAGAAAGTCCAGCGCGGATCTTGATCGTCGCAAAAATGAAGCAATGTTTGTGTGTGGAGTTTTAGAAATAAGAATAGCAGGTGAGAGAGAGAGAGAGAGAGAGAGAGAGAGAGAGAGAGAAAGATAGATGGGCTTAGCAGTCAAAATTCAGTTTGATTCATTAAAAAATTCGGTGGAAGGGGCATAATAAATGTGAGGCATAACCCTATGTGATGTGGTTAAGTGTCACGACGCAATAGCAGATGTGTCCGTCCCTCAAAGTCATCTCCTGATGAAGGTCTTGTTGAATGAAAAGTGCGTTCGACAGTTGGTCAAATTTTTTTAAGAAGAGGCGTTTGTCAGCCTCTTTCCGAACCCTGGCTCACTGCCAGAGATCACAGGAAAGGTCACGGGACTTCATTCCCAGTGTGACTCAATCCGTGCCCAGGGAAAAGGCACTCCAATGAATCTTCTTTCCTCCGCGTCCTTGGGCAGCTGGTCAGGTAGACACTGGAACCGGGTGTGGTGGGATCCGTTAGATGGCTCCAATTGGTGTGGACGCAGATCAGCAGCTTAGTCAACCCCCTCGGTCTGAGTCAATTGATGTGATTTGATGAGCCTGGGACCTCTTGTGGCTCCCACTATTATGATCAGCAAACCAATCTGTGTGCAAAATCATTTTCATTTAGTCACTCATAACATACATAGTCTTCATTCTTTACTTTGAAAAGAGCACCTGGTAATTTTTAGCAAATGTTAATTGTTTCTATATCTGTAGGTCCTGAAACATGCTGTTGGACACGGAAAAAGTTATTTTTGTTGTGGCATTCAAACAGAATCCGTTTAATGACATTTGTACATTGAATGACATAATAATGAAAGTCTTGTTGCCATTGAAACTTTATGAGGCCAATTGTTTAATATTTCTATTTTTCTTTAATGTCCTTGAGATCAGAGATAATATACTAAATCAAATATGTTTTGATCTCAATGCCTTTTCTATATCTTATGAAGTTTTGTTTTTTCAAGTGGGTTTGTCTGATCCAATCTTCCTAGGAAACCCTTATGATGGTAGATAATGATTAATCAAATATTTTACCATGATATTTACTGTTGTAGATTTAGCATAAATGTGCTCTTTGTCATACATCAAATTTCTGTATTTTTTAACGCTGGTTTCTTATTATAGCAGTGTAAATCATTTAAAAACAACATCATCTTAACTCAGAACTATTCATGTCCGGCCGGGCCATGAACAGTCTGAGAAGAGATTTATACTCATACCTTAAATAAACACTGCAGTTCATTTTTAACAACTTGTCTCATGAAAAAATGTCACCCAGGTGTGTCAATGTTCCTTCCACACCTAAATGGCATATTCCATGGGCTCTAGAAATTATACTTTTCAATCGTTTCTGAAATGGAACATACTTACCGTATTTCTGCTATTCGGGTCGTCTTTTGTCATCTTTGTAGAACTTACTTTTCCTCCAAGTCAAATCCTCTCCATTCTCCGCTCCATTCTTCGCCTGTAAATTCCTCACACAAACTTCATTCTCACATCAGACTTCCTTTTGATACACAGACAGACCAGTCTTTCTCACATCAGACTTCCTTTTCAACAAACTCAGACAGACCAATCATTCCCCCATCTGATAAAGATCAATTTTGATCATTTCAGACCTGAATGTGAAAACTGCAGCCGCTTCCAAATTGCTGCTTCAAAGAGGAAAAAACAGACACCTTGTGTCCTGTAGATTAAAAAAAAAACAAACAAATTGTGACAATTTGGCCAACACCAGAACTATAAAAAGATCTCCAGCTGAGCTAGCCATAAGCCATCAAAACAAAAGCCTTTGAGGCAATAGTTTGTAATGTAAATTTGAATCCTGTTCAGGCAACTTAAAGTGAGAAAAACAACTCAAGCAGATGTAAATTAAGATACTGCAGCGGAGGACTTTTAGGGTCAGGAGGAGAAGGAAAATCTTTTTTTTTTTTTTAAAACAACCCCATTAATCTATTGCAGGTCACAAATCTTCCAAATATCTGCCATCTCAACTAGTAAAAGGAACGAGTTATAATCAGAAAAACAAAACAAAATCCCTACTTTAAACCAACCAAAAAGTATTCTTAAAATGCTACCTAACCTCACCTCTCCTACAGAGTAGTGGAGGCTTGTAAAAACACAGCAGGCAACTTTGCAGATCATGACCCAATTAAAAATCAGTGCTGCGACCTAAATCAAAAATTAAAAATGTAACCAGCAAATTCGCCGTAAGTGTTCCATATCTGAGTCCACTCTGAGAAGCCAAAGTTATAAAAGAGAAATGGGAAAAAAATAGAAGGCCAAATTCAACAAGCATCAAACAACGGAAAATATAGTATTTAAAGATTAGAATAAATTTTATACCCTAATTCACATAAGCTGTTCTCAATTTCCGAAACTGCGTTGCTATAGATCACATCTCCTTTCTGACATAGTACAGAGTGCAAATGTCTACAAACAGAATACAACATACGACCTCAGGCACCAAACTCAGATGATTCCAGAACTTTGAGTCCACAACTGGAGTTCATATTCCTTCCTGTCCTTGTCGATAGCAGTTTATGCAGGGCAAAGTTCACTGGGCTTTGTGTACTGGAGTTCTCAGGAAAAGTTCATCATGTCAGAATCGATGATAATCCTGTCTGCTCAAAAAGTTGCTGGACATTATGCTCAAACAATGCATAAGAGTCATTGAACAGTCACAGGACGAGCGGATTTACAGTGTACCATCCTTTTCGCAGTCCGTGTGGTCACTTCCCCCCCGAAAGTGACCATTGTTCAGTTCGCCGTCCACTCTGAACATCAAGCATAGCAGGAGAATGCTGTTCATTCCATTTCCAGCACTTTTTGGTTGAGTCACCCAAGTGAAACACCTTTCAGTCAAAGATTGAACCTGCCCGAAACATTTATACACTCGGAACAGACAGAGGGAGATGAGATCATAGCAAGAGAACACTGCTTGTTGTCATAGCAAGAGAACACTGCTTGTTGTCATTCAATTTCCAAGAAAAAATAAAATAAAAAATTCCCCCAAAATATTTTGTTTTTCAAACTATTTTTAATTTATTCATTTATTTATTTTGTGGTTTTATTTGAATTTGATCACTACACTATAGCAAGTAGTAGTACTATATTTACGCATATGTCTACCATAGACATCTTCATTACGTGTTACCTCAAATTTAAGGAAATGTGACAGCTGTCAGTCACCCTGGCCACTTGGAGGAAAGTCCTCTCCAGACTTCTAGAATGGGACTCAGATAAAGACAAAGGTTAAATCATTTTCACACCTACGAATAAGTTATCAGAGATGCGGGGAAATCAAAAAATCAAAAATGAAAAGTCTATTTCAATTAAAATTTGGTTTTATTACTTATTCAACTATAAAAAACACAGATCTGATTTTAAAAATAATATGATAGTGGCCTGTAGTTAACACCTAGACTCTATATCCTTCCGCATAACAGGAACAGCTTGATTAGCATTAGAAGACCCCTGCTATTCACACACAACAGACTACAAGTCTCCCAAATGGAGACAATGGGAGAGAGGACTAAACTTATCACACCCCCTGTCCTTTTTATTTAGTTTAATTTAATTTTAACAGACAACAGTACAAATCACCACCTTCTTAAAACAGCAGCTCACGGTCCCCATCCTCACAGACCTTTAGTCCCTAATCAAGCGTGGGGGGAAGAGTTTTAAAAATTGTCACAGACAAAGGCAGAATTCTCCCCTACTTTCAAAATATGCAGATTTCCTGCTTACCATTCTTTTTCACGCTTTTTTGAGGACAAAGGATTTTGGAGGGAAAAAATTACTTTCCACCCGTCTTTTTCTTTCTTTCCTACACTTAAAAAATCACTGTCTCAAAGAAACTTACACTTCCATTCACTTAACTCCTGCACTTTTCTCATCTCCAACTCATAAAATAACCACAGACGAACACAACCATCTCCGAAGTGCACAGACTCACTTGTAAAATACACCGTTACTTCGTCTAATAATAACTTCACCACGTACATATAGCTCAAATGTCGACTTATTCGCGCACAATCCATCGCAAGGTTACGGCTGCGACACAGACACGTCGCGCACATTGTAAGACAACCAACGAAAAACCGCGTGGCCACAACACACCATGGAGCTTAACAAACAAACGCGTACACTCAACAATTCATTTCTAAGCCAAGAGCTCTTGCTTGGTTCAAATTTTCCCCGCGGGTCATCTTTCACAGTCAACACTTCATCCAATTTATGTTCCAATTTCTTAACAGATGCAGCTGCCCGCAGCTAACTCATCCTTAGCCTTAAAAACAGATTCGTGCGGTAGCGTCTTACCAAAAACTAATCTCCCGTGCATGGCAACTGTACACTGGCAGAGCCGCTAGCTTAGCATCAGCCTCCTCATTCTCAAAATCACTTAACACCGTCATCCGCGCAACTTTCACAGAGCTATCCAACGCTAACATTCTAGCACAAACCAACGTTTGGCCCACGACCCCACACCGTCTAACTTTTCTTCCATTCGAAGAAACTATAGAAGTGTTTTTCACGGAGGTAATCAGCGTCTGGCGCTGTTTACACAATCAAATTCCACAAACACACCACATTTTACAACGGTGAGAACCAACCACTATCACAATTAGTGCGCATTCATACATTTAAAAGAGTTTCATACTTACGTTGACGCCGTGGTGGAAATGCGTCCAGCATCATGAACTCACTGTTCGCTTAGCGACCAATTCTGACTCTCGACCGGAAGTCTATGCAAATCGAACCTCCTTAGTTACGGTCGAATTTTTTCGTCCATAATATGTAGTAATTAGTCGTTTTTAATATTTATAAAGTCAGTGACGTCTCACTTATGATACTACGATATAACAGATCAAAAGTATTCTCATTAATCCCCCCCAAAAAAAAAAAATATTTTTTTTTTTCAGACAAACACAAACAAGACGAAAATGAAACAGATATTAAATACCTTTTGCGCGACTTCAACAAATATATCCTGGATCTTCACGGGCGGCTTATATCACACAGCATGATTATATGATTATTATGATTATATCACATTGATATGCCTATAAGTAAATTCAAAAACAGTAAAACATCAAATTGAAAATGTTAAATGTCTTCAGACTACACTACCCATAATGCTTTTCTTTCCATTGCGGATAACCCGGATGAACACTACTGCGAATGTTCGTCACAGACATGGCATCCAACTCTGCTAGAAGTGCGAGACGAGGCATTTTTCGACAAAAACAGAGTGCCAAATTAATAAATACATAAATAAATGGCTCGCTGACTATTTATATTAATTGTCGATGGTTTTGATCGTCGATGTCGTTGTGATTAGTCGACTAATCTTGGCAGCCCTACAGGAAAGAAGGAATAATGGGAATTTCCAGGCTTCTGAGGTGGTATCAGAGCTTTTCTGTATGAACGGCACCCACACAAAGTGGTGGTACAAAGGCGAACTAGCATTTTTTGCTCTTCTGTGTGAGTCTGAAGTGGTGCAAGAGGTATTCTCCTATGTCTTGTCCCATGGTGAATGGTGCAAACAAAAAATAGTAGTACTGTATAAAGAGAAGCCTACTCTCATGAGAAGTGAAATAACTTTGATGACAAGGAGAGCAGTCCAATTGCAACCGATTCACTTGCCCTGAGAATGAATTGACCTGGATGAATAAGAATATTCACAAACAAGCCGGCAATTTCTCGCACCAGAGCTATATCTGAGTCAATCTGCATGTAAGGTGTAGTTTGGTTTCTCGTGTGCTGTGGGATACGAAATAGTGGTACAAAGTCTATTATCCTGGTTTAGACGATGTATCAGAAGAAAGAAACTTGGGTTGCTAAAAGGCGACCCGTCAGGCTTCTCGTTCTGTCTCCCTCCGTTGGTCATTGTTGTGTTACTGTTTCTCACCTCATTCTTTCCAATGATATATATTTATTTTTTAAGTGTTGTATGTATATTTGTAACTGTAATGCAGTATATTATGTAAATATGTAACTATATTACATAGTACAGGTTGCTTTATATGCATTAGTATTCACTTTGTTTTACTTTGCTGTCTGCAGTCAGGTCACCATTGAAAATCATAATGTTTTTTTTGATCGCCGTACCTAGATAAATTCAAGTTAACTAAATGAATAAATATTAGTTTTACTCTAAACATGGACATTTTGTGTAAGCCACTTGGTAACTTTGATTAAATGCCATCCTATAGATTCCAATCATGTTGCGGGAATATTTTAATTTTTTTACAAAATTCAACCTTTTTGTTAACAAGGTGTATAGAAGCCTGGTGTTTGTCAACAAGACGATATCCCGTGCCAGGGGAGGACAACAGACCTCTGCTTTTCACATTAAATTCATATCCACCGTGTCGGTGCACTTCCTCGGGACAAAGTCAGCGCGAAAGTCACCTTCTCCCTTTTAATTTGAAAATAAAAAGCATCTATTGGCGAAATTCTCCAAGTTGCCCTTGTTCCCTTTAAAAGTGTTATGACGTTAACATTGTCCGTGTAGCATTTCCATTTGTATTGAATCTGATGATGGCACTGATACATCTCAGGAGTTTCCCAGCTACTGACAGCTTGTGAGATATTAGAATATTGTAAAATCTTAACAAAGATGCCACAGATGTCATGAGTGAATGTGTGGAAATTATTTTATTGGAAACAAATCTATAAAATGTGAAAGATATTTTACAAAACATTACTGAATATGATAAACTTTACATTATATATTAAAGCTCTATCAAAACATAGGACCTTAGTAGGTAAAAAGGGTTCTTTCTTTACTGAAGTTGACTATAACACACTTTCTTGGAATCCAACATTGTAACCCTAACTATTTCCTCAAACTGTGATTTGTGACCATACTTGAAATCCTACTTAGAAACGGAGATGGGCTCAGGCTTAAAATCGGAGATTGAAACCTGCTCCATAGGCTTAAAACTGTAACCCTTTGTTCAAATCCTGCTTTGAAACTCTATGTCTGGATATGCTGATTTAATATCCTAAATTGAAACCCTACTTTGAACCTTGTTTTGAAAAAATAACCTAGGATTGAAATCTAAACTTAAAACCCCAACTCTGTCTTAAAAATCCTTTTTTGAAATCCCAACCATGTCTTGAAACCTTAATCTTAAAAGCCTAACCCTGCCTTGGAATCTTACATTGAAACCATAACCCTGGTTTCAAACCCTTATTTGAAATCCTAACCCAGGCTTGAAAGTGTGTAAACATACGCAGTTTCAGCAAAAAAAAATTTTTAGGACTCGATATGCCAGGTTTTCCTCTCATCTTTGGATCCATCAAACACGTGTCAGTGGTGTTGGTCCAGTCGATCCAGGGCACAAATGTGCAACATTTGAGACATCAAAGAAACAAGAGCCGCCAGGAAGCTTAATTGTGTTGTCGGAGGCCAACAAGCTCCGAGCTGGATGCTACAACAAGAACATGAAAAGTTTCCCGCAATTCACAGAGTTCGCGCTGCCTTTAAAGCGTGACGGCATAATGGTTTAGAAAGCAGCTGGCACAACACAAGCGCCGGAGACAATAATCAGGTTTGGCCTTTTTTTTCTTCATTTAGTTATTTTTTATTTTACAACCATGATAACTAGCACTTAGTGCATGAAAGCCTATCAACCAAAGATAATTTGTTGTCGGGGGAGGTTTCACTCCAAAGGATTAATTAACACTAAATGGCTGTTTTCGAGATAAGAGAGCGCCTTCTTGCTGAAGCCAAATGTGTCTGAGTTTGATCCAGCATCTCATCCCTCTCATGCTGCCTCTTTTATTGGAGGGGTGTTAACATGGATGGTAAAAAAGGATCACCACATGCACACCAAAGAAAAATATGAAAGAAAGATGGCACACAACTATCTCATGAGATCCAATAATAAGATGTGTATCAAATGTTATGCCTTTACAAAGATACCTAGTAGGATACACAAGAGTGCAGACTTCCGCTAAGGCCGTAATGTTGAGGAGGTTAGGTGAGGTGATGTCATCTTTGCACATTTCTGCTAAGATGTTAACTAGCAGAGGATCGTATAACCAACCAACTACATACAACCAACTAGCAACTTACTGACTGGAAGACTAACTTAACTTGTGTTAGACATTATTAACATTTTAATTCTTTATTTTATATATTAACCATGTTGAAATGTTTTATAGATGTAGAGTAGGTGAAATAGTGTTGAACTCAGTATAATTTGACCTTAACCTAAGCTGGTACACCATGTTTGGTCTAAAATTCCCTCTCAGTGTTTACGCACACACATTCTCTTCGTGGGAGCGTACTCTGCTTCGGGGGAGCGCACACACCCACACACACACCACTGACTCGCATCATCACTCACGGCCACTCTAGATTTTGTTTTGGGAAAAGTACCCTGAGAGTATATTTTGTCTAAAAATGAAAACAGGTGCAGTCTGTGTACGAAAATAATATTATGTAAAATATTGTGTGAGAACCAATCTGTTCTACTCATTCTTAGTATGAGGAGAAGAGGCGTTTACTTTCAAAACTCGATTCTTTAAAAGCTGGATTCCGCAAAGGGAGGGGGCACATGGGCACTCTGAAAATTCCACCTCATACGTGATGTTCAGTGTTGTGGCCGTGACCGGAGAATTCTCTGTTTAATAAATCATCCTTGCAAGGTGTTTTTTCTTACAAGAAATCTGTCTTCAAATGTTTTGGAACACGCAAAAGAGGACAAATAATTAGCCTCTTTCACTTGCTCGCAAAATGGTTGGCTGACTGTTTGACCAACTAAACAACCTACATACACGTTAACTGACATGTCTAACCAGCCAACTAACTAACCAACCATTACAACTGACTGACTTCCTGAAAGACTGATTAATGGACCGACTAGTCCAAGACAACTGACTGACTGGCTAACTAACTGATTTAATGACTAGCCAACAGCCAACAAACCAACTAATCAACCAACATAACTAAATGACCGATTGGCTAGCCAATTAACCAACCAACTAATCTACTGTAACCTGGCAATAGCCAGATTGATATTGTAATTCCCTCAAGGGAGTTCTCCACAATATCTTAGACTGCTCCACGATGAGTTGCTCGAGAAAGGCGGGACATTGTGTACAATACTTTGAGCTGATTGGACGATGCGGTGTTGTGCACGTTTGTTTTGACAAATCCCTGCCACAGATGAAAATGTCGTCTTCGTTCTCGTCGGGAAGGGAATGGGGGGGTTGGAAGCACGAACATATTTACTAGCTAAAAATGCACGAAGCGCCTCTCGCTGTTCAACATTAAACAAGGAAACGGTGAGTAGATCTGCAAGAACATAATTAATTGCAGCGTCCATTCGTCCATGTTAGGTTTGTTTGTTTGTCCTGGCGTAGGCGCTGGCTTCCCGGTTTTCTTCACAGCATGTCCTGCCCCAAATGTAACCGAATGACTAGCTAACTAACTAGCTAACTAACTAACTAACTAACTAACTAACTTTTACCAAAGCAATACCAGTCTGATGATGATGCTCTGTATTGATTGACACTGTCAGAGAAGTATTAATTTGGCCCTATGGCGTATTATTATTTGTAGTGCGGCACGGCTGTACTGTATCACATTGCCAGTAGGTTGTCTTGCTCATGAAGCTAAATAAGTCATCTGAAATATGCACACTGGTACCCAATAGGTGTCGCCGCAAATTGCCATAGAAACCCATCTGCTCGAGTGTGAGTGACAGCTGTCAAGGGTGACAATTTCATATCAACGGAGATGTTGGTAGAAGGTTGTTTAAGGAAGGAGCGCTGGACTCCGAATGCAGGGTTGGCTGTGCTGACAGTGAGAAAGTGGAAACGCTAAAAATGCAGCGCGAAACGTGGCCATGCGCGCTGCAGATGGGTGGACGGGCGAGTGAAAGAGTGAACAGACGGAGCGACACATTGACATCATGCTAATGAGTCTCACTGAGGGCTGTTTCTAATATTTTGAGCCCTTTATCATGTTGGCCTTAAAGTTGTGTGCCTAACCAAGCGGCCACAGTGGAGCCCAAGAGGGTCGTGACTCTTGGCCAGGGTCGTGTTTGTTTTAGGGCTTAACGTCTCCTTTGGGGGGCCTCCCTGGTATGACGGGAATGTTGATAGTTTATGTAGTGCACAACCTCGAGTGGACTCGAACCCTGTTGTGTTCCTTTTTTAGTTTAGAAACAACAAGATTCAGTTTCACTGTCGCGTTACAAATGATGGAGCACATCCTGTCCAGTCTGTGTTCTGTTTAGGTACAGCGTTCCATATGTTTAAGGAAATGTGGCTTTCAGAAAAGATACATACATTTCCAAAAGAAAGTCTGTGTTTCAAAACTTAATTCCATTATGAGCATAGTAATGTCGTAAGTCAAGGTAGCACAGTATGTACTTAATGTTGTATGTAGTAGGCCTTCCCATTTTAATTCTGGGATGGGACGGGGAATAGTTCTGTTACTCCATCAGCACCAGGACACTTTATATTGTGATTTAAAAAAAAAAAGTTTTTATGCAATACAATGCTATTTTCTTTATTAAAAACACAAAGTGAAAAAAATATTATTATATAATTATTGCATTAAAAAAATGTAGGAACTGATACCACTTCACTTTAACGTCTTGTGCTACTGTACATTGTGTGGACTGGAAAAAGGCAATGGGCCTCACTTTATTTTCCCAGCCAACTCTCCATTATCAACGATTAGCAGCAGCGGGCATCTGCAGTGGACGTTGATGTATATATATATATATATATATATATATATATATCAGGGTTGGGAGGGTTACTTTTAAAATGTAATCTGTTACAGTTACAAGTTACCTGCTAAAAAAATGTAGTTAGTAACGTATTCCAAGTACGTACCATAATATTAAAGTAATGTAACTGGATTACTTTTGGATTACTCCAATATTGATTATGCTCATGAAGACAAAATAAAAATAAATATCACCACATTATATATTCTATGCAACATGCCCCTGCTATTTGCGGTTGACAGACAGACAGACAGACAGACAGACAGACAGACAGACAGACAGACAGATAGATAGATAGATAGATAGATAGATAGATAGATAGATAGATAGATAGATGAGGATGACGATGGGTGACATGAACTGCAAAATGAACATTTATCCCAATCACAAGTTTAGCCGTGTATATGTTGTGTATGAAGTTTAAATAGTGAATTGGTGGGAGAAATTGTTTTGGGAAGGTGTAACTCACATTATGGCTGTAGGCTAGCTAGCAAGAAACTACAGCGCATAGCATGCCACTGGACTCTCAGCTCAAACTTTCGATCCGAGTAAGTTCCAGTGAATACCGGTCGCCATTTTTCTCCTAACGTCTGAAGCTTTTTCAAACTGCCCGCGTGTGGAGGACACGACTAGTCAGTTTGTTCGTCCCAACCTCCCCGACATGTAGCAACGGTCCAACTCTCTCTCTCTCTCTCATCGTAGGAATTGTAATCTCTCAAAGTAATCCCCATTTTTAATAAATGTACCTGTAATCTGATTACAAATTGTTTCCTGTTACTGTAACGGAATACAGTTACATTTGTTTTGTAATATGATTACGTAACGGCGGTTCATGTATTCCGTTACTCCCCAAGCCTGATATATATATATATATATATATATATATATATATATATATATATATATATATATATATATTAGTAATGCACTGATTATTTGGCCACCGCAAATTTTCAGACGAAATAAGATTCACGCCGAAAGAGGATGTTGTGGTGACGTAAGCAAAATAAAGAAAAAAAAAACACTGTCGAGTACTGTACTACAGGTGAGCCACTTTTTCTCCTGCAGCGCCTTCCTTTTTTTTTTAGATGAGAGCCCCTCGAGCGCTTGCACTTTTTCACTTGCATTCATTCTGGTGGCCGTGCTAAATACTTTAGCTAATGTTAGCACTATTGCTATCAACAGTTTTAAACAAGTAAACACTTACCACTATCTCCGGGTGAATACAGACCTGTACAGGACGCCGTGTGTGACTTTGCAATCCGTTCCTAAAGTCGATTGGCTATATATATATATTTATATATATATATATTTATATATATATATATATATATATATATATATATATATATATATATATATATACAAAACAGAACAGTGCAACTCACCTATTTGCATGTTTGTGCTCTTTCTTAAATAAAACAATATCCCTGTCTAAATAGGAAAGTAGCATTGTAATTGGTTTCAAGTTGGGGAGGAGCAAAATATAGCCTACATTGTTGGTGTAATGCAGCATTCGAGGCAGGTCGGAAATCGGATTTATCCCAGTTGGCTTTTCCCAGTTCTGACCTGCGTTTGAGGCGAAAGTAAACAACCAAAATGGTGGATAATGATAAATAGTTTTTTTTATTTTGGTCCTCAAAACTTATTTTGACCTCTAGCAAACTTGCGTTCTGGAAATTTTGCTTCATTTATGTATTTATCTTATTTCATAAGCATTCCATACGTTTCAGTAGTTCATCATAGAATTTCAGGCAGGAAGATAGTGGCATACTGTCACTTGTGTTACGTCAAGTTATGTCGAATATTTATTAATGAAGAAAGCTATCTAGTTTTATGCTCGAGTAAATTTTTTAATATGTTTTACCATTTGCGCCATTGTAGAGTGACGTCACAATTTAGTCGGTCGGTGAAGTCAGGGTCCTTTTTTTTCCAACTTCGCAAGTGGGAATTCAGAGTTTAAGGGGGCGTTTCCGTACTAACTTCCTGGTTTGATGTCAGAAAAGTCCAACTTCCCACTTGCCTCGAATGCAGCATTAGTCACAGTATATGCACCTTTGAGTGCAATTATACCATTTACTTTTGTATTGTCTTACAATGTTTTTTAAAGTATAACTATACCACAAATGGAGGTTTGTGGTATATTTTCAGTTTAAACAATTAATATAGGCAATTCTGAACATTTTCAGCAGGGGCGTCAATTACTGTTCATTGCAGGGGTTGGTCCTGCTTCACTTGGGTTCACCATACCGCAATAATCCTCAGCAGGCTGCCATGCGACAAAATAACAACTCAGGCTGCATCATTTTCTGTATCTGCACACATCAGTTTACTGAACAACCTGCTGAGTTACACTGCCGCCCAACTGCTTTTGATTGACGCCTGGCGCTGTGCGACCCGCAGTGAGTTATTGCTTTGATGGAATAAGTCTATTACGACATGGCATTATCAGTAGTTAACGCGGCAGGAAATCCCTGCACATGCATGCGCACATACATGGACAGATCCCCAGTTTCTCATAGCTGCGTGTACACATGTGAAGATTAGATTGAATCAATGCAGGTAGGCAAACGCATAGAAAAGACGCAGGTGTCAAGGGAACAAGCTGATCTAATCCGCTGCAGAAGATTTACTGAGTGAATCCAGTCGACTGGAGGAGGATTTGCATGAGATTCCCGTGAATACTGACCAAACACGCTCATATCAGCAGGAGAAGCGGCACAAGACTAATAAAGCCTCAGTTTCACCAAGCGCGACAATAAATTTCATTTTGTAACAGAGTGAAAGAAAAAACGAAGTTGATTTTAGAGCATTTAAGGAGAGAACTGCTAAAAGGTAGAGGTTGAAATAAAACATTGTATGTTTGGTCAATTATTGTTTGTAAATTCTCATGTACCTAAAGTCAATAATATTGAATATTGATCATAGTCTGTGTACTGTCTCACCGACTTTTATCTATTGGTGGAGAACCAGGAAGTATGTTATGACGTCCATCTATCGGAAGAAATATTGATCCAACCATTCATCTGTCATCCATTCGGCCATTCCTCATTCTATCCTTTATCCATCCATCCATCCATCTAAACCTTTATTGGCTTATTGAATAGTTGTGACGTTTGTAGTAATGATCCCGAGGTCACTGAAGGCACCATTTGCATGTTGGTGAAAGAGCGGGCTGCTGATTGGTATAGAACCAGGAAGTGAGCAGTGTAAACTATTGAGAAGTGTGGTGTTGTTTGGAGGTGGATATTTTTTTTAATTGAACCACTATAAAATGTGAACTGATTGTACCTTACCACTTGTTGAAATGGCATTCACATTGTTGCATATTTTACATTAGCATTATTATTTTTTAGCCTGGCAATACAACTCTGGGACACCAGGGCTCAAATTGTACGTTGTAAAAGTAGTCCTATTTCCTCTAAGATGTACCATACCAACATTAACTCGGGTCAATTTGACCCAACTTTGGTTTTGGACAAATAACCCCTTTTTTTAAGTTCTTTTGTCCCAAAAAATTGGTTGTTTTATACAAAACAACCCATAAAGTTGGGTCAAATTGACCCACGTTAGCAGGTCGGTCTAAATTTAGACCCAAATTGAGTTGTTTTTCACCCAGCAGTTTTAAGAGTGTAGTGTTTCTTTACCAAGTGACATTGTCACCTACTGGCCTGGCATACATATTATACAGTCCATGTGAACCTGGATTGGTATCTCACCTCTCCTGCTGCTTAACTGCACCAGCTTGTGCTGTAAATATCAGGCAAGGAAGATCCACACATTAAAATGCATGGCTGCCTCTGAGAGACATGTTAACATTACAAGTGCATCGCTCACACCTTGTTTGAAATCAAATACACGAGCACACACACATATACACACAAATGAGCATGCTCTTACTGGTTTATCTGTACGCCAACACCTCATGGCACACGTCAGAAGTCTGGAGGTGAGAGGGAAACATCTGAAACATCTCAGAGCTCTTGGCTCTTGCGACACTGTGGATCTAAATCAGGAGTCTGTGGTAGGGGTCCAGTCCAACATCAATGGAAATATACTTGTCATCCATATGTGCCCTATGAATCCATTGATCATCAACCCATCCATTGATTAAGGATAAATTAATGGATAGATGGGTGTCAGTGGATGGATAAATAGGGTGGTTGGATTGGTGAGTGGCAAGATACAGGCAGAAAGACAGATGGTGTGATGGCTGAATTGATGACAGACAGATTGACTGATGGGTAGATGGACAAATTAGTAATGGATTGAGGGATAGATGTTTGGTTGGGAACAGACTGCTATTTTTATAGCGCTTATTTAGCTATAGTGCCCAAAGCGCTGTACAAAGCCTCACATTCACCCATGCACACACCAGTGGTCTACTGGTGCCACACAGGGCGCTGCCAGGTCCACTGAGAGAAAATCGGGGTTCAGTGATTTACTCAAGTGCACTTCAATGTGGTCACCTAGGGTGAGGATCGAACCCACAACCTCACTGATGGGAGACGACCGCTCTACCACTGAGCCACACCACCAAAGAGAATGATACAGCCTAACATCATATGTCACAAAACCCACCAGTCTTCATTGGCTAGTCTCAAAAGCCAAATTAATCGAATTAAACAGATGCAATTGTACTAATATTTCCGTTTGATCAGAGGCAGGAAACAACAAACAAACACAAGTCCAAACAAGGGAACTACACAGTATGACAAACAAAATTAAAATATCAAAGTCATTCTGCCAGACTACACACACATTCGACATCCGGGATGTTGCTGGTGATCTATGAAGCAGCATCCACCCCTGCTGGGATGTGGGCCATAATTCACTCAACTGGATTTAATGTTTTCATGTCAACACCATCCGGTCGCCGCATCCATCACTCAGTGTGTTAGCGTCAAATCAAAAACGTCAGGATCGCACACACGGGGGGAGAGTGTTTTGGGGCTGTGCGGCAATCAAGTCCAGCCAAGCCTTATGTCTGCCTTTGTAATAAACAGAGAGCGTGAGGCTGCCTGCGCTCGCAGCTGTGGCCTTGAAAGCAGGCCAGCCAGCCGACCAGCCAACCAACCAGTAGTTTGAGGTGTCAACTGTTAGGACTGAAGCCTCGCCAAAGTCTGCACAAACGCCGCCAACCTGTTGGAGCTCCTCGAGGAGGAACGCCGTACAACCCCCACGAGATGGATCAATTTCACTTTAATGTGCACACACATCACACACACAAACACACACACATACGCGCACACAAACTCTCCAATGAGTTGTATTTCATCCTTACAGCTCTGACTTTCCATCCAAAACACTTGCTGGAAGAAGACAGATGGGCTGAGGAGAGTGCGGATAAAGGTGCAATACATGGCTATTCAAAGACAGATGGATGGATGCCAGTGGGCGGATGGTGCAGATGATAAATTGATAAATACTTGTTGGATGAAGGGATAGATGTCGGTTGATGGATGGACAGATGGATGGGTGTTTAGCAGGTGCAATGGATGGCCTGGAAAATGAATACAGATGATAGACAGTGAATGGATGGATAGATCAATGGTTGGATGGAGGCAGGGAGAGAGGGATGGATGGACGAATGGATAGATGAATGGGTGACAATAAATGGGCGGACTGGATGGATGCTATGATAGATGTAGAAGGATGGTACAGGTGGATGGATGTGGATGGATGGTAAAAGCATGAATGAAAGACAGATGATGGATGTGGCAATAGATTGATGGATGGCTGGATGGATTGTTCGGTGGATGGACAAATGTGACATGGATGGATGGAAGGATAGATGACTGCATCGGTGGGTGGGTGGGTGGCTGGATGGAGGGGCACAGATTGATAGATGAAGGATGGATGATGGATGGATGATGGGATGATCCAACAGATGGATTTATGGATGACAGATAGATAGACTGATAAATAAATGGATGGATAAACTGATGGGTAGATGCTAAGCGGACAGATGGATGGCTGATGAATAATGGTGTCATGGACGGACAGAAAACATGGATAGACAAGTGGAAAGACATTGATACATTTATGGATGGTGATACTGTAGATGAATGGCTGCTTGATAGAAAAATGGATGGATTGACAGATGGATGACAGATGAATAGACAGACATACAACGACTATGTAGATGAATGCATGGATGTTCTTCAGTGGCTCCTTGAAATGTCGTTAAACATTAATCGTGCAGATTTTCAGTAATTATCTATGTGGTGGTGATGAGATTTTTTTTATTAATAAAATCAAGCTTGCAGGTTATCCAAGCTGAGCCTGCGGCATTCTTTTTAAGGAGCTTGTTTGCAATTTGTTGCTTTCATCTGTGCCTACTGACTAATAAGATGCTCCAGAAATGTCACTTGCTGTTTATTGCTAATGTTGGTGGGATGGAGACGTCACACACACACACACACACAAACACACACACACATGCACACACACACACACACACATGGAGTCTGGTTAATGTTGATAGAAATATCATCACATTTTTTTATCATTACTTCCCAAGCAAACAAGCAAAACAAACAGCCTCAGCCATCTTGTTAAATTGTGATTTAAAGTCGCAAGATGCTGCCGGTGTGCTTATTGTCAAGCCTTTAAAAGACAATCCAGTCAGTGTTTGACGACTTCCAAGTGCACGACAAAAAAATATTTTTCCTACGGCAGTCCACTCTGAAATGCATCTGTAACTTTTTCCTCACTTTTTTTTTTTAGCCTTTCATCTCAAGCCCACTCTGCCTGGCATTGGTGGGAAATGATGAGTGTGAATGGAGAGTGGTGGTAATATAGTTGTCCAAAATGAAAGTCCCAGATAATGTCCACACAGGCACGCACGCACTCACACACGCATGCACGCACGCACGCACGCACGCACACACACACACGAACACACACACACGCACACACACACACACGCACGCACGCGTACGCACTCGTAAAGACAGATGAACGGGTGGCCAGATAAAAATGGCGCTATCTGAAATGTAATAAATCTGAAGCAAATGAGTCTGTTCTTCTGGGCGAGGAGCTGCAGGCCATCGTGGCATCCGAGTAATAACTACTCATCCTCCCGCCTCCCAGGCTCAAACCGATAAAAGACGCCCCACATTTGAATGCAAAGAGGTGCAAAGTGGTAAATGTGTTCAGCCGCCACAATGGGTCTGGAAGGATGTTGAGATGCGGTGTGGCCCTTAATTTTTTAAAGCAACCTTCAGTAAAACTTGACAATGTTTTACTTATTTCACACTTACTAATTTATCGGCGGGTGTGATTAATTGCACAGTTTGGCAGTTTGTTGCCTAAATGGGTTGCAATAGAAATAAAAAATGAAGAGTCTTATAATGTGCATACTTTTTGTGACATCACTGTCCCTTGAAGCGTAATTTAAGCAATGATGAGACATTTACTCAGTTGAACATGCTCCAAAGGTTGACTTCAACACATCATATGTAAATATTTCCAGGTAGTGATAGGCATGATTAATCAATCAATGATAATTGGTCTGCCTAAATGGGCTGCCCTACAAAACTAAGTTTTGGCATTTTTGGCTTGGTTAAATATGGTATAAAGATTGACTTCAAAGGTTTAATATTTAGCTTGCAGGTATGGATAGGATGGTAATTTTTTTTTATTTTAATTTAATTTTATTTGTTTATTTATTTATTTATTTTTTTGTGGGGTGGGGGGGGCAAATGTTGTTATTATGTTATTATGTATAAGGGCCATAGTTAATCCAGTTTGCTGCCTTAGAAACCAAAATCATATAAATAAGTCTGATGATATTTTTGTGCATTCAATTATTCATAGTGTAACATATGAAGAATTTATCATGTCATTATCTTTATTATTATATATCTATGACACGCATTTGGGGGTTTGTTTTCAAATTCTCAGACCCATTTTGCCTTTTCACTCTCTTCAGAACAAAAGCAGTGATGCAAACAGCTTGTTATGCTCGACTTGAAGTGGTTGGAGGAGCACTCAGTGAATCTCAAGGCCATGATGATCCGAAGCGTGCATCTTTATTTACAAAGTGTAAAAGGTCAGTTGCCGTTTTTTAGGTTGACCCCGTGTGGTTTTGCTCACTTGTGAAAAGAAAAATAGCTGCCTCTTCTTTAAAAGCTTTCCTGCAGGGAGAAGGTTTTGATCAGCTTGCAAAGTGAGTGCCGTCTGTCTGAAACATTCCATTTTTCATGCCTCCCGTGAGTCGTGTCTCATTGCCATTTTAATGTAGTGAATTAAAAACGCGCACGTGACGAAAATAGTGATGCAGATTTTGGGCTCCTTTTTTTTTTTTAAGAACTGGTTCTTTTGGCTCAGTTCTTGAAAAAAAAATTTCTCTGCCGCCAACTAAATTTTTCCGTGTATCAATCAGTTTACTAAAAAATTATGGGTAAAAAGGAAAAAAAATCTGTATGCTGTAATGAATTATTTACATTACAGTATACTGATATTTACATATACCCGGTTGTTTGTTGAGTTTGCCTGATTTAAAATTAAAATTTTGTACAGTCTGCCCTCTGCCCTTGGTCTATCTGTTAGCTTTAAAATATGTCAAAATTGTACTTTATCAGAAAAGAAGAGAAAACAAAAATCATCTCCCTTTTCTGGTTTCAAAGCTGACTCTAAGAACCAAATCATTGGCGACCGACACATCACTAGAGGAAACACCTCAGCAGGAGTACATAAAAATACGCTAACATGCTCAACTGCCGCCTCACTGCCCGTGCTTTGCATGCGAGGGAGGCCAGGCGAGGCGAAGAAAAGCAAAGCAGCAACCCTCATAACTTGGGTCATATTCAAGAGGAAGACTTTTAAAGCTTCTTCAATCACATCTCAAAGACGTATTTCACCTGCTTGTGGAATATAAAACGAGTCCAAGGTGGTGGGGATGGTGGGGTTGGATGCTGCAGTGAAGCTAAAAAGTTCCACAGTTGAAATGCATCATTTTCCAATTGGGTCCGGATGTAGATGAGTTTTTCAAGCTGTAAATCTTATGTGGCCCCGCTTTATCTGTTACCATCTGTTGATGTTTTTGACGTTTCCAATTCTTTATGCTGCCTTTGGACCAGAATTCTTCCCCTGCTGGTTAGTTTCTCTTTAAACATTTTCTATACTAGCACTGTAGCACAAATAGTTTTAACAATGGCACATTTTCAATGCAAACAATGCCTTGTGGCCAAACTATCTTCATAGGCACTTTTTTCAGTTCACCTTTTTTGGGAGGGATAATGATATTTTTTTTAGACCGATACCGATACTCAAATTTTCAGTACTCACCAATACCAATACCAAGTGCCGATACCATTAGTACTTATGATTTACTTACATACAATTTCCAAAAAACAATGACGGATAAATTAGTTTAAAATACCCATTTATCCAATTATAGCAAATTTATTTAAAAATTGCTTTAAATTAATGGCAATTATATTGTTTCCAAATTTCTCATAAAAGTAATTCTGCATAGAGCACACAATAAAATTAATTTGAAAATATAGATAAATAAAATGAAACAAATAATCCAGTGGCCAGAAAAAAAAGTCCCAATGAAAATATTTGGTTGTATAACTTCCTTTTAAGGATATTGTTATAAATGGAGGATTCTTACCATTTGCGTGTTCATAATAAAACATACATGAGATCAGTGAATTCAGGCATTTTCTTCACATTTATTCACGACATCGCGGACAGGAGACGATAGCAGCCACCCGCGCCATCTTGAATTCTCAACTGTAAAGTTTCCATCCCCCGCCTGTGGCTAATATCCCTTTGTCCTACAAAACGTTGCCTCCCAGAGTCACATGACTACGCCCCCATTGGTCACTATGATGTCTCAATACATTTGCTAGTAGGAATTTTAAGTGACAGAGAATTGTCATACAAAACTATACTGAGTAAATCAAAGCAATTTTGTCAAATTCTAAATAGTCATAACTAAATCAAAACAGTTATAATCAAATTGAAACAGACTATTCCTTTCAATATCTACCATGTTAATAATTCCTCAAGCTGTTTAGTGTGTGATGTTTAAGTATGAAATCCATGCTTTTAATTTGGAAGGCTGCTCTGTATTTCCAAGGGGGCACAAGCCAGTGTCTTCTTGTGCCGGTCCCAAGCCAGGATAAATACAGAGGGTTGTGTCAGGAGGGGCATCCGACTTAAAAACTTTGGCCGAATCAAACGTGCGAATGAAATATATGACTTCCACACCAGCTCGGTCGAGGCCCGGGTTAACAACGACCGCCATCGGTGCTGTTGACCTACAGGGTGTCGGTGGAAACTGGACTACTGTTGGTCGAAGAAGGAGAGGAGGAAGGTGTGTTCATAGGAGGAAAGAGAAGAGGAACACCAAGAGTCTAGGACTGAGAGTAGGAACTTTGAATGTTGGTGTCATGATTTGGGTCAGCTGCTCTGTTTTCTTGCAGGCACTGGGGAAACAGCTGGTGGGCGGAGCCCACCATACACACCTGCTGCCCATCATGCCATCAGACCAAAATAAAAGCCTGACGGACGCAGCAAGGAGTGTCGGGTGATTACTCCGAGACGCCGCTCTCCTGACCCGACTGGATTCGCTCCTACAAGAATTTCTCCTGCTGCCCATGACTTACCTTTTTGCCGCCACCGAGCGTGATTTTGATTTTGTTTGTTATCCGCCTGTGAGCGTGAGTTTGTGTTTACTTTTGTCCGCCTGTGTGCGTGATTTTGTGTTTACGTTTGTTGGTAAATTAAACCTAATTAAACCTGGCATGCCGGTATTGTGGGCGGTCCGGACACCAATCGGCCAAATGCTGGCATCGGCCTGAGAGGCGTCGTGACGTCACCACTGTTTCTGCTACAACCATCCCATCCCGACGTGACAGCCAGTGTGAGTACTCCCTGTCCATGGACGTTGTTATCTCAAAGAGGCTACAACTTTCGGGAGAAATGATGTGGGGTGGGGTGAATACAAAGATGACGGCGTTGGTGGATTCGGGGGCGGATGACTGTATAATCGACCCGAGGATGGTCAACACCTTGAAGTGTCCGGTGGTGAGACTTGAGAGTCCTAAGAAGATGTATGAACTTGACGGGCGCCTTTTGGGCATGAGTACGCACAGGACCGAGGGGTTATTAATGCCTCTATCGGGGAACCACGTGGAGACCAGGCAGTTCTTCGTTATGCCGTCACGGTCAGCCCCAGTGGTCCTGGGTCTGACTTGGCTGGCTCGGCATAACCCTGACATTAACTGGGGCATGCCCAGGCTGGAAGGATGGAGCTTGTTTTGCCATTCACATTGCCTGCAGTCGGCGGTGAATGACCACAGTGGCCCAGCTCAAGCAACCAGGGAGTTTATTGACCTGGATGATGTGCCGGCAGACTACCACGACTTGAGGGAGGTCTTTAGTAAAGACTCCCCCCACATCGACCTTATGACTGCGCAATAGAACTGGTTCCTGGGGCACCACTGCCTAGTACACGCCTGTACCAAGTTGCTAAGCCGGAACTTCAAGCCCTCAAGGACTATATCACTACGTCTTTGGCGGCCGGGCTGATTCGACCTTCCAAATCACCACTAGGGGCAGGGTTTTTCTTCGTCGAGAAGAAAGACAAAACCCAGTACTTAAAGGCCTCACCAACACGTTCAAGATTTTGGTACCCCACCCCACCCTGGTCTGCTAATTAAACTCTGCCTTGATCGAGAAAAATAAACCCACACATCATATCATCTTAAAGCTGGGGCCCTAATGTGCAAGATAGCAGCCGTAATTGGATTTTGATTGGTTGCTAATGAAGATGCACTTCCTGTGGAAGAGATGTGACGAGTCATTTGCTTTACAGCAACACACACAAATGCACACGTCACACGATCCTCATGCAGAAGAGTGCAAAAACATTTATATATAAATATAGATACCTTGAGCTGTCAATCAACTGTATGTGTCTGGAAAATATGCCCTGAATGTCACATAAATGTTGAAGCGCCAAGTGTATAGTTAGTTTCAGTTAGCAACATGACATTTGGTAGATATGTCTATCATGAGGAGACCCACAAAATATGAAACCATGCCGGAAAAGACAAAGAAAGTCTGCCATTTTAGTTTGATGTAGCCATTTTAGGCTCATTTTGGCCAATTCCAGTGTTCCTCAAGAAACAAAATGGTGCTAGTAGAGTTTGGAAAATTCAGCCCCCGTAGCCTGTGTTCCTTAGGAGCGGGGAATTTGGTTGCCATGTCTATCATGAGTAAGCCCACACACACACACAAAAGCCAAGGTACTATGCCCCAAACGGCACAGGAAGTCTGCAGTTTTCCAGTAACTCAGCTCCAGCCTCGTTTCTTTTTTTTTTGCTTACGTTGTTAAACTTCACAATTTCTTAGATTTTTCACCTTTTGTGTCACTTTTATATTTGTTGTCTCTTGGGGGGATTTTGGTGGATTTGCTGTTTGTCTAGTTGTCTTGCTCAGCACTTTGTCGCAACTTCATCATAATTCAGTGTTGAGGGATTTATTTGCGGCGAGTGGAAAAAAAAATTGTCTCCACCAGCTAACACTTAATAGAAGTTGGAGTGTGACCACCCCCTGAATGTAATTTATATGTTGATCTCTACTGAGATGTGCTGACTCAGTCATCATCATCACAAAACACTACTAAATATTTAATTTGTTACTTACTGTACATGGCATTCGTACATATAATTTCATGCTATTTTAGTCATGTACATATATTGTCTTTGCGTTGACAATGGCTCATGTAAATATTTGCATCTCATTAGGCTTATCAGTGGCATTCACATAGTCAAGATTTTAAATGAGGACACAGCTGCTTCATGCAATATGCAACATAAGACATGATTAAGGACACATTGCAAGCTACTTGCCAAACTCTGCTTTCAACGTGATTCAGGCAACGTGATATGATGCTAGCTGGCATGTTACATGTGCTACATGCTACAGGATAGGCTTTGTACTTGATTATGCAAATAGAGGGTAGGCCTATATGCTAGATGGTGAATGCGGAACTCTACATGTCACTTGCTACATGCTAGACTATGCATGCTACACTGTGCATATGACATGCTACATGGTATCTGCTAGATGAGTGGTTCTCTGATCCACCATAACTACTTATAGAATAGCAGCAACCCAAATCAAGGAAAATGTTCAACATATCAAAAGTGATGAAAAATGTAAAAAAAACATGTCGTGGTTTGAACCTGACATAGTACAAAATATCAGTGTCAGTAGACAAAATTTAATTATAACAATAAACAAAAACAAAAAGACACAATATACAGGAAAGTATCCCCTTTAACAGTCAGGTGGCTACATTGAAAACTAAAAAGTGAATCATATGGCCACAATATTCATAATATAGAAGCATAACTTCTCAACGTTTTATACACAAACATGAAAAATAACGTGCAGCAGTTTTTAGTCCACAAGCTTAAAATAAATGAATCGAGGTTACAATCAGGTATACAAAATGTAATTCAAGCTTCTTCTTTTTTTTTTTTTAAGTGACTGTTTATTTCCCTTGTAATGAACTAACTGCCTTATCAGTGGGTAATTGCTGTTCGTAGATTAGTCTATATTTAAAAAAAAAAAAAAAAAGAGACCAAAATGAACCTGTTTATTTTACTCAGTTCACAATGTCCCGAAAGCTATGGGAACACGATATTCTGATAGCATAGAGCCTGAGATCTAAAACATGTCACGTGATTTTATTTTTGTCTTGTTCTTAGTATGACTACTTTGTAAGTTAATAAAATAAGAAAATAGTTTTTGTGCTGAGGATTTTTTTTTTCTCTCATGGCATGTTATCAATGAGTTTTATATACAATTAACAGTTGTTGTGACTTTTGAGCTTTGACCCACTAATGGTTGCCACAGACATAGTGTCACAGTGTGACACAGTAAGTTTTAAGCACATTTCTCATTGCTGCTTACTTACACTTAACTCATTCATTCCCAGCCATTTTCACTGAAGCAACACCCTTCGCTCCCGGCTGTTTTACTGGATTTTGATTCATTTTGCCAGGCCCACAGAATATTACGTTCTATTGCTATACAATCACGGAACCTACCAAAAGAAAGATTAGCGTGTCTTCTTTCATCAGAAAAAAAGTATATTGGTATCTGTTTCCGTTTTGCAGCAAATAGCTCAGTTTCATCATTATTCACAAATCTGTTTAGAACACTGGGTAAAAGAGCTTGGTACTGGTTAAACTCTTATACTCTGCTGCCACCTGCTGGCTGTTTTTTGTAATAACTACCATTGCTTTAAGCGACCCCTTCAGGTCAGCGGCTGCATCAAAGCCTTCTGTATGCTCTAGCATAAAATAACATAATTTTTTTTTATAAATACATGCTTGGGACCAGGGTGGCACGGTGGATGACTGGTTAGCACGTCCGCCTCCCAGTGCAGAGGACGTGAGATCGAGTCCGGGCTTCGGCCTTCCTGGGTGGAGTTTGCATGTTCTCCCCGTGTTTGCATTGGTTTTCTCCGGGTACTCCGGTTTCCTCCCACATTCCAAAGACATGCATGGCATTGTCCATAGGTGTGATTGTGATGGTTGTTCGTCTCTGTGTGCCCTGCGATTGGCTGGTAACGAGTTCAGGGTGTACCCCACCTACTGCCCGAAGCCAGCTGGGATAGTCTCCAGCACCCCCTGCGACCCTTGTGAGGACAAGCGGTTGAGAAAATGGATGGATGTTTGGGACCATGGTAATATTTAAAATATCATGTTTTTATACGTTTTTGAGAGCAAATGAGTTAAGTTATTCTACAAAACATCTGCATTTCAACTTAAGTATTACTTTTACCATTTCTGGAGATGAGTCTGACACACCTCTATGTCAACATGTATCAAAGTGCTTTAAAAGTGAAACTCATAAAGTGTCTGACAGAAAGTATCGGCCTTTCCCCCTTCTATCGCAGTAGAAGTCGTAATCTTTCATCGTAGTATCGATCCGACGGCACCTCTGCAGCGCATTATGCAAACGTTGCCACTGACATTGATTTCATGTGTCATCTCACCAGTTGGCAGATACTTTTCTTAAATCATGGCACGTCCTTAAAAAAAATAAAAAAAGACGACGACAGGACGCAGAGCTCTTTCCCTTCCTGCTAATCCGCTGACACATTTCATTAAATCAGAGAGTAAATCTTCATCTTCCTCTGTGACTCAAAGTATCGACTAACCTGCGCTAAAGTCCTCCATCAGGAAGCTCCTTATTGAGCCCATTACAGAAACACACACACACACACACACATTCACGCACAAATTGAATAATGCATAAGATCAAGTCAGATTAAAGTGACTTATTTTTCATTGCACATAATTAAAGACATTTGAATGATGAAGATGAGAAAGGAGTGTGTGCTAACTAGCCAACATGACATACAATTGCTTGAAAGTGGCTCGTTTGCACATCATTAAACATATTACACGTGCACATTAAACAACAGAATGCTACAAAGTACATACAGTATTACACGATACATGATTCATGTTACATGATTCATTCATGTTATGTGATTCATGCTATATAATATATGTTGTGTGATACATGCTAGAGGTTATATGGTCCTCCTGTACATTGTACATGTTGCATCCAGCATGACAAGCTTGATGCTGCATGCTACATGCTAAATTATACAAGCTACAAGCTGTATGTGATGACACGTTACATGCTGAATGATATGTGATGCTGGACACATGCTAGATCAGACATGGGCAAACCCCGGCCCGCGGGCCAAATACGGCCCATTATGCTTTTCAATCCGGCCCGCCGAACTTATCCAATAAGGCTAGAAAAAAATTCAAAATTATTAATTTAATTTTATCCCTGCAATGCCCTCGTTTCACCAATAGGTGGTGCCAGGATTTTTATTGTGGGTGGGCCTGAGGAAAAATGGGTGGGCCAGAGAAAATATGCAAAAAAAAAATTTCCTTCACGTCCCTAATAGTGCTTTACCGCGGGGTACCAAGGACAGCGGTTAAGTTGCCGCTCTTAACACACACATATTATGGCGTTATTTCGCTTCTTTAATTACGAGGGCGCAGAAAATAAAATCGCTGGCCCGGTCTCACGTAAAGTGAAGGACTGCTGTGAGTGACGGGTGCAGCTGGAGAACGCGCTCTCCAGCTGCAGCAGTACGAGCAGTGGATGACTGGTGTTGGAATCCACTTCCCTCAGACTCCTGTGCAGATTATGTTTTACACCAGAGTCACTGCTGTGTAACTTCTACACACCCGGAAAATATGATCACTGGGTCGGGGTCTTACTGACAAGCTCGTTTACGCACAGAAATTGCTCTTTTACGCACAGAAAGGGGACAGAAAGATACACAGGGCACATTCATAACAACGTTTGCAATTTATTAAAATAAACGGGAGAATGGCAGTAAACTTAACTCAAGATAACTGATTCATAAAATACAATTCTTCCTGGATTTGGACATTTACAGCAGGAGACGGCAGGGTTTTGTGTTGAACACAGCAATAATGTCCTGATAGTCCAGAGGATCGGTCAATTCTTTTGTGCGTCGAGCACTTCTATGAGCGTTTCCTCGTTGGCTTTTGGCTTCTTTTTGAGCTGCTGCACAAACACCGTGTGCTCTGCGTCCCCCACGGAGATGGAAAAGTGGTCAGAGACGGATTGGATGTACGCGCTTTGTCCTCAGCGCGTGACAGGCAGCAGCGGCTATCATGCAGCCGCATGTGTCACACGTACTGTACACGTACCCAAGGTCACTTTACAAAGCATAAAAACACAGCAAAAGTTGAGCTAAAACAATAAAAATGAAGCTATTGGAAAAGCTGTTTTAAATAAGTGGATTTTGCACATTTGAAAAACGCAGTCCTTAGTGCACACTATAAGTAAATCAGGTTGTACATTTATCTGTGTGTGTTTACTGTGCTATGAGGTCCAAATGCTCCTGGTCCGGCCCATCTGTCAAAATTTCAAACCCATTGTGGCCCGCAAGTCAAAAAGTTTGTCCACCCCTGTGCTAGATGATACATTGCCTGTTGCATGCTAAATATTACTTGTTAAATGTTGTATGCTACCAGCTACATGTTACATCTTACATGCTTCATGATACAAACTACATGCTATATGACGCATGTCACCAGCTACAAGCATGCTACATGATGATACAAGCTACATGATGCACCTTATATGGTACATGAGCTACATGCTACAAATTACATGCTAAGTTTTATGCTACGTGAAACAAGCTACGCTATAGGTGAAATGATAAAAGCCACATGCTACATTCCATATGCCACACGGTGCATGCAGCTAAATAACACTGACCGTACAATCCAGAGACAGTCCAACTAAAGTCACTCACATTTGATGTATTATGCATGAGATGAACTCAGATAAAAATTACTTCATCAATATTGCACACAATGGAGGTCATTTCATTGCCAGAGACGAGTAAAGCAAACGTAGCCGGCGTTCCTATGATAACCAGCTGACAAATGAGATGTGTCATTTCATTAGAGATTACTCAACACACTCCAATCTTCTAATGATGCAATGCTTTGCCTCAGAAATCCAATATTTGGCCCACCAAAGTATATTGTTTGTGGACAAAAATACAGTAGTTGATGGTAAAATATGAAAACTTTATGAGGCAACATTTAATGATTAAAACACAGTACAGACGCTCCCCTACTTACGAACATTCGAGTTACGAACAACGGTACATACGAACATGTCTGCGCGCATGCGCGCATGTCAAAAAATGTTCGGAAAGAGATGCTGTAAGTTAGATTTTGTATTGCGCACCTTTTTCCGAGTAATGTAGTGCTTCTTTCCGCCGCTAATACCGACGCTTGGCGCTGTGAGAGCTCACCCAGCATTGGAGGCTCAGCAACGTGTCGAGGAGGAGGAAGAAGAAGAAACGCCTGTCGCTCATAGATAAAGCCATCGCACTCTTCGAGCAGCAAGACCCAAATATTGAACGTTGCACAAAGGTTGCAAATCAATTGAATGATGCCATACAGTGCTACCGCATCACTTATGATGAAAAAAAAAGAAAACTGTGCAATCGTCGTTAGATCGCTTCTTTCGGCCAGTTTCTAGTAAATCCTCCAAGGAAGATACTCATCAACCCTCATCTTCTTCTCCTCGACCCTCAACTTCTTCCTACATTGAAGTTACGGAAGAGGAAGTAACTTTTGAAGCCCAATCCAGCGACGACGAAGAACCTCTCATGATATAAAATCCTCCTCTTCCTCCTCCTCCTCCTCCTCCATCAAATCCTTAAGCATCGAGTACATCTTCCAAAAGTAAGTTAAACTTCATTTTAATTATCTTATTACATACATGTACATACTGTGTGTGTCTCTCTCTCTCTCTCTCTAACATACGTAGTACAGTACTGTACGTATTCTATTTAAACATAAATTATAATACAAAATATAGCACTGAAGCAACTTACGAACAAATTCACCTTACGAACGATCGCTCGGAACGTAACTCGTTCGTAAGTTGGGGAGCGTCTGTATCTGTAAAAAACTAAACCAAACAAAAAAAACATTAGACTACCAAAAATATGTTGCTATATATAATGGCATTTATTTGCCCAAAGAGGTCCCATGTTGCTATTAAAACATTTCTGGTGTGCTATTTTTTCGTGTAAATACAATATTTAGCTGTCAAAACACCATATTTGCTCATAAAACGCTAAAAAGGCAACAATAGGCTATGAAAAGATATTGTGTTGCTTAAAAGGCTGTACGTAGCAGGCAGACAATTCTATGCTCACAAAAAAGGCAACATTAGACCATTAAAATACATCCCATGTCCATAAAAGGCCATTAAAATAAAAGCATTGCTTAAATGGGTTTCCACTTCCTGTTGGCGGTTTGGTCATTTGTCCCAAAATATCTGTCTGCATTCTTCTGGCCTCCCTCCAGGTTCTTTTGTCTTCCCGCTCTTTTATCACATAGTGCTTATGAAGGCACAGTGGTTATTATGCAGACAGATCGTTACACGCACTCTTTGTCCTTATCGAGCTGCCCGGTGTCATTTTCGCACCTCCGTTATTCATTCTGGTGACAGTTGGCGGCTTGGAAATATGCTTGGATGCGGATTTTTAGCCCAATATCTAATTCTCGAGTATAAAACCTTCTAGTTCCAAGCAAGTCTCCAATTTACTGGGACCAAAATCAAACAAGTCAAGTCGACTTATCAGCTAAATTTCAAGGAAATTGAATCAAGTCATTACTGGACTTAAGTCGAGTTATATAATCTGGCTCATTACCAACATGTTCACATATTGCATCAGTCATTTTGCATGCAGCATTTGTACTTGTGGTAATTAGCATTAATAAAACAGTTTTTTTAGAGTCAGTCTTCATATTATATTTATTATAATAATAATAGCGATAATATATTCTTCTCAGTGGAAGCTACATGGACACAAAATGTCTGCTGGCCCTGAACTTTTTTCCCCGCAGTGCAATCAATACGCCTGCTGTTTTGAAACACATTCAGAAGGCGCTCGCTTCGGGTTCATTTCATTTTCCCTCCAGTTTGTTGCTTCTCTCTTTTAAGAGGGATACTTCTCTCTTTCCTATTTCACACACACATACCCTAGCAGACACATACACGGCGGTCCGTGCGCATTCAAGGGGCAGGCGCTCGGTGGCCATTCATCCAGCGAGTGAGTTGAGTAATGAGTGGTTTTAGTGGAGGGGACAGCTCACCTTCTTACCAGGCCTTCTCAAGGAGACTTCTGATCATTGTTGTTGTCAACTGCGGCTAAATGCGTTAAGCGTGGCGCGGAGAGAGGGTGGGGGGCTAGAGAGTGACGTGTGTAATTTCTCATGTAAGTGATAGGAGAGAAAAAGTGAAGCTTGTTTTTCCTTGTATTTGCTACAATGTTCTTTATTCATGCATGATAACAGCCGAGTTGATGCGCAATGAGAGGATGAGGAGGGGATGATGACAAGAAAATTAGAGGATGATGGAAGTGATGGTAGGAGGACAATGAAGGACAAAGAGAGGATTATAAAGTGATGGCGAGATGAACAGATGATCCATAGTGGAGTACATTGAATGACCAATTTACGTGTTTTTCATGATATGAGGCGTCCAACTTTTGTTGCTGTTGCTTTGACTCACGGGTAAAAATTCCACATAATTCGCTTCACAATAAGCAGCTGTTTGGCATAGAGTGAAAATATGTTTCTTCAAGCTGTTTAATAGCACTCCTATTTTAAGTTTACTGTCAAACTAACAATACAGTTATATATTGTGTACAGTGTTTCCTCGTTTCTCGCAGGTTCATCTTTCGCAGCCTTGCTGTTTCGCGTGCACACGCCGTTTGTCGTTGCCGTCAGACAGCTCAGCGCGCTGCCTGCTACCTGCCCCACGGTTCACGCAGGCCCGCGCAGGCCACAGCGCTTGAGTGGAGTTTCGGGGGCACCGCGGCGATGCGGTCCCACGGTCAAAATGGGTTTACGTGTCCTGCCTCATATCTTCAGCATTAAAATTAAGACTGTCCGCCCCATACCATGCAGTTGTGCCTGTTGACGGCTCAGCGCGTCATGCATCCACCACCCGCCCCACGGTTCACGCGAGCCACCAGCCACGAGTGCTCGAGTGGAGTTTCGGGGGCACCCCGGCGATGTGGTCCCTGTCAATATGGGTTTACAGTGTTTCCCACACCATGTTAAAACTTTGGCGGGCCACCCAGGGCCACTCAAGTAAACTGGCCACCACCCAAGAAGTTTTCAAGAAAATGTAATGAAAATATATAAAAAACAAAACGTGTCGCGACCAGATATACCGCATGTAACATTAGTTTGCTGTCACTCACTTGTGGATCATGAGGTTAGAAGAGACGCGAGGACAGGACTAAGAACATGCCCCGGAGTCCACCCACCCAAGTAGATTTCAAATCTGTGAGAAACACTGGTGTACGTGTCCTGCCTTGTATCTTCATCATTAAAATTAATATTTTCCGCCCTGAACCAGTAATGGCTGTTTGAAAATCCTTATATCCTTATATAAAAATATAATAATAATAATATAAGAAAATGTCATCCATCCATCCATTTTCTTAACCGCTTTTCCTCACAAGGGACGCGGAGGGCATTGGAGCCTATCCCAGCTGGCTTCGGACAGTAGGCGGGGTACACCCTGAACTGGTTGCCAGCCAATCGCAGGTCACACAGAGACAAACAATCATCCACATTCACAATCACACCTATGGACAATTTGGAGTGTTCAATTAACCTGCCATGCATGTCTTTGGAATGTGGGAGGAAACCGGAGTACCCGGACGAAATTCACGCAAGCACGGGGAGAACATGCAAACTCCACCCAGGATGGCCGAAGCCCGGACTCGATCTCACGTCCTCTGCACTGGAAGGCGGACGTGCTAAGCAGTCAGCCACCGTGCCGCCTATAAGAAAATTTTAAATCCAAATTATTCGATTTTTTTTTCAACCGTCAGTGTTATCAACCTTTAACAAATGGATATTTGAACACAAACAGACAAACAATATAACAATACCCACCCCTAATTCTCTGCGAAAAATGACTAATGATACTACAGTTTGCGGAGTCACTTATAGTGCTTATGAAAGTCTTCTTCATGTATGTCAGTGTGACTGTATTATACTGCCCCTAGTGGCCAAGTCGCGCACATAAGAAGAGGTCACAATGAATTAATTAAGATGCAAATATCAAATATTACTGTATAACACTGTAACACTACAATGATTCAATTAAAGTCCATTTTGCTTGAAAGTTCAATAATCACATCTTAAGAAACACTTAAAAATATTTTAAATAATAAATGCAAATGTAAGACTTAAAAGTAAAATACTGTACTCACGGAGAGTTGAGAGATCTTTTCTCATACCAGGGTACAATGACACGACCGTGAGAACTTGATAAAAGGAGGATGAATGGAAATAGGAGGAGAAAGAATGAATGATGAGAAGGGGGAACAGCAAGGCAACAATGTGAGGATAATGAAAGACAAAGAAAAAGAGGATAAAGAGGGGAGGATGAGCAGATGATGAGAAAACCATGAGTACATGATAGCGTGAAAGGATGGCGACAGGATACTCAAGGAAGGATGATGTGAGGGCAACCGCTGATGACAAGTTGATGAGTGTATGGCAAGATGACTATAAGTGGACGATAGCAGCATCATTAGAAGATGGGGTAATGACAAGACAATGGCGCGAACAGGATAATGGCAAACGGATGATGATGGGGACAAGTTGATAATGAGGGGAAAGGACAAATACAATGATATGATGATGATGATGACGTCGATGAAATGATTGTCTAATCAATATACTGTGACATACACGCACACAATTAATGTTTCTCTTAACAATGTAGTTTATTACAAATATGAACAATCGAAGAAGTGAAGACAACAGAAGCAACCAAGATGCAAAAAGGCGAGCACCAATCGCCTGATCCCCGAAAATCTACTCCCAGCGGACCCAAACTATAATTACACACACACAAACACAATCAGACGCACAAACAACGCAATGCTGATGATGTGTCGTCAAACAAGGGGAAGCAAAACAATCCATAGAGAAATATTTGTTTTGACGGCAGGCACAAAGCGAAATGCTAATGAGCGTGCACGCCGCCGAGGATTAAATCTCTGATCAACAACAAGATTGACTGCCGGTGACAAACAAAATTGCATGGAAATGAAGCAGCGGAGGTGTGCGTGTGTGTGACAAAGAAGAGAGGTTACGTCTGGGTTAGGAGCGCATCTCAAACATTTATGCATTCACTGAGGGAATCAAAGCATTCAATCACAAGCAATATTCTTGATTGGATCTTGATTGGAGTGAAGTCATAGGTCAGCTAGTGTGCATTTTGTACAATAGAAATAAACAGAACCACTACAAGCAAAGTGAAAAAAGTGGGATGCCTTCGCAGTCGTATGTGTCACATGATTTAAGGGAAAAAAAACACGTGAATGATTTTAAAAAAAAATTTGCAAGCGTGTCTGCTGATTGCACTGAAACCATGGCCCACTCAATTGTCAACTATTAATCAAATACCACTCACTGTGTATGAGTTGAGGGGCGGGCACCACTGACTGGAGCATTGCTAGGCAGCGTGTCAAGGTGTCTTAATTACAAATTTGAATTACCGGTAAAGTTAAGTAGTGATGTTTAGCTAACCAGGGAAAAGTCATTGTTTTGGTTTGTAGCTAGCATAGCTAGTTGGCTAACACCGGTCGAAATGGGCCAAATAATTCTAACTACGCACAATAACCGCTGGCGTTCTTATATAAAGAGGAAGGTGATACACATGCCCACAACCAATGTGTGTCACTATGCACCGTTTTAGCCACACACACAACGCCATATCCATACATATATCTGTCTAAGGGGGCGGCCATTTTGCTCTCTGCTGTCGACTGAAAATTACATCAGAGTTGGTCAGGGTTCAGGTTGCGAATGTCACATGACCAAATTCAGAAAATGGGTGAGCCATGCACTCTAAAAACAGGTTGGGTCTAAAATAACCCAACTATGGGCAAAAAATAGACCGATCCTCTATACTTGGATCTATTGACCCAACTTTGAGTCAAGAAGTGGCTCTTTTAGTGTAAAACAACTAATAAATATTGGTCAGATCCTTTACTCAACGTCAAAAACCTGGGTCATTTTGTATAAAACAACCCAGAAAGTTGGGTCATATTGACCCATAAAGTGGATCGGTTCATTTTTTATCCATAATTGGGGTACTTTTGACCCAACTGTTTTGGGGTTAGGGTGTGATTAGTCTTTACCTGAGCCTTCAGTAACTGTGATATCATTTTCCGTTGACAGTAAGATGCAAAATGGCCGCCCCGTGAGATGGATAAAAACAGGTGGATTTTTTTTCATATTGAACTAACACAATATTAATCAGAATGCAGAATGCATTTTGGCATTTACTACCGATTTAAAAAACATGTTTCAAAACATATATTGCTTTTAGGTTTTGGACCAGATTAATGGCTTTTGTATTCGAAATTCACTGTGTATTACTATAATTTAAAAATACAGATTTAAGGTGCACTTTGATGTAAATAATTTATTGGTCAAACGCAACATAGACCACTCACAAATGTGTATTGGTTTTGTTATGATTCCACGCTAGGATGAAAAGCAAAATTGTACTGAAAACATCCTCATCAACACAAGCAAAATTAATTCGCCGTCCACGGGAGGTGAAGAGTATGCATTCAAAGATGGCAAACTTTTTCACATTTGCATAGAAGCATGGTGGAGTAAAGCCTCGTCAGCCGCCGGGCGCTTGCAAACGCTTTTGACGAGAATTTCGGGGCTTTTTATGTTGGCGTCAGTGCCTCTCCCGCGGGAAAATTGTGGCGCTATGCGTTCTTATGTCTGTGTGTGACAGAACAGCAGCTAATGAAGAGGAATACTCTCACATGGGGTCATCTGTTCACTTTATACATCCACCACTACCTTTTTATACCCTCAGTGAAGTTTGTCTTCATTTGTGCTCATTTTTGTCCAAGTGTGGCACTAATTGTTTCCTTAAGGAAGCCATTAGTGCAATAATTACAATCAGAAGACGAGCTGTTTCCTTATCGAAACAAGATGGCTTAGTTCCAGCTGATAATTCACTGATAGTTATGCGTATTATTATTTTTATTGTAATCATATGATGTTGCTGCCAATTATAAGCAAGTTGTAGAACATTAATGGCGTCGTTACAAATTTGAGTTTTATGCTTCCAATAATGATTTTAGTGCAGGGTGGAGAGGAAATAGAATATAGATGGCCTATGCAGGAATGGAAGTAATCCGCTAAGTCAAAACACAGAAAGATTGAGGGTTATTGTTAGCATTAGGTTTAGGGCTTTATGATTTGGTGTTGTAGCTTCCAAATTCAGGTTAAATTCAGAATGGTCAATTCAAATTCCTCATTCCTCTTCAAAATGGTCGATTGTGGAGCACTGACTGAAATGAAGAGTCTCCATGAAAGCACATCGCGTCACTGGATGCTCTCTGCAACAAATAGGTGCTTTGTTAATAAACACACGGGTGGTGTGGTACAAAAAAAAAGTAAAACAGATATCAGCACTCAATCGTAATCAGGCACTTGGACGCTGCAGTTTGCAAGCGTGGGTATGGAGCCGCTTTAAAAGCAGCTCACATTGAGTGAGTGCTGTGTGTATCACTACATCGCAGTGTCTGTTTACTCGCAACACACACACACACACAGTGTGGTCGTCCGGCAGCTTTCAGTGCTTAATCTCATTCATTTATTTCTCATCAGCGAGTGACGGGAAGAGAAAACATTTGTCGCACTACTTCACTTTGCTTCCAGGAAGCTCCATTACAAAGTATGCTCGCTCACTCGCTGTCTCTCTAGATATATAGATATATATATTTCTTTTTTTTTTTTCAGCCATCGCTATTTACTCATAAATCGGTCTAATCTGTTTAGACAGAATGTTGATGCTCCCAAAGTGCTCTCTCCCTCTCGCTGCGTTCATTCATCACGCGCCAGATTAAGAAAGCGTCCTCCGAGGCTTTGGGACAATGCCCGCCTCCCAGGACTAAATGATCTTTACTGGTGAAGAGGTCTTTAACAAATAAATAAAAAGCTCAACGCAGAGAGGTGTTTATAAGCCGTGAACAACAACAAATGAGCAACACAATGACGACAAACAGAGCAAAGATATTTTGAATTCAGAACAGAGTAATTGTTGCAATTGTGTAATGGACGTGTAAATAATCTGCAGACTAGTGAGTTTTGTGAATTGCATTTGCAACGCCAAGTGGCATCCATTTTACCAGTAGGTTGTTTAATTTAGAGAGTATATTTTAATACTCTAAACTGGTCTTGAAACTCTAAGCCTGCTTAAAACCCTAATTTGAAAGCCAAAGCCTGGTTTTAAGCATAACTTGAAACCTTAAACCTGGTTTGAAATCCTAACCTGAAACTTCAACCCTTCTGAGACCTCATCACCAGAACCCCAACTCCAATTCTAACCCTATCCCTTTCTGGAAACCCTAATTTAAATTTCAAACTCTAAAATGAAACCTTAACCATGTCTCAAAACCCTATCGTATGAAACCCTACATAAAATCAGCCTCAAACTCTATTTTTAAATCATGTACTTTGCTTGAAACCCTTTTCGTGGCTTCAAACATTTGGTTAATAATCATTCCTGCTGTCTTCAAGATGGTATAAAGTATCACACAATTAACATCTTTAATTTTTCAGGGTCCGTGAAGGTGGAGTTTCAAAGTGTTTCCATTCCCTAATATGAAACCCTAACTTTGGCATCAAGATCAATTATAATCAATTGACCTCACATCTTATCCCCTCACTCTTCCTGTCTAGTCCAAAACTGTGGCTGTTAACAACATTCTGATGTAAGCGCCTCAGTTTCCTGCAGGTAACTCACATACAGAATCATCCGGAAGGTCAGACAGTTGCATGAATGCATTCAACAAGCAAACATGAGCTGATAAACTAATTCAGCGCAAAAGCTTTTTTTTTCCTGCCCTCATCCATCACCTCATCTTCGAATTGGCTTCCTGGAATAAACACGCCGTGTTTTCCCGCCGAGGGCAAACGGCTCCGCTTCCCGCAGGCTCTTTAAAGTGAAACGAGATCCGACTCGCGTGCCGTCAGAAAGCTTTTAACTAGCAGAGATGTGAGCTTTGCCAGGTGGGTTGTGAAGTGGAGTTTGTACTGTACCTGTCAGCGCTGTCTGCAACATTAGTGTGTGGGTGAAGGATGTTTTGGGAGAACTTTTAGGTGCTGATTATGCCTACATGGCACTTGACTCTGACTTGAAACCATAACCACGGGTTGTGGTTTGAAAACCTCAATTTGAACATCGAACCATCTCTTGAAACCCTCATTTGAAACCTTAAATGAGGCTTGAAACTGGAAACTATGGCTTCACAACCAAATTTGAAACCCTAACTAATCCTAACTTGAAACCCAAATTTTACACTGTAACTTTGGTTTGAAATCCTATTTTAAAATCACAATTTGACAACGTATGTTTTTTCAAGTCATGCTCCAAGGTGGGGGGATTTGTTTTTTTACAATAATTTTCACGTGACAGATGCATACTGTCTGCTCACGTCAACCTCTGAATTTTTTATTTTTTTAATGATTGCACCAATAATTTATATTTTAAGAACATGTAATGAATGAATGAATGACATCGCAGTTGTACTCTCCACAGCTTAATGGCGCTAAATGAGGAAAACGCTTTTGCACCTCGTCCATCTTTAAGCCCGCGTTGTGATAATTAAATTTTTCTCGCAACTGTTACTAAATTGCCGTGTTCTTGCCGCAAATCCATTGCCATGTGTGGTAAATCCGGCGCAAATTTGCTCCCAGCTGTCAAACTTTGTGGCCATGTTTGCGCTGGTATATCATTAGACAAATACCCTTAGTGAACAGGACGTTAATAGGGAGCAAGTTGCGGGTGCAGATGTGGAGCAATTTTTGGTGCTGTTAGGGGATGCAGCGCATTCTTAGTGGATCCGGCCCCCAATTTTGAAACCAATGCTTGGTCTTATAAACTGGATTTGAAAACCTAAACCTTAGTTAAAACATTAACAATAGCTTTAACCATTGTTCCAAGTGACCGGGTGGTGGGAGCGGGTGGAGCGTTACCGTGGGAGATAGAAAGAAAAGTCCAAGAAGCCCTCCACCACGCTCAAGTTCCAGACGGAGGTCCGGAGGGGAGATTGTTCATCCCCGACCATCTGCGTACAGAGGTGCTTCAATGGGAACATGCTTTGCGGGTCTCTTGCCAACCCGAAGTGAGACACACTCATTTCCTCATCGCTCAGAAGTTTTGATCGCCCTCGCAGGAAGGGGAAGTGGCCATCCCATTGATACAGCATCACCTGCGACGAGCCCATCGGGTGTGGCGGGAGACCAGAGCGGCACTTTCAAGCACCGCTGACCGCAATCAACAGATCGCTAACCGTCGGCGGCTACCTGCTCCCGACTACCACCCGGGTCAGGAAGTGTGGCTCTCCACAAGGCATCTAGCTCGGGGGTCCAGGAAGATGGATCCCCATTTCATTGGTCCATTCGAAATCAAGTCCATGGTCAATCCAGTCTCTGTCAAACTCAAGGTCCCACCGACTCTCAAAATTAATGCGGTATTCCACGTTTCACTGATCAAGCCAGTTGTCTCCAGTCCACTGAGCCCTCCTCCTCCTCGGTTGATCGATGGTGAGCCAGTTTATACAGTGAGGGAAATTCTTGATTCTTGGCGAAGAGGGTGAGGTGTGCAGTATTTCGTTAACTGAGAAGGCTATGGGCCTGTGCAACGCCAATTGGTTCCCTAATCTTGGATTCTTGATCGTTACTGCGTGACTTCCACTCCCTCCACCCGTCTAAAACAGGTGGTCTACCAAGGGGCGTCCTTTGAGAAGGGAGGGGGTACTGTCATGTTTGTGCTCTCAGACTGTGTCCTATGTGTTGCAACTGCCTGATGTAATCAGCAGCCTATGAGTCATCAGTTCATATGCTTGCCTCCACAGCCCAATGAACGATAGTTAGCTACCTAGCTCCACGTCCCTTAATCCATAATCCCTTCTCGCTGTTTCTGGTCTAGTTTTTGCTGCCTCGTCTAGTTGTGAGTACGTTTTACGCAAACCGCTTAGTTAAGGACTTAATGGGCATTCCATGTTTAGCGTTTGGCCGTGGCTGATGCAAGAGCCTTTGTTCTCTTTGTCATGTCACTGTTAGCCTAGATGATTGCATCACCTTCAGTTGAAGCTTTGTTTTACAAATAAATGTCAAAACTATTATTTGTGTCTGCATTTTTAGGATTCAACTCCTAAACAGCGGTGGTGCAGTGTCCAACGTGCCGATTCGTTGTTCGACCGATATCAAGCAATCGCAATTGGATTTGACGCCAAGGATGGACTGAACATTTGGGAACTCATGATTTTTTATTATTCCAGATGGCCATTCCTCTCTAAGTGTCAGGTCATCTCTTTCATTATCCATTTATATTTTGTATAGTACAGTATAGCACTGCGGGTTGCAACCCCCTCTAGTGCTGCAGCGAGCGAATATTTAGGTATTCAAATTTCCTACGGAAAATTCTATTGAATAATTAGGTATTTGGATAAACATAATATTTGCGCATGGTAAAAGAACAATTATGAATACAGAAGACATTAAAAATATATTTCCACTTAATAATGATCGACCAACTTTCTTTTTTAGATAATTTAATTATTTTTAATTTTTTTTACTTAAATTGTGCTTAACAGCACATTATTTTCCTGTCTAGAAAGTTCGGGAGATTTTCAACAAATCGCTCCCCATGGATTTTGGAATGACCTTCCATTAAATATTAGGCAACCTCCCTCTCTATCCACTCTTAAAACTGTTGTTCTTTGGCGTTTGACTCGGCATGAGACTCATCATTGTTTCAATGTTTTATGGTGCATGCTGTATTTTATTAAAAATGTATTTATTTTATTTACTTACCTACTTGTGTTATTTCATTGACTTATTCATTTACCCACCTAAGATAATTATTAATGTATTTGGTGGTATTTTTGTTTTACCTGTCTTTATTCCATGACTGATTTTTTACTGCATGTACAGCACTTTATATGAAATTAAATTCCGAGTTGAGTAGCTTTTGGTCTTTGAGACAAAGTGACGTCAGAACCACAGTTTTGATTTTGCCGACCGTTGAAGGACGAGGGATTCTTACCATTTGCGTGTTCATGCCGTTGATTAATAAAACATACAATGAGATCAGTGAATTCAGGCATTTTCTTGTAGATTTATTCACAAATTTGAGGACAGGAGAATATGAGCCTACTCGCTCCCATATTGTCTCTCAACTGTGTCGTTTTCCGGACCGCTTGTGGGTAATATCCTTTGTCCTACAAAAGTTCCTCCCATAGTCACATGATGTCATACAGTTGGCCAACCATGCCCCTCCTCTCTTTGTCCCAAGATGGAAAAACACAGATAGTCAGATAAGAGTTGCCGTTCAGAGCCACAGGCAGACTTAGTGGAGCCTTAGTATAAACAAAGGGTCTAATTAACACATTCGCCTCCCCCATCCCATCTGTTCTGTAGAGAACAAAGACAATCGACCCCCTCAAACATTTGAATTGTCACACAAAACTATACTGGGTAAATCAAAGCAATTTTGTCCAATTCTAAATAGTTATAACTAAATCAAAACAGTTATAATCAAATTGAAACAGAATATTTCCTTCACCGTCAACAGCACAATTGAGTGAGCTCGGTTTATTAAACTGATCTCTAAGAACGGCAACTGTAGACTGCAAAAAGTTGAAAAGTAGTCCGATGACTCTAGCTGCAGCCGCCAGCACCGTTAGCACGCTAACACTGTAGAAATCCAAAACACTCAACAGGCACCGTGCAATACAATGCCAGCGTAATTAAGTCTTCATTTAGTGCCCTTAATTGGCGACCGTGATTTCTGTACGAAGTTGTTTTGTTGACGTTGATCGCAATTGTTTACGCAGGCAATAAAAACGGCAGACACACGTTCCGTAAGACGAGTCAAGTCATCCGTTGCGCCGCGACTGGCAAAATGTTTCTGGGAAAAACTTCAAAATAAAAGCGTTAATTGGCATTGTGCTCCACATATTACTTGGTATGGGAAGGTTTATTTTAAAGTTGGGCCTTCTATCCGCATTGGCGGTGTTTTGCCAGATGTGTTAAATATTCCCCACATGTAAACTGTTTACTTTGTTGGATTTGTTATTGCGCTGGTGGCTCTTACGGCGGAAATTCGGCACTGTGTCGGAGTACTTTAACCCCTGTGAACATAACACATCCCAGCCATGTACCTTACTTGTCATGTTGTGAAAGCAATGATTTTGAGAATCTGGTTGAAATGACTGGTACTCTATGTGACACAATGCATGTGGGTTTATTGCTTCATGTTTATTGCATTACTTGACTGCATAAACTAATTGACTGCATAGTGTTTATTCCCAACTCTGCTTGGGAGACATTGCAAACACAACTAAGTGAGTGTCCGTCATTGACACATTGGTGGAAGGAAACCTCCGTTAGTCGATGCCTAGTTTGTCAATTTAAGTTTGCCGCCAATAGTCAACAAAATGGGCGGTCGTCATTGACCCCCATCATGACCAAATTCTACAAATGCACCATCGAGAGCACCCTGACCAGCTGCATCACTTTGTGGTTTGGCACCTGGAACGTCTCCTGCCGCAAGACCCTGCAGCGCACAGTGAGAGCAGCAGAGAAGATCATAGGTACCCCCCCCCCCCCCCCATCTGGACATTTACCACACTCGCCTCACTTGTAGAGCCACCAGGATCGCCGGAGACCCACTCACCCATCCCACAGCCTCTTCAGCCATCGGGGAGGAGACTATGGACTCTCAGGGCCAGAACCAGCAGGCTAAAGAATAGCTTCTTCCACCAGGCGGTCATGATGCTCAATTCCTTCCCCGCTCTACCGGCACTCTCTTCCACCAGGCAGTCATGATGCCCACTATCATGCCCAGAACTTTACACCGCTACTACCGTTTGTTGTTTGAATTCAGCTACTGATGACACTTTTTTACTTCTTACTTTTAACGTTTAATTATTATTACGTGCACTTCACCCTTTACCCTCACAGCAGTGAGGGCCGCACATTTTTTTTTTATTATTTACTTTGTTTTTAATGTATATTTTTGCACCATGTCTGAGAAGACTAATTTCAGTTGTGCTGTATGTCCTGTGTGTATGGCACATCTGACAAAATGAATAAATGAAATGAAAATGAAATGAAAATGAAATGAAATTGACGGTTTGACGGACCTTCCGTCAATGTTGACGGAACGCCCACCTCTGGATAACATGTTGCACAATGTGATATAATCCAACCCTAACCTAAAGTGTAAAGGGGAAGAGCACAGAGTGCAACTTTGAACTACCCTATAGTACACCATAAGGTTTAAAGTGGAAATATTCCTGAATATACCTTAAACCTAAATTAGATTGAAAGGCACTCTAACACAGAAAAATAAGTTGCTGTCCAGAATAGGCACTTATCTGTAAATATAGTGTACGGTGGGATAACCGGAAATACACCCACAAAACCAGCCATGAATTAATAATACAATATCGGGTAGAATACGCCAGGATATACCCTAACCCCCAACCAAAATGTAATATAACCCACAGGCACAATTAAGATACAATTAATTAGCCATGGATATACTTTAATGACCACAGTTTCTGACCTTGCATGTGTTATATATAACTGGATACGAACATAATTTCCTCAGGATATACTGTAGGGTGGATAGCACAGAATATATAGCCTTGTATCATTGTAGCATTGTAAATAATATATACAATTACCATTATTTGCATACATTCAGTCACAAAACCCAACTCCTCTCCAACCTACAGTAAGTGACAATATCCATGATAGATATGTTAGATAAACTCCAGATTATATCTTTAACCCACATTGATTAGCAAGTCTCAACACCGAGGCAGGAAATCAAAGGCAAAATGTCAAAGCTTTACAGAGGGCGAGGCCTCTTGAACATAACGCTTGCGATTCGTACCCTATGGGGTGTGAATTTAAATGCCTCCGCATCAGTAAAACCCAGACGAGTGCACCGAGATGCTCAAAGGGCTTTTTGAAGCCTCTTTCAAGGCTCCATTAGGGCGTCAATCATTGTGGTGAAATCAGCAACATGAGCCAAGGATGGTGCAATCTCTTCATTTTGTTTGACTTTGGTGCTTTTAACGCCCCTCAAACAAATGCCATGTTTCATTTACTCCATTTTTTACACATGACGGCTGACACTTTTGAGTATGAATGTGTTGGAATGTGTTGCTGGACAGAGTTGTGTTATTTTATTTACCTTGTTGCTGTAGTAGTCCTCCGTAAGTATGTTTTGGAAGGTTTGGGAAATTAACATTCTCCCTGATTAGCAATGACAGAGTCATAGACAAGAAATAATTACATAACAGTAGGAACTGACAGGAAATGACGGTTGTTGGATGTTAAATAAGTTAAATATGAACTAAAAACACAAAACTTACATGGTTCCCACAAAGCTCCCAATGTCATAAAATCCTTGCATTGATATTTTAGAAATGTTTCAAAGGACTAATTCAGTAATACGCTTTTGTCATGTCTGATCACAGTCAGTAGCCTTTTAGAAGCACTGGCCACCCAGCAAAAAATGGTTGAAATGACATTGAAAGGACATCACTGGTGTCCGTCCAAAAGACGTCTAAATTTGGTTGAAAAGGGAAAGGTGAAAAGACGTAATTTTTAAAACATTAAAAATACGTCCTTTTACAGTCTAAATTTGGTTGAAAACTGAACCAAAAATTCTTAAGTTTGGTTGCCAGAACACCATAAATTATTCATTAATCGTAATTATTACAATCCAATAAAATATTTAATCTAATAAAATATTTAACCACAAAGTGAAATGACTGGATTTTCAATCAAGAATGAGGCATTTAAAAAAGTACATTTATTGTCATCATTACGATAAATAACAAATAAATAATTTTATAACTTTTCCCAAAAATGGGCACAAATACTAAATAAAAACTAAAGATGAACATATAATTTTTAAGAATATTATACAAACATTAAAACACTTGAAAATTGAAACTTCTAAAAATATAATTTAAGTTTTTTTTCTTCTTTTTTTCCCTTTTTTTTTTTGTGTAGCCTCTGCACTCCCAGACCATGCAGCGGCAAGTTTTAGATGTCAGCCATGGCATTATAAATTTCTTGTTCTGTGGCCTTACATCCTACTTTTTGACAGCATCTGTGAACACAAAGAAACAAAAAAAGCATTTATTCCTGAAAACTGACATATAGGTTTTTTTGTCGAGTAGCGCACTTGTGCTCGGCATAAAAACGGGCGCATCTCAATTTTTGTGTTAACGCAACACAAAACTGTTAGGGGACGAGAGGCTTTCCGGCTAACAGCTGCCAAACCTCCAGCGCATCTGGCAAACAGAAAGCAGACTGCCCTCGGCCTTAACGGGCGCATCTCAATTTTCGTGCTGGGGCAAGTGAGTCTGTTTGTGAACGCTGCACCTTATATCCCTGGTCGTATAAGTGCACCTGCCACCGATCAGCGCATCGCCAATTTGGTGACATAAAGTAGACAAATTCTAGATCGCCCAAAAGGAAGTCCATTTTGAAGCGTGCATCTTGCGATGTTTGTGTATTTGATGGAGGCGCAGGCAACCAGATCAGCCGACGCGGGCAGACGAGTGAGGTCATCTCTTTCAAAATTTGACAACAGCGTGGGACATCAATCTGAATCATTGTGGAAATCAATTAATTAAACGGATCATCATCCTATAAATATTTTTAATACAGCACCCCCTGACTATTGGGTGCGGTTCCATTCCCGATCTTTTTTTGTGTGTGCGTGTGCTTGTGCGTGTGCTTGATGTACAGTGATTCGAGGTAGAAGGTGGCAGGGGAGTGAATTTTCACCCCCGTCTCATGAAAGACTTCCAATGAAAAAATCGGAGTGAAAAATTGCATGTATGAATGAATTAATTAATTAATGAAATCATGTCCTGTCCCGCTCCCGATGCGTCATGCACCCGTTCGGAATGACTCCCACTTTGAAGGTCAGACACATCTTAAAAAAAAAAAAATGCAATGAAATTACACACAATACATGAACACATATTCTGAGGCGGGAAAATATGGTAGCTTTCGAAGCTAACAACACGGAACTCAATGAAACCAGTTAGCTATGGCTACTAAATAACCACAAAGCGATAGTATTGTTACTGGGTTCACAATATCCTAGCAACTAATTTAAGCGCGTTTTGAACACATACAATGAGCCATAACGTGTGGTGATAGTTATCCAATCACTGTAGCATAATGTTCAGTTGAACTACACTGCCTACAGACATTAGACAGACATTAGCTTGACATATGCCCTGCATTGAAGAATGCATTCTTAACTGTTCTCTCGTTTGCATTACATTAACACAATAGTCAACATTACAAGACCCCAAACGTAATACTTACATCTCTTCTCCTGTTCTGTTCTTTCTCATTTTTTCTTTCATCTGTCCAGTCCAATCCACTAACACCCGCCAAAACAATAGGTGCCGATATTGGCATTTTTCACATGCGCCATGCGTGAGGGAGGACCTGTTCAGTTAAGATGGCTGTTACGTGCCTGCCAAAATCCTCGAATAATATTAAACAAAAGACACCAAACTACCATTCGCACTCACATTGTAAAAATAGTTATATTAACTAAATACATGTGAATGAATGAATAAATAAATAAATAAATAAATAAATAAATAAACAAACATTATGAGATACAAAGTGGAACCGGAAGGAGACAACGGTCAACTAAAAGTATTACAGTGCATACCATAGCATGAACTGATATATTATGATAATTAATTATGCAAAAACATCTGCAGTGGGAGACAATGCAACAAGTCATGGCTTCAAAGATGGACTGAAGGAAAGGTTATGAAAGTGATAACTGAAAATCAAAAAATTCAGCAAATATAGAAAAGGCACATCGCACAGGAAAATTTAGTGAGGACAGACAAGGAAGACCAAGGCCGGTGGTAGTGAAGCTGCAAAGATTTAAGGACAAATCAGTTATTCTACAAAAAGCTAAGAATTGAGAGAACAAAATTTTTCATAAATGAGGACTATACAGATGTTGTTAAAAGAAAAAGAAAATAACTGACGCCTGAACTGAGAGCTGCAAGAGAGAGGGGAGAAATTGCATACTTACGACATGACAAGTTCTTTACTCGTGCTCGCACTAGTACACCAAAAGTCAGTGAAGGCAAATAAACCACAAAAGTATGAGAAATATGCAATCTCCAGGGCATTCAATACAATAAACTCACTGTAGATGATGACAAAAATACACCACAAGTTCATATCAACAGCAGCACAGTAACACAAGGAAAGATGAACATAATGAACACAAATAATATGGACTTGAAAACATTTGAATACGCTGACTACAAGACATTCGACCCTGAGAATAATTTGGACCCAGACAATCACTTTTACAAAAATGATTACTGCAGTTTCACTTGTAACTATTACATGGACGATCAATTCAACGAAAATATAAAAATGGAAAATGGACTTTCAATTATTTTCAATAGTAGAAGTCTCTACAGAAATTTGAATTACATGGGACTGGAAGGATATGAATTGTTTGCAACAAATAAGGACAATAGAAGGGGAGGGGGTGTCACAATATATGTAGACAAAGCTCTAAGATGCAATAAAATTGAATATTTGACTATCACCGTTGACAACATAATGGAATGTTTAACCATTGAAGTACATATTAAAAATGCACCAAATGTCGTTATAAGTTGTATGTATAGGACACCAGGATCATGTCTTGACATATTTAACGAAGAACGGACATTCTCAGTTACACAAATGATAAAAAAAAAAAAAAAAATGTTTGGTGCTTTTAACATTGATTTGTTAAATCCGAATGGGCATCAGAAAACAACTGATTTTATAAATACAATATATAGTAATAATCTATTTCCTGTAATTATGAAACAGAATAACAATTGATACAGTTACACTAATAGATAACATATTCATGAACAAAATTGACCATAAAATAGAAAGTGGACTTCTTATTAATGATGTAAGCGATCATCTTCCGGTCTTTGCAAGACTATTTAAGATAGTCTAAGAAGTCTAGAAGATTATCTAAGACTATTTTGATAAAAAAATAAAACCAACAATAACTTACACAACAGAAACAATACTAAGAACACAACGCTCCATGGCTGCCTTTAAGTTGGATTTAGAAAAACATAATCGGTCTAAGGTCTACTCAAATGATGATCCCAATATCGCATACAGTGCATTTCAGTCTATCATTATCTCTCTATACAATAAACATTGTCTATTAATATAAGTCACAAGGTCTAAATAAGGCGTGGATGACGAAGGGGATAGAGAATGCATGTAAAAAGAAAAACATTTTATACAAAAGATTTATTAGATTGAGAACTATGGATGCTGAAATAAAGTACAAGACCTACAAAAATAAACTACTGAATATTATTCGAACAAGTAAGAAAGATTATTACCTTGCATTATTAGAGCAGAATAAAATCAACACACAAGAATTATGGAAAATACAAAATCATGTAATTAAAAATAGTTTTAAAAAAATTGATTATCCAGAATATTTTATAAAGGATAAAAATATTGTTATTGAAAAAAATTCAGACATGGCAAAAGATTTTAATGAGTATTTTGTTAATGTTGGCAGTAATTTGGCAAAAGAAGTCCCTGAGCCAAGAAACAAACATGAAATAGATAAGCACATAAAAAGTGTCTTAATGCTGTTAATGATACAGAAGTATTAAATGTTGTTAAAATACTAAAAAATGAAAAGTCCACTGACTGCTTCAACATTGATATGACATTAGCAAAAAGTATTATAGAATATGTTGTGCAACCTTTCACATGTATTACTGTACTATATATATATATATATATATATATATATATATATATATATATATATATATATATATATATATATATATATATGTAATTTGTCGTTTAAAGCTATATATTTCTATCAAAAATTAAAATGGCAAAAGTTATTCCTATTCATAAAAATAGAGAAAGACATATATTCACCAATATCACTGCTGCCACAGTTCTAAAAAAATATAGAAAAATATTTGAATATAGACTGGACAATTTTATTGAGAAACATAAGCTTTTAAGTGAAAATCAATATGGGTTTAGAGAAAAACGGACCACCTCAATGGCAGTCATGGAATTGTAGAAGCAATATCTACTAACAGAGATAATAAAAAATTTACTGTTGGGATTTTTATAGATTTAAAAAAAAGCATTTGATACTATAGATAATTTTATACTAATGAATAAATCAGAAATATATGGCATAAAAGGTTTGGCATATAAATGGATGAAAAGTTATTTGGATAATATATGTCTGTAATTACAGTTTAACAATATACAATTAAAACACTTAAAGATTATTCATGGAGTCCCCCAAGGGTCTGTGCTAGGCCCTAAATTACTTATATTTTATATAAATGATATCTGTTGTGTCTCAAAAATATTCAAAAGTGTCTTATTCGCCGATGACACAACTCTCTACTGTTCAGGAGAAAACCCGAAGCAGCTTCTGACTACCGTGGAGAATGAATTGAACGCATTAAAAAACTGGTTTGACTTAAACAAATTATCACTAAACTTAAACAAAACCAAGTTTATAGTTTTTGGTACTAGACAAACCACACAACGGGTCAAAATTAAGGTAAATTCAATTGAAACAGAAAGAGTGTATGAAAATAAATTATAGTTATTGATGAAAAATTATGTTGGAAGTCACACATAGATAATGTCAAAAGGAAAATGTCCAAAAATATAGGGATACTCTCTAAAACTAAGATGCCCTGAATAAGAAATTATTATACACATTATATTGTTCATTATTATGACCATATCTGACCTTATGTGTGGAAATCTGGGGAAACGCATATTAAACAAATACCGATCCTGTTTTCAAAATGCAAAAAAGAGCCATACGAATTAATAATCGATCAAAATATACAGAACCCACTCTATCTCTATTTATAAATCCAATACAATGAATTTTTTCGATTTAGTTGAATTTAAAATAGCACAAAAAATGCATAAAGTACACAACAATCTACTCTGCCACTGTACTCAGAATCTGTTTGAAATCAGAGAGAGTCCTTATAACATAAGGGATACAAGTGTCTACAAAAAATTTTAAACAAGAACAAATATTAAGCAAAGGTGTGTTTCTGTAAAAGGTGTTAATTTGTGTATGAATTTTGGAACTGACCTGAAAAGATGTCAGACACTTGCTGAATTTAAAAAATGGTTTAAAAGCAAAGTTAAATAAAAATCACTTAATCAGACATGAGCTGTTAAAATTGTATATATGCTGTAATTTCTTTGAATGTATCGGTATGAGTGTAATGTGAGTATGTGGATATGATTCATGAATGTATTATGGTGTATATACAGTATATGAATTTTATGTACATATGTTGCTGGAAAATGTGTGTATGTTAAAGTGCACTTGTATATATGACTAGGTTTATACATTTTTCTTTTGTTGAAATACATTAACCTTATTATTGTATCAACATAAAACGAATAAGGGGTAGGACTAGATATGTTTTTAACTTCCTCCTACCCCTTTTGAACATATAAACTCTTTTTTCGTATTCTTGTTTTTCTTTTTTACTTCAACTTATATTTTATACTTGTAATGTGTTTTGTATTTTCTTCATGTTTATATGTTCAATGAAACCAAACATTCCATTTCAAAAAGGCTAATTGGAAAATTGTATGATCTCTCCAGCCAACAAGCAATCCTGTAACCATCACTCTCACGTAATACCAGCAATTAATTCCATTTCCCACTATCCCTCTTCTTTAAATCAGATAAATCGTCAAAAAAATTTGAAGTAAATTTGGACCATATTGGACGGGTTATAACTCGACCAAGTTTTCATCGTCCATTTTTGGACCCAGTATTTTATATTCAGCCTCAGGTCTCCGAGCCCCGTCGGCCGTCGGAGCCTCAGGTCTCCGAGCCCCGTCGGCCGTCGGAGCCTCAGGTCTCCGAGCCGACTCTGCGTCGGCCCCCGGACTCCGTGCCGGCTCCGCGTCGGCCCCCGGACTCTGTGCCGGCTCCGCGTCAGCCCCAAGATCCCGTCTCGTTTTCACGTCAGCCCCAAGATCCCATCTTGTTTTCACGTCAGCCCCAAGATCCCGTCCCGTTTTCACGTCAGCCCCAAGATTCCATATCAGCTCCGCGTCGGGCCAGGTTTCCGTCCCGTTTTCACGTCAGCCCCAAGATCCCGTATCAGCTCCGCGTCAGGCCCAGGTTTCCGTCCCGTTTTCACGTCAGCCCCAAGATCCCGTATCAGCTCCGCGTCAGGCCCAGGTTTCCGTCCCGGCTTTGCGACAGCCCCAGGATTCCGGATCAGCTCCACAGCAACTTCCGGCTCCGCGTCAGCTCCAAGTTCCCATATCAGCTCCACAGCCGGCTCCGCGACAGTCCCCGGACTCCGTGCCGCCTCCACGGCAGCCTCAAGTCATCGCGCCTTGTCGGCCGCCTCCACGGCAGCCTCAAGTCATCGCGCCTAGTCGGCCGCCTCCACGGCAGCCTCAAGTCATCGCGCCTAGTCGGCCGCCTCCAGGGCAGCCTCAAGTAATCGCGCCTAGTCGGCCGCCTCCAGGGCAGCCTCAAGTCATCGCGCCTAGTCAGCCGCCTCCAGGGCAGCCTCAAGTCATCGCGCCTAGTCGGCCGCCTCCAGGGCAGCCTCAAGTCATCGCGCCTAGTCGGCCGCCTCCAGGGCAGCCTCAAGTCATCGCGCCTAGTCGGCCGCCTCCAGGGCAGCCTCAAGTCATCGCGCCTAGTCGGCCGCCTCCACGGCAGCCTCAAGTCATCGCGCCTCGTCGGCCGCCTCCACGGCAGCCTCAAGTCATCGCGCCTCGTCGGCCGCCTCCACGGCAGCCTCAAGTCATCGCGCCTCGTCGGCCGCCTCCACGGCAGCCTCAAGTCATCGTGCCTCGTCGGCAGCCTCAAGTCTTCGCGCCTCTACGGCAGCCTCAAGTCTTCGCGCCTCGTCGGCAGCCTCAAGTCTTCGCGCCTCGTCGGCAGCCTCAAGTCTTCGCGCCTCGTCGGCAGCCTCCACGGCAGCCTCCACGGCAGCCTCCACGGCAGCCTCAAGTCTTCGCGCTTCCATGGCAGCCTCAAGTCTTCGCGCCTCGTCGGCCGCCTCCACAGCCGCCTCCACGGCAGCCTCAAGTCTTCGCGCCTCGTCGGCCGCCTCCACGGCAGCCTCAAGTCTTCGCGCCTCCACGGCAGCCTCAAGTCTTCGCGCCACCACGCCGGCCGCCTCAAGTCCTCGCGCCTCCACGGCAGCTTCAGGACCCCGGGCGTTCTCACCCTCTGCAGCCCCGGGCCTCCTGGCTTCGGCCGCTCTCGTGCGGGGTCTCTTCGCTTCTTCCATGGCGGCGTCAGGCCCATGGGGGTGGACAGGAGATGTTCATCCCACGGCCGTCCTATTCCGGTGTGGCGTCCGGGGCGCCCTCCAGATCAGCGCCGCCGGGCTCCCCTCGTCTGGCGTCCGGGACGTCCCCTGGACTAGACTGGAGGGATGTGTCAGGTTCCCGCCTCCGCGCCCTGTTTTTGAACTTTTTAAGGGACGTCTGGAAGCCGTCCCTCGACGGAGGGGTTCTGTCATGTTTTGGTTTTGGTTCTGTCATGTTCAGTTTCTGCTTTCCTTGTGTGTTTTCCTTGTCTTGTTGATTGTGACCCTGCCCTTCCTTGTGTTGTCCAATCAGTGCCCTCAGCCACTTGTGTCTGGTCCAGGTGTGTCTTGTTGCGTCATTAGTGTTGGTGTATTTAGTCTGCTGTCTCTCCTCTGTCTGTGTTGGTGCATTGTGGTATGTATGTTTGTCCTCATGTCATGCTGCCTGTTTTCTGTTCCCTCCCAAGTTCTAGTTCAAGTTCAAGTTCATGTTTTGTTGCTGTCTGTTTTTTTTTGTTCCCTCTTTTGTTCAAGTTCATGCTTTGTTTTATGTTTTTGAACTTTGGAAACCTTTTTGTTAATAGAAATTAAATCCCTTTTTTTTTTGAACAACACCCCTGCCTCCTTGCTCTGCCTTCCCGCATCTGGGTCCTAAAGCCCCCCGTTTTGACAAGCTGTAAATATTCTCTGATTTCTCTAGTCCTGCATTAATGCACAGGCTTAGGAGGGTTACTTTTAAAATGCATTCTTTCGTTACAGTTACAAGTTACCTGCTAAATTTTTTTTAGTTAGTAACGTAATCCAAGTACCATAATATAAAGTAATGTAACGATTACTTTGGATTACTTTTTGATTACTCCAATACCAAATATGCTCATGAAGTCAAAATAAAAATAAATATCACCACAATTTATATTTCTATACAGTGCACCCCTGCTATTTGCGGGTAATATGGACCCAGGGCAGCCTACCAATAGCAAAAAGCTTGTATAATTGGCAACCATTTTAATGCATGTACAGTATAGATTGATTGACTGACTGACTGACTGATTGATCGTGCTGTCTCTGAAAAGCACCTTACAGACAGACAGATAGATAGATAGATAGATAGATAGATATCTATCCAATAAATAGGGACAAAAGGGACAAATTGTGCTTTTCAAAGCACATTTCCCATGGTATCCAGTCACGAGTTAAGCCATATTGTGTATGGTGAATTGGTGGGAGGGATATTTGTTCGGAAGATGTAACTCACATTATGTTGTAGCAGCAGCTAGCAAGAAGTTCAGCGTAGCATGCCGCAGGATCGACTCTCAGCTTGAACTTTTTCTTTGTTAAAGATAAATCGGTCCTTCAGCAAGCCAAGTATGTTCCTTCTTCTTTTCCTTTCAGCATTTCCTTTCAGGGATCGCCACAGCGAATCAGTTGCCTCCATCTTAACCTGTCCTCTGCATTCTCTGCTCTCACACCAACTACCTTCATGTCCTCTTTAACTACATCCACAAACGTACTCTTTGGTCTTCCTCTAGACCTTCTGCCTGGCATTTGGAAACTCAGCATCCTTCTGCCAATATACCCCCTATCTCTCCTCTGGACATGCCCAAACCATCTCAGTCTGGCCTCTTTGACTTTATCTCCAAAGCCATGTGCTGTCCCTCTGATGTACTCATTCCATCAGAGGGATAGCACATGTTAGAGGCTTTGGAAATAAAGTCAAGCTAAGTATGTTCCAAACCTTAAATACCGGTCGCCACTTACGTCAACATCTCTCTCTCTCTCGCTCACTTGCTCTAATAGTAGGAATTGTAATGCCTCGAAATAATCCCCATTTTTAATAAATGTACCTGTAATCTGATGATGATCTGATGATGATGTTTTTTTTCCCGTACTGAAACAGAATACAGTTGCATTTTTTTGATAATCTGATTACGTAACGGCAGTACATGTATTCCGTTACTCCCCCAGCCTGTGAATGCAGATTGTGTTGTGACTCAAAATAAAACATATACTCAAGAAATTAACTTAAACAATGATCAACATTTTTGCCTATTTTCTGACATCTTATGGACCAAACCAGTAACTAAATCATAATTACTTTATATTTGTGCATTTTCTGCACTCTTAGTTTTAAGTATTGTCCTGTTTTTGAATACAGGCATGTAAATGAAACCGTTTTTAAAATCTTGACGAATTGATAGTTTTGACATAATTTCAAACTCATTTTACAACATAAATCTAACAGTTTAATAGTTTACCTGTGATTTCATTTCAAAACATATATTTTACTAGAAAACCCAGGCTACACTTAGCCCCTTCCCGACATTCAAACAGTCCAATATTTCACTTCAACAAACCTTCTTGACACCAATTACTGCTTTGCTATTAACCAAGGCTTTGCCGGCATTTTATGACATATACAGGCAATAGAAAACCTTTTTGGTTGAACGTCAGTTATTCGCGGCTGGGCTCAATTCTCACCAGTTTTGCAGAGGAACACTGTCAGTATTGATGGTACAAGGAGGAATATAGAATAAAGTCAATGGTCATAAACTGGACTTACAGGGTATCAAAGTCGATATGTTACGTTGTAGACCATTGACAATGAAAAAGTCATTTTTCAATAGATCTGAAATTGCGGTTTGAGAGGTTTCAGAAACCTCCATTAGATTCCGCAATGTGTGTGTGCCTGTGCGCGTGTGATCCATCAGGTCATCTAGATCGACAGACAGAAAATCAATGAGAGCTCCTTCTATATTTACCATCGAACGTCCACAGTGAGAACACGTCTACTGTACGTCACGTGACCATATTACAGCTACGTTGGCTTGCATGGCTTCCACAGAAACCCATCAGTGGATTCACATTAAACAAAACACATGATTAAACCGCAATAGCAACAAAAAAGGTAATGGCGGCGGCATGCATTATCATTTTAATATGATTGTGTTGGCTGCTTTGATGTAGCCGCCTCATAAATGTGCTGAATCGATACTCGCAACTGATTTATTTTTTAACCTACTCCTCCGCTGAAAGAGGCAATGATAAAATTCACATAAAATCATGATGTCATGAATTAGAGTGCAGGAAAATGACATGTACAGTCCTTACTATTTTTTTCCCGTAGAAGATAAGAGGATGATGAGATTGGAATATTTGTGATTCTGAGGTGATTATTTTAGGGGGCAAAATGGCAAAAATATTATTTTGTAAACAAATGTCAAAAAGATTTTAGTATGTAATGTTTTACATTACATTACATATTATTCACTATCAAAATAGAATAACAGCATTTCAATGGCTAACATGTATTTGATATGCGTAAATTCAGTTACAGTGGTGCCTAGAGATGCAAATTTATTTTCTTCCAAGACAATACTCATACGCTCATATCTCAAATCATCTTTCTCCATTGAAATGAGTTGAAAATGTCATTAAACTATTTCTGTCGTGATCTGTGTTTTAATGACTTTGTGTATTGTCATGTTTTCCTCGTCCTTTTTTGTGGATGATATTTATTAATGTAGAATTTTCCACATTCCCCCAGTTACCTGTGTTGGTATTCCCTCACATCCCGCTTGTCCCGTTTCATTGGTTCCCCCTCATCAGCTGGCACAGGTGACATCATCCAACGCCACCCGCAGCGATTCGTTTACCAAAAAAGTCTTTAGGCAGCCCATTAAGCACATCCCCAGTTTAACCTCGCTTTCAATTTCCACCTATCTCACACACACGTGTGCACACACTCTCACACACACACTTATCTAATGAGAGATTCAGCCTCCCGCTGTTCTTCCTGCTAATGAAATCCCCACTTTTTTTGTGGCAGTTCCTGCTTTTACTTGAATATTAAAGAAAGAAAACACAACATGTTGAGTCGTGATTTATGAGCGAGCATTAATCAGTAATAATTATCTTTTTCCTTTTTATTTTTTGGGTGATAACATGCATGCTCCACTCCATTTCATTGTAGATGAACTATGTGTAATGCTGAGTGAAAAAATGTCACCTTGAATCATTGAAAACCAACAAAAGAATATGTTAACTGGTTGTAGTTTCCAGCAACTGAAGAATTTGGGGTATAGTAATTGCATTATCTCTTATTAATGCATGTGTGCCAATTGTGTTCTATGCATACAAATGCCTACAACATATTGTATTATTTCAAGTAAAGCCTGCTTGGATTTCTTGCATTTTAAAGCAGCGGCGCGTCGTGCAATCAGCCGCGTCGTCTGCATAATGCTATCATTCATCACCTTCTTTGGAGGCTGTCCCCAAAAGACTTATGTGATTAAAGCTCCACTTAAGAGACCTCGCCCAAATCTGTGGTCTCCTAACAATGAATCGACCCATGTCTATCCCCCCACCGCTCTAAAGAGTCATCGGAGGAGGAATCGGCTGCTGGTAACTTTCAGCCCACGTATCTTTGGGGCCTCTTTGGCTCGCTCAAACTTCTTTCAGTTCAAACTTTTTTCTTCTTTTTTTTTTTTTGCTTCAGCTTTCACTGCTTTGCTGGTTATTTGACATTTATGGAGAAGAGTGTAGCTTTTGCTCTGCAGCCGGGATTAACTAACCTTGCTCTCGCAAGATGTATTTGTGAGTTCACAAACTCCCGAGAATTCATCTTGTACCGCTCCCATTGATTTCCACTGATACGAACCACTGGTGGTTCGGACCAATCACAGAGCAACATTGTATTTGCGGGCAGGATATGCAGCTGTGACGAAAACAAGAAGTGCCAAAGCCGTGGGAAGAAACTAACTAAACATGGCGACACCGGTGGACAAATGCATAGATGCTGCAATTTCTGTTCTCGCTGAATTAGTCTCTTGTATCTGCATATCAACATTGCAAAACCGACAACATAAACTCAACGCCATGATATCAGCTAGTCACAACAGTTGCATGTCGGTGACAACATTTTTTGTCGTGATTGGTGGAAACAAAAGTTAGCTAGATGTGCACACGATTCTGCTTCGTCCAATCAGCTCAAAGTGTTGTACAGCTTGCCCTGCCTTTACCGAGCAAATCAACGCGGAGCAGTCCCAGACTGATATTGTGGAGAACTCCCTCGAGTGAAGCACAAATCAATCTGGCTATTGCCAGGCTATGGATGAACATGAAGATGTTAAATCTGTCTATTTTGATTATTACGACATCTCTTACAAACTGGACTTTCTACGTCAGGCACTTGGACCTTCATCTTCATCTATTAACCTTGAGATTAATGGATTTTGGTGTTTTGTATCTACTGTAGACTTAATGATTGCTTTGTCTGCCATGAAATGTCTAAAAATTTAATATTGAACTTGTGTAAGAGTAAAAGTTTATACCAGTAATGCTCCTTAAAATCATTACGAGGCATTTCACATACTAGCTGTGAACAAGGCCTCAAGAATACAATGAAACTATAGTGCAGTATATACAGAAAAGTTAAGGCTCTTTAAAAATAGGGTTCAATTTTCAATAAAGTTTTCACGTTATAAATTGGGGTTTCAAACCATGGTCAGGGTTTCAAATTTGTGTTTTAATGGGAGTGTTGGGGTTCCATGAAATGTCTAAAAATTTCATATTGAACTTGTGTAAGAGTAAAAGTTTACACCAGTAATGCTCCTTAAAATCGTTTCGAGGTATTTCACATACTAGCTGTGAACAAGGCCTCAAGAATACAATGAAACTATAGTGCAGTATATACAGAAAAGTTAAGGCTCTTTAAAAATAGGGTTCAATTTTCAATAAAGTTTTCACGTTATAAATTGGGGTTTCTTTTTTTTTTCCTTCTTCTTTTTTACAGGAGAGCTCAGTATTGTTCATTCGATTTGACATCATCATTGCTCTCCTTTTTTTTTTTTTAAAAAAAATCCAACAAATCAATTAAAAAAAAATTTAATAAATGTTTTTTTTTTAAATACATATACATATATATATATACACATATACACACATATATATATATATATATATATATATATATATATATATATATACCCTTTTTTTTGTATGTGGGTGAGTATGTGTGTGTGTGTGTGTGTGTGCGTGCGTGCGAGCGTGTGTGTATTCATCAGTTCACCTAAAGCCCATTAAAAAAAAAATCCCATACTAATAATATAATATAATAATAAATTGCCAGATGCAGAAACATCAATGTAAGTTATCACGATGTAGTGGCTCTCGCTAACAGACAGAATTAAGTAACCGGAATTAGGTTAAAAAATTCTATATACGTAGACCATGTTTCTATAAATTTTGATATTTGTTTTTTATTTGAGGCAGATATTTTTTCCATTAAAATGTGATTTATGAGGAGGTTAGACCATTGGTCGATATTCAGAGTTTGTTTATTTTTCCAGTTAACAAGAATTGTTTTTTTAGCGATAGTAAGGGCTACAAGTGTAGATTGAAATTGTTTATGTGGTAAATCAGTTGTTGTTAGGTCACCTAGCAAACACAAGTTTGGAGATAAAGGTATCCTACAGTCCAAAATAGCGGAAAGTTTTTCTAAGACTTTAGTCCAGAAATACATAATCGGAGTACATGACCATAAAGCATGAACATAAGTGTCTGTAGTGTTTTGTAAGCATTGGAGACAAATGTAGGAGTCTGAGAGTCCCATTTTCTTCATCATATATTGAGTAATGTATGTTCTGTGAATAATTTTATATTGGATAAGTTGTAAATTTGTGTGTTTTGTCATTTTAAATGCGTTTTCACAAACTTGAATCCAAAAGTCAGGTTCCGGTGCTATAGACAAGTCTGTCTCCCATTTCGAGATGGGTAAAGACATTTTATCAGTATATGAAAGTAACTTATATATTTTTGAAAGTTTTTTTGTTGTTGTCGGAGAAAGCTTGTTAATATCTTTAGCTAAAACAGGCGGTTGGAGCGTAAATTGGGGTTTCAAACCATGGTCAGGGTTTCAAATTTGTGTTTTAATGGGAGTGTTGGGGTTCCAAGCCAGGATTTGTTGTACGGTTGGAGTTTTTAAATTAGGGTGTTAAACCTTGGTTAGGGTTTTTGTTTGCATCAAGGGGTTAAAGCCAGGGGTGAAAGTGGTCCGGAACGGTCCAGAACCGCGGTCCGGTAAAAAATTTGTTCCGGTCCGAAAATATGATGGCAACTGTCAAAATCCCATGTTAAATAACCTGCCAGGCTACCGTCCAAGAAGCAAAAAATCTGCTAACATCAGATTTACATACACAACAAGTTATCAAAAGGGGGGAGAGCGCGTGCGTGGGGCGGTGCGGAGGACACGTTTGGAGACACTGTGCAGCGCGGCAAAAATTCGCATATTCGCCAAAGTTAAAAAAATTTTACTTTCTTTGCATTTCGCCTCGCGGCCTGATAGGCTGAAATATGTGCCACATTGGCTTCGGGGATGGACTACATCACACACAGCGTCCTGTTTGTTGTCACCTACGTGTAACAACACGGGCAGCCACTTAATACCCTTGTAAAAAAAAAATTCCCATCCTGCGGGTACAACACATGTTTTTCAATAAATACATAAAAACACATGTGGGCTTTGTTTTGAAACAAGAAGAAAGTATTTATCGCGGAGAAGCAAAAGAAAAGCAAACACTCGCGCTGCATTCAATGACCCCACACGCAGTAGGAGATCTCAGAGATACATAGAAAAAGCTCAGATGACTGAATGTTACTGTTTTTCTGTTTTATTCCAGGTGTTTGAAGTTTCAATATCTGTTTACATGGAACCTTTTCGAAGAATCTCCACTTTTCTGTGGTAAAATTTATAATATCCCACGGCCGGATGCAATATTTGTACGGGGGTAAATACTTTTGGCACAACAGCGAAACGCTTTCCCCTATTTTGGTGTGAACATGGCATAAAGTGCTTCTGAATTGTTCCGGTGTGCTTGTGTAGCGTAATCCGTTTCCAACGATATATAATATTTATTTATTCCACGGAGTTTTGTCCACCGGTTCCATTCTCTGTGTATCAGATATGTGCACGTCTGTGTTTTTGTTATCTGCTATTTTGCACCTCATTTAAAAAAAAAAAAAAAAAAAGCATTCTGGCTGTGCAGCGACCTTTATGTCAGGGAGTTCTGGCAAGAAATTCTAGCTACTTTCACCCCAGGTCTTTCAATAAATAGTGAATAAGCAGATTTTTGCTGAGCGCCCATATAAGGTAATCTACCAAGAGAAGAAGAAGAAGAAAAAAGAAAAGAAAAACAAGGTGAAAAAAAGAAGAAAACAAACAAACAAAGACGAAGAAAATGACAAAGAAGACAAAGTGGCGTTAGGTCATTGTGCTATTCCTTTTTTAATTTTATGTATACGGTTACCAGCAAGAGAGACAGAAGTTTGTCACCTACTGATGAAAGTGCCGACTGCCTCCGTGACTGTGAAAACCGTGCGCCGGTGAGGAGCTAAAATTTGTTATTGAAAAATATGTATGACAAAGGAAATAAAATTCTGTCACTATTTAAATACCATCACAATATAGTTGGAGATTTATTTGCTGTTGCGTCATTACAAGTACGGTGGTCACGTCATATGCATCTTATTTAATGGGATGTAATGCCGTTGACGTGATTTTATTTTATTTTTTAAACTACCCCAACACCTTTTATATGGTGAGTGGACAGTGGTTAAACTAAGTAAAACATTTAAACCCCCTTTTTTGCCAAATCTATGAGTTACTCAAAGGGTTATTCTTAACCAGTATATTTATTTTACACAAGAACTTTATTTTTATTTACTGTAGCCATTTTAAAGCATGCTACTTAACACAAATTAATGGGCTAACCTAATGTTGTTTTACTTAAAAAAGAAAAAATACAGTATATACGTGCAGGAAACAAGCCAACTTAATAACAAACAAAAGGCTGCATTTGAAGAGCAATGAAGCAAAATGTATTTAATCTTACCCGAGTAAGACTTTGGGCTAGACCAGGTTAGACTGCCGGCCCGGGCTGCATTTGGTAATCCCGCGAAGGACGTTCGACCAGGCTCCCTCCGAAGGCGGTCCAGAGTCGCCGGCGCAGGTGCCACAGCTAGATCCGCAGCTGGATCCGCCGGGATGGCACGAAGCACGTCCAAGTCACCAGCGCCTAACGGCGGCAAGGCTTGCCGGCTGCCCGTCAATGAAGTGCAGCAGTGCAGCAGTAAAGCAACGCATCTACTGTATGTCCTTTCCGCCACATTTCACTCATTTTGCACACAGGGCAAATCGCACAAACTCTGCTTTAAAGATGATAATAACTTATTATCATCTACTTCCAAATACCTCAGTGCCATTTCCTTGTTTAGCCCCGCCACTCGATGACATTAATAGTGTCACTGTAGCAAAATGACGCCATAACGCACGCTAAGCTGTGTGGAAAAATGAAGTCTCACTTTGTGCCACCGCGCAACGCCAGTTTTAATTAAAAAGTTATAAAAAAATAACCTCATATATTTATCCAAGTCCTGATCGGGAGACAACGTCCAGCCACGTGATCGGGCCCGATTTCCGATCATGTGATTGGATCGGGACATCCCTATAGATATGTTCCTCCCTGTATTACGATTTCCGATCATGTGATTGGATGGAGACATCCCTATAGATATGTTCCTCCCTGTATTATTTTTAATATGTTTGGAATTTTATTTCATGAAACCATGAGAGTGATTGGTGTCACAAACAATGACTTGAAGGGTGTGTTATGCAGTGTGCTGTATCTACAGGTAGGTGTAACACCTAGTGCATGCAGTTCCATGCCAGACATAAAAAGTGGGTATTACTGACGGAAGTGCCGTCAGTCCGTCAATGCTAGTGGGCGATGGTCCGTCAGTCTGTCCTTTTCTCTGAGGGAATGATAAATGATGAATTGATGATTAAAATGCCGTTCAACTTGAGATAATGACGATGACGGAAGGGTGTCCTGACTGTTGACGATTGCCGAATGACGGACGCTCAAAATTCATTGACGCGCTCACCTCTGATATTATCACAGGTTTAGGTGTTCAAGGCAACACCAGCGTCACTTCAAGCAGAGGTGAGCACTGCCGTCTCTCCATCATTGACGGCTGCCCACCTTTCAGTGAGTCCTTTATGACGCAAAGCCACAAATAAATACATGGACTAAGCACCAACGAAAGCAGGTTTGGGTCTGCTGATCACCGAAAGGGGGCATCTGGCAATGATGGGACAAACGTAACGACAGAGGTGGCCACCTCTGATTATATCACATTACAGGTTAAAGTGTTTTGAGCGACTCCAAGGTAAAGCTAATGTTATCTTTCCGAGTATTTCTCTTAGCAGATTTTTGTTTAGTGTGTACTCTGGGCAACTCCAAATCCTACCTCTGAGTTATAGCGTATTTTCATCAAGGGTTAGGGTTTATCTTGGGGTATTACACTTTAAACCTGGGTTTAAAGCAGATTCTGGGATACACCACATCATGCCTCTGAGTTATAGTGTATTTTAGCCTACTTCAGGGTTAGGGTAATTAAAGTATACTCTGGGATAATCCACTAATATTAAAGGTTAAACCTTTTAATCCTACATCGTCAAGGTGGGTTTTGTTCTGTTTCAAGGTCAGTGCAAGAGTATATTCTAGACTGCCATACCGCAATTTCAGGATATATTTTGATTGTTGTTTACAAATCCCTACTTGTCTTGCATACAGTTTGTGCAGCTTTTATTTGGCCCTGTTTTTTTCAGACTGTTTCCCAAAAGAGAAGGCCATCATCCAGCATCCCCACGCTTTCTCCTGCAGCTAAAATCCCGTCTCACACTCCCGATGAGTCCATTCATTGTTTCCAAACAGAGTGAGAGTAAACTCTAGAGAAAGGCAGAGGGAAAGTGACATTTAGGACTGTTTGTGTTTGTCAGCCTGTTAGAAAGGGAGAATAAGGGGAAGGGACAGTTGAACAAAAAAAGGCAGAATAAGACTGCAGACACATGGAGGCCGCGAGGACGGAAGATCATTGGCTGGTGGAACTGATTCACTTTGAATGAGCGGTTATTTTATTTAGGTCACCACGTTTCTTCATTTCCCATCCATTTTCCTCTCTGACGTCCCTTCGTTTCCTTTCCTAACTTATGTTTTTTTGTCTGCCTCTGACCATTCACGCCATCGTAAAACAATTTCCTCACAGCGCCTTGTTCCACCACTCTCTGAAGACGGCAAACATAATCCCATTCTTCCCCGGTTCAGGGTTTATGGAATATGAAAAGACCCCTCTACGGTTTCATTACCAGGGAGGACGTGGCTTTGAAGCTACTAACAGGGACAGGAAGCTCACAAAAATGTAACTTGAATGAGCTTAGCAGTTTTCTCGTCACAGCTTTGATTAATGGTCGACTTTTACAAAGAATTCAGGCTGCTCAGTGTGATGTTAGCAAGGAGAGACTCCGACGTTAATCATGTTTCCAGGAAGCTCTCCTGTCCAGGAGGAGATTTTGCAACACTAAATCTTGATGTGCCTCCTGCCTGTAGGTAGGCCCCCAGGAAGCCTGGTTTGGATGCTTCCTGATTTTGAAGGATGCAGGTGATACGACTGGAAATTTCAGAGGGGATAGAACTTTGTTTTATCCCTGTATGACCTTGAATTTTAAAAGTCATTACTTCATTGGACTATATTCTGTTTGGAAGTCATTTCTAATTGAACAATTCATGAAGCCCAACACTCCCAAATTCCTGTTCAGGTATTTAGAGGACCTGGGTGGGACTGGTACAAAGCTCAACCCTAATAACTGTTGGTAAATTCTAGTCTTGTCAATGTATGGCTTTCTGTTAAATTTCATATACCCAGAAAAAAATTACCTCAACCCAACACGAAAATCAAAATCCAGTTCCAAGCACTGACATCATGTAAGCTTCTACTACTTTTAAGTTCAGCTCTACAACTGTCTAGACTCTAGGTTAGTCAAATCCATATATATATGGGTAATTTCAACAGGAGTGAGTAGTAGCCCCTCAAAATCCTATTTGGGTTACTCCCAACATCAGAAAATAGCATTGGAAGGCTTCAAAAGTGACTGGCTTGAACTAGGCATAGTTTTATTCCCGCACAAGAATGTATGACCTTACGTTCATGAGCTATGTCAAATTAAAGGATAAATTATTACAATCTGTGGACCCCCAGACCCTACGAATCCCCACCACCACCGAGCTTTATGCCCCAATCAGAGGTTACCAAAACTATGTTTGTTTGGTACAGACGTGCTGTTTTGGTACATTTCTTTTCAAGTAGTGCATCCTCCCATATAAGCCACAAGCCCCGGTGTTATTTTTAAGACAAGTTCAGTGAAGGTATCAGTCTAAGAACACAAACGTCCACTATTAAGTGCTACGTGCTCCTCCATACAAGATCTCCCACAGAGCCGATTCTTGTGTTTCTGAAAGCTAAACAAGCGTATCAAGCCATTATCTCTTACTCCTCTGCTCATATTTCACCTGAACCTTTTATCTGCTCGGTTGGCCCGGCGCTCTTTAGCTCGACTTCCTGCGCCACAATTTATTTGTTTCACCTCTTTTTCTCGCTCCTCTGGCAGAATGTCAGAGCGCTCGAGACATGGTGTCAAGAAGGGCTCAATTCCTGATTTACCTTTTCTGATATCAGACAGCACTTGTGTGTGTCTTTATAAAATGTGTGTGTGTTTAGCCTCAGAATATGGTGGTATCTTAAACTGTTGTAGGTCAGACTGCCCACAAAAATACTTTCTATTGCTCAGGTTTCTTGTTCAGTGTTGATCTACTTAATGGCTATATTTTTATTCATTTCCCCTCCTACTGATGCAGACATAAACGGCACTGTAATGCGTAGAATTTTGATTTTTTTTCAAGGTAAATTGTTTGCGGTGTTTGTGTCAAGTGCGTATCCAATTAATTTTGTCAGTGATGAGTTAGAGAGTAATCTAGGATGAATTAGGATAATTTTACTTCAATTAAGATCAGAAAATTATACATATTATTCAGTAGCATAAACTATAGATGTCATTGTGTTTACAAAAAGAAAGATTATTTTGTGGAGGTTGTGGGAGTAGGTTTAATTTTGGATCACTCGTAAATCGAGGTACCACTGTATCTAACGATTTTAACACCATGAATGGGAAAACCAAACACTTTCAATTCGAGTAAAGGTTAATTTACACTGACACAAAAATGTTTTGTATATTCCAACATAATGTTCAAAACCATTTAGTCATAACTAGGTGCTGTCAGGCGATTACAAATTTTAATCTAATTAATTACAGGATTTGTAATTAATTAATCTAATTAATCTATTTTCATCTCATATCTGATAAAGGTCCTCAAATAAACCCCACGGGTCCCGGCGAGGTGAAAGATGTACATTGAAAAGAATAGAACCTTCAAAATAATGTCTCTGGGAGATATAGGTCCAAATAAGTTTGCCTCGCTCTCCTGGCTGTGCTGCACTCGCGTCCATGTCTGCTGTTGTCAATGCTCGTAGTGGCTAGTAGTGCTACCCTGTAGTGGCGCGCCATCGGGTACCTCAATGGGCCAAATTGCGCATTGACTTGCCACTCGCGATCAATTGCGTTATTTTTTTTAATGCACTAATTTGCGTGTAATTAATTAATCTAGATTAACGAGTTAAAGTGACAGCCTTAGTCATAACATGAGTGATTGATGAAAGCATGCCTCTAAAGGTTGGATGTTGCACTTCGGTCAGCTGCAGCAGAAAAGTGCTGCTGAAACAGTACACTAATACACTAATCCTTTCCATTTAGACACACTGCAAATAAACTGTTAACTCTTTCACTGCCAGACGTTTTCAGAAACGGGTTGTCCCCACTGCCAGCCGATTTAAGCATTTTGAGTGATCTTTCAAGGTTCACAGAAAATGTTGTGTTTGGACTATGGAAACACACATACTACCAAATGAAAGACTCTCATCTTTCATCAGAAAAAAAAAGTTTGTTTCTACCTTATTCCATTCTTCAGTAATCAACAATAGAAAATGGTTACTTTCACCGAAATTCTCTCTTTTGAAACAAAAAACGGAGAAAAAGAGCTTTTTGTGAAACGATGTTATTTCATGCACTCTAGTGAATTGTACACTTCTTTTTGTCCATGAATGATGCCACAAACACCTAAATAGTGCTTTACTTCTGTAAAACGCTTTCACCAACAATGAAAATGTGTTTTTTGATTGCAAAATACGTTTATTTCCATTCAACAGTGTAACAATTTGACAAAACAATTTCGCAAACTATTTACAAATGTGTGCAACTGTGGTACTACTTACAATTATGTGGATGTTTCAAATACAGTTTTTCCTTTTGTAACGCTCTCCTGCGTGCAAGGAGACGCCAGGACTCGCACAACAGTTTACTTTCACTTTCACATTGGTCCGTTTTGCGTGCAAACGTTACACTTTCTTGACGGCCTTTTTTTCCGGGGAATAAAAAGCAAGTAGCAGACTGTACACACTTCCTCCGATGAATATGCATTGGACTCGGGGCACTCTCCGTCGTCCGATCGAACGTCCGCCTGTGCGTGCTCGGTTGCGCTCCGCGTTACGACACCGTCATAGCCGCCGCGTCAGCGGTTCCAATTTCGCCGTCAAGCTCGGATTAACCTTCATCATCATCGAGGATGATCACCGTCGTCATCAATGTACTATTTTAGCGTTGGTCGATGCCTTTCGTCTTGTAAGTGTAGAGCTGCTTGCAAACGGTCGCCATTGCCCGTTCCCTCCTCCATCTAGCTCCATCTAACGTCTTCTACTGCCGCGTCAATGCTTCTCAACCACGGAGTCACCACCCTCATCTTCATCATCGATGATGATCATCGTCGTCAACAATGTGCTTTTTCAGCGATGCTTTTGGTCTTTGAAAAAAACGTCTCGGGTGTGAGCTCCTCGCGACCGGCGGCCATTTTTCCTTTGTCTTCCATTCTCATCTCCTGCTCGACGCTCTAGCTCCGCCTCTACTGACGCCCACCCGATCTTGTCAAAAGAGAGTCATCGCTGCCCTCTAGGGGCCCAAAATAGTCCTTAGGCACAACAGACAGACTTGAAACTTTCACCAGACATGCGGAAGGGTTTCCTCTACCCGTTTCAAAAACAAAAAAAAAAATCATTGGATGACGTCTTTTGACGTCATTGGCAGTGAAGCGTAGGTTTTTACTTGACGTCTTTAAACGTCAGTGGCAGTGAAAGGGTTAAAGTTACAAAATGAGCCGTGTGTGTGTGCGTGCGTGTGTACGTGTGTGTGTGGTGTGCATGGCTGACCTCCGAGGTTAATCCCAAATCTTTTCCATGAAGAAACACGATCCGCACAAATAGAGTGACAACACAAACACACACGCAAACACACACGTGCAGAAGCACTGGCCTATCCCAACGGTGTTAGCGATATTTTTAGCTTTTCATCGAGTACGCTCCAAACAAAGAACATCTTTAACAAATCTCACTCGGGCCTCCAATTTTTCCCTTTCCTGTTTTTTCTTCCCTGCCTTCCTTTTCTTTGCCGTTCTTTGTATCCCGGCTCTCTTTTCCCCCTAATCCATCCAGGCCCTCGCATCCCTCAAGGCCCGACAGTACCTCAAAAAAAGCCCCCCTTCCTCCTGTCTGGCTTCCAGTCACAATCTTCCCTCTCCTCCTAAATAAACAGTGTCCACACAGCTGGTGATCAGCATTATATTCCCTCCTCGAATCTGTCGGCATTCCTTACCTCCCTTCAAAAAGTCACTCTAGCTCAAGTTGACACTTGGCGCCTCCAAAGACGACGTTTCATTGATCATTTATTGACACGGTGTTAAATAACATTGCCACCAATCTGCTGTGACTTGATGTTGCCTGCCAACAGTATTTATTTTCTTTTAAACATCACTTACTTTCCCAGTGAGTGCAGGGAGGACACATGGAGCCATAAAATTGTGCAAGTTTGCAGGGGGGAAAAAGTGCTTATTTCCACTGTGCACTTTTTTGTTACTAACACAGAGTTGTGTATTTAAAATGAAATCATTTGGATAGAACTGTAACCATTGCCACAATCAATAAACTACAGGAGACATTTGTTTAATGTATTGAAAGTCTTTGCTAACAGTCAGAAACAAACACAAAAATAAAATACAAAACTGTCATCAACAGCAGTCAGACACCAAGACCAATGAGTCAGAAGCAAATGTCAGTCTTTGCGAACAGTCAAAAACAATGTACAGAAGTAGCACTACTGTACTATTTAACATTCAGCAACAAATACCAGTCTTGAACAACTGTCAGAAACAAACACCAGTCTTTGCTAGCAGTCAGAAAAAAGTATAACAGTCAGAAACCAAATCTACACTAACACTCTGGAACAAACAACAGCCAGAAAAGAAACACCAGTCTGTCAACTGTCAGAAACAAATTTGTCTCAAGTCAGAAACGACAACCAGAAACAAAGCCAATCTTTCAACAACTTTCATAAGCGAAGTATTTCACAAACAGCAATCATGTTTTAGCAAAGTAGGGAGATCAATTCTAGGGTCATATTTACCTTACAGTTGAACCTCAAGTCGAACACCACTGAGGTTGTTTAATCAATACACTTCTAAAATTGCAGATATATTTTCCAATGGGGAAAAACAGTCTCAAATCTGAACAGTCAGATTTTCATCAATGTCCTGGAACTGATTAAGTTCTACCTCAGAGATCCAACAGTATTTTCTCAAGTTTCTCATCCAACTGCCAACATACGCAGACCTAAAGTTTTGAAAGTATATGCATATCTGCAAAAAGCACACTGAGTAAGCCAACTTTAATCAGGCCACGTCAGTGTGTGTGTGCGTGTGTGTGTGTGTGTGTGTGTGTGTGTGTGTGTTCACTATTGTATTTCAAAGAGGGAGAAACTTGAGAGGTGAAAACAGAACTTCTACCTCTGCGTCTCAGATCACCCTTTTCTGTGCCAAGTGGAGTCATTTGTCTTTATTAGGACTCGTCTACCAGTCTGGTTTGAAAGTGTTTTGGCCACAAGATCATGTTGGGCCTATGGGAGATTGACAATAATAATTAAAAAAAAAGGATTATGAGTGAACTGACTGACTTTGATGTCTGTTTTGTGTCACATTAACCTATTAGGCCTTAGTTTTGTTTAAAGCGGAAGTCAAGTCAAAACATTTCTTTACAATAAAGTGTTCTATGTTCCCTCACTTGAAGCCCTCATTCGTGACCCTAGCCTGTTTTTAATAGGCAAACTTGAATCACTAATTTGAATACTTCGTGCATTTTTGAAACCTTAATAATGGATTGAAGCCCTAATTTGGAACCCTAACACTGTCTTGAAATTCTAATTTGTAACCCTAATCCTGGTTTGACACCCTAACCCTGGTTTGAAACCGTTTATTTGGAACCTCGGCCAAGGCATGAAAACTGACAAAAATGTGCCAGTTTATTATTGTCTACATATCTTGAACGGACGTACTCAATGTTCATTTTGTTAGACTTTGTGGTTCCTCTTAAGTTAATCAAAAACCTCTCTGGGTAGCACAGAGTGTGTGCGTACGTGCGTGCGTGTGTTTGTGTGAACATGTCCTAATGAAAGCAAAACAAACGCGCTATTCTATTTTCATTTTTAATCAGTTGGCATAAAAGAATCATCTCCGGGTGGAGTCGAGTAATGAATGAATGTGGATTTTTCATTACTTATTGCGCATTGTGTGTACATTAAAACCCCCCCCCCCTTCCCTCACACACACACACACAAAAAGCAGCTTCATTGTTGTGTGTGTGTGTGCTTTAAATGGTTGTGCATCTGTGTATCATGGCAGCTTTTATGCACTGGCGACTGCATCCTAAATTATTTCCCAGACGTGATGAATGAATTTTTGTCACATATTTCCCAGCAGGCCGCCATAAAAGGAAGGAGGAGGTTCGCTCCGGGCCCGGCGACGAGGTTCGGGGCCTGTGGGTGCCCCGTGGTTCCCTCTCCCCTCCCCCTTCCTCCCCCTTGCTGCCTCTCCCTCCTCGTCTCTCCCCGCCCGTCCTCCGCCTCCCTGTCCCTTCTCCCTCATCACCCTTCCTCCTCCTCTCCCCTTCTCTCTGCGGCCCTGCCGGAAATGGCAACATGGTCACTCATTGACTCGTTCACTCGCTGATACATTCGTGAACCGGAAATGGCAACCCGTTCACTCACTGACTTGTTCACTCGCTGATCCACGTTGGCTAACGCCAATAGCATGGGAGTACGTTCGCCCGTGTCTGACGCTGGCTGCTGATTGGTCGTTCGCGAAGGTTGATGACATGAGCGTGGCTGAGCTCAAATGAACTGAGAAAAGAACGAATCACTTCAGGGAGTGATCCGTTCACTCACGTTCACTGAAAAGATTTGTTCTTTTTTAACGAAACGTACAGGAACGACACAACACTAGGCGCAACGGATGACTTGGCTCGTCCTGCGCAACGTGTGTTTGCCGTTCTTATTGCCGGCGTAAACAATTGCGACCAACGTCAACAAAACAACTTTGTACAGAAACCCCGTTCGAACACCAATTAAGGGCACTAAAAGAAGACTTAATTACGTGGAGATTGTATTGCACGGTGCCTTTTGCCAGTGTTTAGGGCGTTGAGGGTTTTATTTGATTACTATATTAAGTGTAATCTTTGCGTGTTCAAAATAATTGCATTGAGATCTCTGAAGAAGTTTTCTTTGCAAAGATTTATTTAAGAGCTCTTAAAGACACAGGAGAATGGCTTACATTCAAAGGTGATGTTAAGCCTCGAGTGTGTCGAATATGAAAACACCCACTCTTTTTATCCATGAAGAAGCTTCCTCTCCCACTCACAGGCTGGACAAAGGGTTAGTAATTATAATAAGCAGATATGTGATATACCAACATGTTTACTCCAGCTCTCCTACCAGCCCGGATATATGATGTAGACAGGTAATGATCTTGGACCTTCAGTTTTTACGACATAATGAGTAATGGCATGAGAACTTGCCTCCCTTTAAGACACACATTTTTATCTCCATGAGAACTTCTACATTCTTTCTTATCTTCATGAGAACTGGAAGGGAGTAAAAGTTCCAATATATTTCACAACAACATGATGTGAACATTATCACAGTTGATCTTTTTTAACTACACAGTTTATATGGCATCTACTGTATATACTTATAAGTAAATTCATAAACAGTAAAAATATGAATTGAAAATGTTAAATGTCTTCAGCGTCTAAAGTGTTAGCGTGCTAACGGTGCTAGCGGCTGCAGCTAGAGTTATCGGAGTACTTTTCAAAACAGTCTAATCCACGTGATGATTTGCACACTTTGATGCTGACAGCCGGACACAGTTGCCTTTTCTAATAAATAAACCGAGCTCACTGAATTGTGCACTTGGCGGTCGGCAAAATCACAACTGTGGTTCTGACGTCACTTTGTCTCACAGACCAAAAACTACTCAACTTGGAATTTCATTTCATATAAAATGCTGTAGATGGAGTAAAAATCAGTCATCGAATAAAGACAGGTAAAACAAAAATAACACCAAATAAATTCATAATTATCTCAAGTGAGTAAATTAATAAGTCAATAAAATAACACAAGTAGGTAAGTAAATAAAATAAATACATTAATAACAAAATACATCAGGCACCATAAAACATGAAAACAATGAGTCTCATGCCGAGTCAAACGCCAAAGGACAAAGATGTGTTTTAAGAGTGGATAGAGAGGGAGGTTGCCTATTTAACGGAACGTCATTCCAAAATCCATGGGGAGAGATTTGTCTAAAATCTCCCTAAGTTTCTAGAGAGGAAAAAAAAAGTGCTGCACAATTTCAATTTCAGTAAAAAATAAATCAAAAGTTGATTATCTAGAAATGAAAGTTGGTCGATCATTAGTAAGTGGAAATATATTTTGAATGGCTTCTGTATTCATAATTGTTCTTTCACGTTGCAAAAATATTATTTTTATCCAAATACCTGATTATTCAATAGAATTTTCCTCAGGATATATGAATACCAAAATATTAGATATCTGCAGCACGAGACGGGACTGCAACCCGCAGTGCTATACTGTACTATACATAATATAAATGGATAATGAAAGAGATGACCTGACACTTGCGGAGGACTGGCCATAGTAATTAATTATTTGATGTTGGTCGAACAACGAATTGGCACGTTGGACACTGCACCACCGCTCCACGGAAGAAGTTCAGGCTCAGATTTGCTGGGATTTTAATGGATGTTGTTGTTGTGTATTCCTCACATGGAGTCTTTATGACGTCTCAAACAGAAAAGTTGTCCTCAATAAATCAACAAGGGCTTGAACATTACAACAATGAAACACTTAATTTGAAATCCTGAAGCTTTAATTCTGACTTTAAACTATAATTTGAAGCACATGTTGGAGACCACTGACAGGCTTGAATACTTCATTTGAAATGTCATCCTGACCAGAAATCTTTTTGTTTGTTTAAAACCATAACCCTGGCTTGAAGCCAAATTTAGACTGACTTAAAACATTTTGAAACCATAAGCCTTGCAACCATATTTTAAATTTAAACCCTAACATTTGTTTGAAACTCAACTTTAAAACCCGCAACTTTGAAACCTTAATTTACCCAAACTTCAAGCCCTTAACATTTGTTGCATAACCCCTAATTTTATTCCCTAGCTCGTTTGAAACCCCAATCCTGATTTGAAACCTTAGATCTTGTTTGCAGCTTTAACCCTGACTAAAAATCCTACTTTAAAACGCCAATCCAGACTTGAAACCCTACGCAGACAGTTGCTACTTATGTGTTGCCAATCAGCCACACTAAAAAGGATGAAATGCTGATGATGAGTTATCAGGAGGCCAATTAACAAACGTTTGACACGCCTCAGACCATCACATTTCATCTCAAGACTGTTAGCAAACGTTAATTACTCACACATACTTTTAGAAATGCAAACTTAAAATATCAAATTAATAGTTATACCATTTAATTTAGAAATAGCATAGAATAGCTTTTACATAAAATATATATACATAAAGTATTACAACATATTGCTCTTAAAAAGAAAGAAAGAAATAACTTACTATTTAATAATAACTCAACTAATAAATAAAATAGAACACAAGCATGTAAGTAAAATAGGCCATTTTACATTTTTTTTAATTACTTAAGCTACAAAAACAAATGCAAAAAATAAACAAAACAAAAATCATATTTGAACACAATATAGAGACCGCCTCGTGCAGTTCTGTGCAAACAGCATTTTGTGAAATTCTCTAACTCATGATAGCGGGCTAAGTCCAAACCAAAAGTCCCGTCTTTAAAAATCAAACCAAACAAAGCAAATTGAAAAATCATTTATTCATTCATTCATCCATTGTGGGCCTTTTAAGGATCCCTGTCCTCGGTGTTCCGCAAAGAGAATGACATCAAGCAAAGAAGCATCGAGCGTTGAGCAAAAAATGGAACGTGTGTGTGTGTGTGGGGGAGAAGCAGGGAGGACAACATCCAAGAGGCGCTGTAAAGAAAACGACTGGAGTGTAACAGCTAATGATTCTGCGCTAAAGGTCAACTTCTAAAGTGTTTTCTCTGTGAAAAACAGTCGGTCGACAACGCCCAGCCGCTCTCTCTCGTTTTCTTCCGCTCGCTCGTTCGCTCTCCAAGGGCAGGCGATGAGTAAACTTTTAATAAATGGCTTATAACAGTACTTTGTTGAAACACTGGATCAGCAAACACGATGAGTTGTGAGGCAAAATGCTTTCTCCTCGCCACGCAACCTGCGTACTGGGCAGCCTGTGGGATCAGTTTGAGCAGGGTAAGATCAAGTCAAAATGTATAGATCAACCCTGAACTCATTTGCTACCAGCCACTTTCAAAGAAGAGCTCGCTATAGTGCATATTCTTACATTTTGACTGATCATTCAAAACCCACAGAATATTTTGTTCTGTGATAGTATAAACACCAAATTGACCAAAGGAAACAGTGTATGAAACGACAGTTACGTATGTAACTACGGTTTTAAGAAGTCTCGAAAGACTGCCAGGTGGCGGTGCTGAAACAGCACAGAAATTCCCCACATGCATGCGTCATTCGAGAAAGTAAAGAAAGTATTCATAAAAGGACATTTCCAGGGTTCCGTCTGACGTGATCCTCATGTATAAAAGCGGATCATAACCGGAACCCAGCCTCTCAGAACCTTCTCGCACAAATCAACACGAGGGCTCTGAGTGACAAGCAATGCTGGCGGTCGTTCGGGACTCATAGAACCATAGTTACATACGTAACTGTCGTTCTATTTCGTCCCTCCCAACCGCCAGGTGGCAATGCTGAAACAGCACAGAACGCCGAATACTAGTGATGTTACGAAGACCCGGGAAATTGTACCTCACAGAGGGGTCTCCGCAGGACCGTGAACCACATCCAGAGGATGAGGAGAGGTGACATCCAAACTGTAGAATCTGGAGAACGTGCAAGGCAATGACCAGGAAGCAGCCGCACAGACGTCTTCCAAGGACACTCCTTTCAGAACTGCCCATGACATAGACACACTCCTGGTGGAGTGACTGCGCACCCCAGGAGGAGGGGGATGACCAGAAACCCGGTACGACTGCCATATCACCTCCCCGATCCAAATGTAGAGGCATTAGAAACAGGAGCTCCTTTATTTGGGCCATGGTAAGACGATGTACGGAAACACGCTGTAGCATCCAAATAAGAGCGGAGCGCCCTCACAGGACAACAAAGACTTGGAGCGTCATCCCCATCCGCCGATGGTGAAGCAAAACTGGTGAGATGAATAGGATGGTTGGCTTGAGAGCCAGACGTGACTTTGGGAACAAAAGCAGCATTTGGCTACAATTAGACCCCTGCCCCATAGGGGTGCCATTGAAGGCATTGGGGGCTAACAGATAGGGCGCTCACTCGCTTAGCGGATGGTGAGGCACAACATCAGTTGTGTTCACCGGAGCGTGGACCGCCTCAGCAGCGGTCGCTACTGCACGACAGTCAACACAGCAGTCAGTGTGTCCCTCTTTGGGCAAGAAGGAGCCGCCACAGTGCTTACAGCGAGCGTCGTCATCCATAGCAGCCGCCAATCGACGCACAATGAGTGTGCGCAAGTCAACAGGCAGCTATCTTTGTGTGGGTGAGGAGGCAAAAACCGGCCTCTTCACCAACAAAACAAACAAACAAACAAGAAGGGGTGGGCAATAATCATCGCCATTGATATTATTGTCAACTTGGCTTTCACAATGTCCAATTTGACATTATCGAATTTTAATACTATCTCTAAATGGGGGGGAAAGGCCCAATTGATTGGCTGAAAAGTAGGAGGAAGGGATGAACGTTCTCATTTGGCGAATCGGCGTGCATAGACGGAAAAGAAAGAAGTGATGTGTCTTCATTCTGCAAATGAGCGGGCAGGATTCAGTCACGCGACTCGTGGCGCCAACCGTGAGGAATACGGGAGAAGTGTTTACAAGTGACAATATGGAATCGAAGTCTCGTATTAGTGACTACTAAACTTAGCAAGACTCAAGTCCACGTCCCTAGCCTGGAAATTATTTGGGGTTTTCAAGACCAATATGACATCGTAACGTGTGCCGAAAAACGCTCGCCGTGAAAAGCAGTTACAGTATGTTCCAACACGGACCATATGGAGGATTACGTGACTTTGAGACTCCCCAAATATGACTACCGCTAAAGATAAGATAAGTAAAGCAGCCAAACACAATCAGAAAAGCCTCACTGCATTGAGCTAACACACACTGTATTTGACAAAAGAAGTAAACATTGGCAATGCCTCACAAACGTCGCCGTTATTCAAGCGAGTAAAAGTTGACCGGATGTTCCAATCCATATTTATTAAGTTTTTACACGCTTGTACTCCGCATCATAGCTACATTTGCGACTATATCATGTGTATTATGTGCAGGACAACTTCAGAAATTGCCTGTCAAAAGATCGCAACTGCATTTGTTGTCATTATAGTAGGCAAAGCGCTTTGGGCACAATATGGTGTAGTTAAAGGCGCTATATAAAAAGTAATCCATTTACCATTTACCAGATCTGTTATTATGAAATAATAAAAGACATTTAACTGACAAAGATTCAGAAAAATCAATGAAAAAAACTCATATAGCCTGGAAATAATAATAAAGCTTTCATTGTTAAATGTTGCCATAGAATATTGTTGTAAAATGTTTTGTAGAAGATGTATTGAGCAAATAAAATATAAACGAGAGCTGTTCAAAAACTCTGTCAATAATTATTCTGTGAAGCGAGTGCAGATTTACAAGATTTTTTTCTTTCTGTAGAATATGGTCAAAATATCGTTATCGAGTTTTTAGAAAAAATATCTAGATATTTTATTTTGACCCATATCGCCCACGCCTACCTACAAGTGCTCACAGCAACACGTAAGTGGCCGTTAGTGTCGTCATAAACTAGCAGAAGTCATGACAGACCATATCAAAGCCGCCAAACAACATCAAGGAGGCTGGCGACCCACGGACGGATGTTAAGTTGCGAGGCAATACAAGCTAGGAAAGGATACAAAATAACCGTAACACCACTAGCTAGTTGCATTTAAAACAAGTCAAAAAATACACCGAGCCATTGCAGCCAAGGGGAGCAGAGAACCCCAGTGCCCTGATCCACAAGATCACAGGCCACCAGCGACGGCGACGAAGAACGACGGTAAACCCATGAATGACCGCACAAGAAGGTCAAAGAGGCTGGGTTCCAGTTACGATCCGTTTTTATACATGAGGATCTCGTCAGCCGGAATCCTGGAAATGTCCTTTTATGAACTCTTTCGTGAGTGACGCATGCACGTGGGGGATTTCCGTGCTGTTTCAACGCTGTCACCTGACGGTCAGGAGGGACGGAATAGAACTAGTTTTATCCAAGAGAATGGGGGCAGCAATAAAACAGTGAAAGCCACAGACATGTATTAATTTATTTTGCAATGTATTACTGTTGTCTACAGTATGGAGATCAGTGGCGTGCACAGAGATTTTGGGGAGCAAGTATTCCGGGGGGGAAGAAAGGGGCATTTTTGTGAACAAGGAATATTCCTTACTGACAATTCCGAGTGAAGTCAATTTGGTGAACGAAAGCTGCTCATTGAAAAGCGTTGGACTTGGGGTTGGGGGGGGGGGGGGGGGGGGCGCTGATCGCTCCTCTTAACTCACTGCACTAGTTTTGCACAATACAATTTTATAGACATATAGGGCACATAACACACTTTGGGGGGGGGGTAAACACCGTCTTCACCCTACAACTCCCCTCCAATTTTAATGCACCACACAACTGTGTGTGTGTGTGGGGGGGGGGGGGGGTGCCATCAGTTGGGGCAGACCGCACTATAGAGCAGTGCTGCGGTCCCCTGTCCGTGTACCGTGAAGATTTTCATGCATGCCAGATCCACCACACCAGCATCTATCGAAACTCAGACACAATCTGCTTCTTCCTCAGGTTATTGAATCGGTGGAGGCTGGTATCTGTGGATCTCACTCTGCTTCGTCTGTCCTTCCTTCCTTTCCTTAGTCTCTCCTTTGTTCTTTTGAGGTCTCCCTGATTTGTTGGAATTTAGATGTTTCTGTGGTTGGTGAAGGACTCTGGTTGGTGGCCCAGTGGGTGGTGTCTGGTTGTTGCTGGATTTCACTTTCCTTTCTTTTCTGTGGTCCTTCCTCGGGTCTCCTGATGGCCTCACGACTCTGGCTGGAAGTGTTCGGTTTAGGTGAACGGTATGGGATTTTGTAATAGGTTTTAGGTGAACTAATGAATACACACACACTCACACGCACGCGCACACACATACACACCCACATACAAAAATAATAATAATAATAATAATAAAAAAAAGAGAGAGCAATGCTGATGACATGTCAAATCGGTAAAATTACAGAATGAACAATACTGAGCTCTCCAGAAAAAGAAAAAAAAAAGAAAACCATTGGATTTTGGATTGTTGTAATTAGATTATTAGAGGATTATTTTGTTTTTCAAAATGTGATGAGATGTCATTTGTATGATAGTCACAGGTAAGAGCATTAAACCTGCTCTTTGTTTTCACCGTATAAAGGAAGCATTTGCATTGTGTTGCATTGGAGACATATCAGAAATGTCCGGATGTTCGGAAATGTCTATAGAGGTTTTTTAAATAAACACTACACACACATAATAATAATTGATAATACCCTACAGCTTTTTTTAATAACAGCCCCAGGGCAACATAACTGCAAGACTTGTAGCATAGAAGTAACCTACAGTTATGGTTTATACTAAATAATAGCTAATAATTTAGCTAATAATAGCTTCATGCCTGCTGATTTTGTACAAACTAGTTAAAAAAAAGATGTTTCTATACAATTAACCTTAAGAAGCAAATCAATATTAAAATGGGATCTTTAAAAGGTGCTAAACTGTAGTTAACATGACTGTCTCTGGCCTTGACTCTGACCTTTCATCTTCATGCTGTCAAAACGGGGGGCTTTAGGACCCAGATGCGGGAAGGCAGAGGTGTAGTCCAAAAAAAAGGGATTTAATTTCTATTGACAAAAAGGTTTCCAAAGTTCAAAAACATAAAACAAAGCATGAACTTGAACAAAAGAGGGAACAAAAAACAGACAGCAACAAAACATGAACTAGAACTTGGGAGGAAACAGAAAACAGGCAGCATGACATGAGGACAAACATACATACCACAATGCACCAACACAGACAGAGGAGAGACAGCAGACTAAATACACCAACACTAATGATGCAACAAGACACACCTGGACCAGACACAAGTGGCTGAGGGCACCGATTGGACAACACAAGGAAGGGCAGGGTCACAATTAACAAGACAAGGAAAACACACAAGGAAAGCAGAAACTGAACATGACAGAACCAAAACATGACAGAACCCCTCCGTCGAGGGACGGCTTCAAGACTTGAGGCTGCCGTGGAGGCGGCCGACGAGGCGCGAAGACTTGAGGCTGCCGTGGAGGCTGCCGCGGAGCCGGCACGGAGTCCGGGGGCTGTCGCGGAGCCGGCACGGAGTCCGGGGGCTGCCGCGGAGCCGGCACGGAGTCCGGGGGCTGCCGCGGAGCTGCTACGGGAACTTGGAGCTGACGCGTAGCCGGTACTGGGGCCGGAAGCTGCTGTGGAGCTGATCCGGAATCCTGGGGCTGCCGCAAAGCCGGGACAGACACCTGGGCCTGACGCGGAGCTGATACGGGATCTTGGGGCTGACGTGAAAACGGGACGGAAACCTGGGCCTGACGCGGAGCTGATACGGGATCTTGGGGCTGACGTGAAAACGGGACGGAAACCTGGGCCTGACGCGGAGCTGATACGGGATCTTGGGCCTGACGCGGAGCTGATACGGGATCTTGGGGCTGACGCGGAGCCGGCACGGAGTCCGGGGGCTGCCGCGGAGCTGGCACGGAGACCTGAGGCTCCGACGGCCGACGTGTCTCGGGGACCTGAGGCTCCGACGGCCGACGTGGCTCGGGGACCTGAGGCTCCGACGGCCGACGTGGCTCGGGGACCTGAGGCTCCGACGGCCGACGTGGCTCGGGGACCTGAGGCTCCGACGGCCGACGTGGCTCGGGGACCTGAGGCTCCGACGGCCGACGTGGCTCGGGGACCTGAGGCTCCGACGGCCGACGTGGCTCGGGGACCTGAGGCTCCGACGGCCGACGTGGCTCGGGGACCTGAGGCTCCGACGGCCGACGTGGCTCGGGGACCTGAGGCTCCGACGGCCGACGTGTCTCGGGGACCTGAGGCTCCGACGGCCGACGTGGCTCGGGGACCTGAGGCTCCGACGGCCGACGTGGCTCGGGGACCTGAGGCTCCGACGGCCGACGTGGCTCGGGGACCTGGGACTTCGGCTGGCGTGGCTCGGGGACTTTGGACTTCGGCTGACGTGGTTCGGGGACTTTGGACTTCGGCTGACGTGGTTCGGGGGCTTTGGACTTCGGCTGACGTGGTTCGGGGACTTTGGACATCGGCTGACGTGGTTCGAGGACTTGGGGCTGCCGCGGAGCCGGCACGGAGTCCGGGAGCTGCCGCGGAGCCGGCACGGAGTCCGGGAGCTGCCGCGGAGCCGGCACGGAGTCCGGGAGCTGCCGCGGAGCCGGCACGGAGTCCGGGAGCTGCCGCGGAGCCGGCACGGAGTCCGGGAGCTGCCGCGGAGCCGGCACGGAGTCCGGGAGCTGCCGCGGAGCCGGCACGGGAACTTGGGGCTGCGGCGGCCGACGTGGCTCAGGGATCTGAGGCTGTGGCGGCAGACGTGGTTCGGGGACTGAGAACAGCGGCAGACGTGGTTTGGGAACTGGGAACAGCGGTGGCAAACGTGGCACGACAGGGACTTGGGGCGGACGTGGCTGACGTGACACGATAGGGACTTGAGGCTGCGATGGTAGACCTGGCAGGATAGGGACTTGAGGCTGCGGCGGCAGTCCTGGCAGGGAAAGGGACATGAGGCTGCGGCGGCAGTCCTGGCAGAGAGGCTTGAAGCTGTGGCGGCAGACCTGGCAGAGGACTTGAGGCTGTGGCGGCAGACGTGGTTCGGGGACTGAGAACAGCGGCAGACGTGGTTCGGGAACTGGGAACAGCGGTGGCAGACGTGGCACGATAGGGACTTGGGGCGGACGTGGCTGACGTGGCACGATAGGGACTTGAGGCTGCGACGGTAGACCTGGCAGGATAGGGACTTGAGGCTGCGACGGCAGTCCTGGCAGGGAAAGGGACATGAGGCTGCGGCGGCAGTCCTGGCAGAGAGGCTTGAAGCTGTGGCGGCAGACCTGGCAGAGGACTTGAGGCAGCGGCGGCAGGCGTGGTAGGACAGGGACTTGAGGCTGCGGCTGAGCCGACACGGGGACCTGGGGCTGCGGCGGAGCCGACACGGGGACCTGGGGCTGCGGAGGCAGACGTGGCTCGGGGAGTTGCGGCTGGCGACTCCGAGCGCCACCATCTGAAGCCCAACGACGCCCAACTCCCTTAATCAAAGAGGACAGCAGGTCCATTTGGGCGGCCATGGCGTGCTGGAGCTCCTCCTGGCGCGACAGGCGCGCCTCCTGATTCCCCATCATGGCTTTCAGCACTCCCGCTGGGTCCTTCTCTGGTTGGTGCATTCTGTCAAAACGGGGGGCTTTAGGACCCAGATGCGGGAAGGCAGAGCAAGGAGGCAGAGGTGTAGTCCAAAAAAAAGGGATTTAATTTCTATTGACAAAAAGGTTTCCAAAGTTCAAAAACATAAAACAAAGCATGAACTTGAACTTGAACAAAAGAGGGAACAAAAAACAGACAGCAACAAAACATGAACTTGAACTTGAACTAGAACTTGGGAGGGAACAGAAAACAGGCAGCATGACATGAGGACAAACATACATACCACAATGCACCAACACAGACAGAGGAGAGACAGCAGACTAAATACACCAACACTAATGACGCAACAAGACACACCTGGACCAGACACAAGTGGCTGAGGGCACCGATTGGACAACACAAGGAAGGGCAGGGTCACAATTAACAAGACAAGGAAAACACACAAGGAAAGCAGAAACTGAACATGACAGAACCAAAACATGACACATGCGTCTTTGATTTCATCCAAGAGAGCAGAGAGATTCTTCCTGTGACTGCTTGCTGTAGGTCCTTTTCTTTTCCCCTTTTCAGCCTCTGCTTTCTAGGCATTATGCTACAGTTACTAAATAAATAGACCAATTGTAACCAAACAGACAAATGGCATGAGAATGAATAACACTGACTGTTGTCATTGCAAGAAGGCAAATGGGTATTTGTATTTTTTTTTTACAGGCAATTGACAATTCCAAACATACGGGCATTTCTGATATTTCCACAATGCAACTCAATGGAAATGCTTCGATCACCAATGACGTATTAGATTGTTTTTGCCTGTGACTACTAGCATAATACAAACCAGACACAAACAACAGTTCATCACATTTTGAAGTCAAATTAATCCCCATAAATCAAATTCCAATGATCCAAAATCCAATGCTTTTCAATGCACGGATCACAAAGAGCTTCCTTTCACCGTCATTAGTCTTACTTTCTGGTGGTTATCACGTTATCTATCAATGAATTAGCATATAGCATTTTAAACTAGGTGGCCAAGATCGGCTAATTTATGCTCAGTTGTTTGTGCTTTTATAAGACATGTTACTTCACAACAAAATGATTATAGGTAGGGAATAAAGGGCAAACAAATTCAATTTCACTGAATTCATAACACAGTTACCTGGCTGAGGTGCAGCAGCAGGGGAAGGAGATGCGTGTGTGTGTCTGTCCCACACTGCGACCGTGGGTAAATAGCGTTCACGTAACAAAGGAAGCGAGCGAGCGAGAGAGCTAGGTCGGGTGCAGGGGACGCATATTGTTTGTTTTCCACATGCGATTAATCATGCAGCTTTTCTAAAAGATTGTGTCAACATTGACCTGTCCTCAGTAAACTGTTTATTAAAACAAAAAAACAAACTTTCCAAAGGGCACTTTTTTTGTGAGAGGGCAGAGTGGCAAGGGTGTGAGCACCACTAGGGGTCTACCTGTGCACGCCAGTGATAGAGACATGAAATTTTACTGTATTTTGAAGAGGGTCTTCTGCCCAGATTTAGTCATAACTGTTTTAATTTTCCTTATTTCCTTAGCAAAGCTTTGTGAGTGTTATCGGAATTTTTGCCAAGTGTCTGTAATCAATGATGTTTTTAAAGTCTTATCGTCATGACTGGGACCTCATCTATTTCCACAACAATGGGCCAATGTCTGTGGTTGAAGTGTCTGTAATCAATGATGTTTTTAAAGTCTTATCTCATGTCCGGTGAACTCCAGGTGGGCTGTTTGGTGGGGGCTTTGTGGTACCGCCCTTCAAGATAGTATAAGAATGTTGTGAGTCCGCTGTAACTTCGCACTTGCGAGAGGCTGCAGCTATTGTCTGGGAACTCGCTTGTGCCCGGAATATTCTGTAGAAATAAAAGCTTCGAAGTGACTCTTCATCGATCTCCAGCCTGGATTCGGATAACCAACATTCTCACTACCCGAAAGAAAACGAACACGCGGAAGAAAAAGATTATTTTCTACAACAAATTGATTCGGGCTGAGGTGTTGGTCAGCAGACAGAACATCTGGCGCCAAAGTAATTAAAAGGTAAAAGGACACTTATCCTCCTAGTTGATTTTCTGTCTGTTGACTATACTCCGAGACCTTTAATTTGATTTGTGACTAAATTGTATTTGAGATCTGGGTGAACAGATATTAGTAAATCTAAAACACAAGGTAGTTTCATTCCATTATGGAATCCTAGAAATTAGAAATCCTTGTTTTTGGTTTGGTTTGGTATTGTTTGGGAATTGACAAGTGTCTTTGAATAAGGAAAAAGGGAAGGCCTATGGGAAACTGGTACCACAAAAAGTCGTCAATGAAGTAACAAAAATAAAATAATAAATAATAATAATAAATAAATAAATAAGGAAGTAAGTAAATCAATAAATAAAACAAAAGAAAGGGAACATTTCATACGGACAGTGAATGGTTCAATTGGCGGCAAATACCAAACCATTCTGAACAAGTGTGTGAGAGAGAATGAAACAGGAATGCATGTGACTTTGCGGCGAGTAAAGAGAGAACGGGGGCTGGGGGGAGTGAGAGAGAACAGGTAAAAAATGCGTGTGAAGTATGTGTGTGGGGGCGTGCCTGAAAAAGAGAGACGGAGAAAAAGAATTGTTGAAAAACTGGATGAGAAGTATTTGTGAAAATGGATTGTTTGTTTGGTGACATTAATGAGAGTAACGGAAAAAAGCTTGTGTTGCTCTAGAGTTGGAAGTGAAAGAAAAAAAAAGGAAAAGAAGGCTGAACTGGCGGGTCGTCTCCAAAATGGAGGGTGAGAAACAATGATAAGAAAGTTGTGGAAATAGCGCTGCGGAACACGCAAAATTAGTAGCAGAATTAAAGTGTCATGTCCAGAATCTTTTAGGTGACCACCCGAACCAGAGGAATCTTCCAAAGGTCCAGCTTTTCCTCCTCATCGGCCTGTGACTCATTCCCAAATCTTGCAGGCACCCATGTTAGCTAAAGTTGACCCGTCCACTGGTAACTCAACTATCTTTTACAAACCTTTCTCTCCCACTGATGTGAGTGTGTGTTGATGCAGAAACTTCCTCCTATGCAATCTGGTGGTGCCAATTAGCTTCAAGCAGTGCAGAGAGCGGTTACGGGACAAATGTTAATAGCAGGTGATATCCGTGTTCTTTTTACACAATTATGTCCGCTTTTATAGTTGAATATTTTAATGTAAATTATTTTTTGTTTGTCTCCCTGATAATTAGGCTCTTACGCGAGAAAATTACTTAACCTTGTCGTCTTAGACCTTTGTTTCTCCTCCCTGAGTGAGTTGTTTCAGATCTGGTGTTCGCTCCCAAAGCAGATGAGGAGGCCGCGGCTTTTGTTGATCGGGCCCTCACTGATTACACTCTGAAAACAGGACACGCCCCTACGGCCTCCACCTTGCATTCGCAAGTGTTCCGAGCAGCCATTTTGGAGGGCATTCCCAAGTCTGTGGCAGAGTCCATGGAGGCCAATCGGGATCTTCCCGGTGCTGAGGTTGACCGGTGGTTGTCACATCTTAAACATCATTTAAGGAGACATGCTAAAGAAAAAGAGTCTAAGGTAGACAAACACAAAAGTACAGAAACACAACTTGCTATGGTGCAGTTGCAAAATTTGAAAAAGCAGAAAGAAAACACTCTTGCTGTGATCTCATCTCCCTCTGTCGATTCCAAGTGCATGATGTATCAAGCAGGTTCATTCATGGGTCAAGGTGCGCCCCCTGGGTGGCCTAACATATGCTTCAATTGTGGACGGCCTGGCCATTGGGCCCGCAATTGCAGACAGCGACCTCAAGCGTCTGGGTGGAGAGGCAGAGGCCAACAAACTGCATGCCGCAGCAACAACATTCCCCTGTGCCAAACCAACAGTATCTGCCTCTATCTGGTGGACACTTTCCACAATAATGGTGCCCTGGATCCACATGCTCAGTGACTGTTCAATGTTTTTTCACAGACTCTTTTGCATTCTTTTGTGTTTGCACCTAACTGTCCAGTCAATCTTTTGGGCAGAGATCTCCTCATCGCCACATGCCCTCTCATCAAATGCAGCCCTGATGGACTTATCCTGGAATTTCCGGATGATAACACCTACTGCTGCTCTGCCAATTGCTGGCTCAAAGCTGAGCACTTCTGAGCTCTCTGGTCACCTTGGGTTCGTAACCTCAGATCTTATGATATGGTAACTGATTGTATGCTTTGCACTCTGTACTATGGCAGATCAGGGGATGAGATTTACAGTATAGCGAGGCATTTCAGGATATTGAAAACAACATATCGGAATTGAACATAGGATGATTGTCAAAATTTATTTCACTCTTAATTGCTTTATTTCCCGTCACTAGATGCTTATTGGATTCAGTCTAATACATTTTTACCCACTTCCGTTTTGGAGCACCAGCTTCTGGATAGGCACCATGGAAGTGAAACAACCGACAGCGATTTTGCTGTTTACCTTCTTGATTTCTTTCCCACATCGCTGTGGTCCATGGATCCCACTGATGTTGGTCTCTGTAACGTCTCAGCTGTTGTGTTTCAGATGAAACCAGGACAAATATATGTTCCCCAATACTTTGTAAAAGAGGCTGGGATGATTGGCATTTCGGAAACAATTGACGGTTTGCTCAAAGCAGGTGTGTTGTGTGAAATTTCCGGCTGTGATTATAACATGCCTATTTTACCTATTTTTGTCTTGAAGCCACCAGGTATTGCTCTTCATCTCCTTGAAACAGCATCTTTCCACTGCTGCAGCTTTTGTGATTCCTGGTTACAGTCGCATGTTCTATCTTGACGTGTCTGAAAAGGTCAGCAGTGTTTCTGCTGCCCTTTATCAGAAGAGGGTAGGAGGAAGTCTACAAGTTTGTCTATGGATGTTGCTTCAAAGGCAACGATGGCCTACAATCTGGATTGGCAGTAACCCAACCCGGAGAAGCAGGTTTTGAAGAAGTCCAAGCAGAAATAATTTCAGGCTCTCAGTCAGCACAGAGAGCTGAAATTTTGGCATTAACAGCAGTTCTCAGATTGGCAGAAAACTAGTCAGTAAATATTTACACTGATTTGGCGTATGCACACATGACAGTTCATGTTGCATTAAAAGAATGGTAGCGAAACGATTTCCAAACTGTAACCGGTATACCCATTAAACATCAGGATGATATTCTTAAATTGCGAGATGCTTTAATGCTCCCAACAGCGGTGGCAGTAATAAAATGTAAAGGTTACTCTGGAACTAATGATTTTGTATCAGCAGGAAACGAATCAGCAGATCGGACAGCAAAAAAAGGTTGCGGGGTACCGACCTACACTCCGACTAACTGTACGTTAGTCTGAATGTGACCATCCAGAGGAGGTGATGGTAGAAACAGCTAAATTGTGGCAGGAAAAAGCAAGTTCAGAAGAAAAGAGTGTGTGGATGTCCAAAAATGGACAAAAGGATGAATTAGGTATATGGTATAAAGAAGGTAAATGTATTCCATCTCAGAAACAATTGAAAAATCTAATTTCTGAACCCCTTGGAATATGTAATGTAAGGTGTGGATGAAAAACTGAGACGACTACACACTTGATGGCATCCTTTCGTGAGACAAATTGTTAAAAGTTAACTGCAGGACTGCAGTGTTTGCAGAAGGTATAACAGTATGCCTACATCTAAACCTCCCCATGGGCACTCACGACCCGGCCGGACGTGACTGCTCCTGGTCAGGTGGTTTCGATGGATTTCCCTGACATGATAAAACAAGTGTCAGGATACAGATATTTGCTGGTAATGGTGGATTCCTTTTCAGGATGGCCAGAGGCATATCCCTGCAAATCTGAAACAGCAAATATCGTGGTAAAACATCTGATTAATCATTACATACCATCACATGGGTTTCCTAGAAAAATGTGATCAGACAATGGAACCCATTTAAAAAACAAACATCTACAAGCCGTAGAAAAAGTATTGGGGCTAAAACATACATTTGGTTCAGTGAATCATCCCCAATCCCAAGGACAGGTTGAGCGAATGAATAGAAATATTAAAGAAAAATTGGCTAAAGCACTGGCCTCATCAAATTTGAATTGGCTACAAGCTCTTCCTGTTGCATTAATGAATGTGTGAATGTTACTAAACTCAGGCAAAGGCTGGACTCCGTTTGAATGTCACACCCACAGACCTTTTCCGGCTCCAACAGCTCCATTGGAAGAGACGCACATTCCAGGACCTCCAGAACTCAAACAACTAACATTTACTAACAAAAAACCAACCAGATGCTCCTTCATAAATAAATGATTGTGAATATGCATCGTTGAAAGTGATTAAATGAAAATGGTCTGAGCCCAGGTGGACTGGACCCCACAAGTTGACGGAGAGGACATCTTCTGCAGTTCGCCTGCACGGTATAGGTGATACGTGTTATCACATCTCCTCCACCTGACCGGCAAGGACAACGGCTGGAGCCGTTGTCCCAGCACCAGGCAATCACCCAACAACAACCAAGAAGCAAGCCGGCTCCCACTGACATCGTTCTATTAAAGGTTGAGTTCACGGTATACGGGCAGAATAATCCCGGTGACTCATCCTGTGACCAGGCAGTCTAACCTAAGGTTTTGAAGAATATGACAACGCCCTCTTTTCTTCAACCCAAGAACATCATCTCATCCGACGAAGAGTTTAGTTTTTTTTTTGTAATAAAGACTATTTGAGTTTTCCGACGCTCTGTTGCTGCTTGGGTGTCCAAATCATTAAAAATCGTAACAGAATGATCCAGCCAAAAAGAATGGACCCAGCAGCTTCAGATGAGCTATACCAGGCCATTCTCAACCGTGGTAAAGTGCTTGACAAGCAAAAAAGGACTCTTGAGCAGTTAAAGGCTGTTATTGGTAGCCTCTCTTCAAGCATCAAAGTCCCGGGAACGTGGGTGGACAAGTTTTGTCAATTGTCCCGTTTGCACTTGGCACCGGAACCGCATGCCTTCCAGCCACGATCTAAACCTGCTCCCAAGCCTGTTCCGGTGGCGCATGTGTTGCGGCCGTCTCCCGAGCCTGTTCCGGCGGCGCAAGTCCTGCGTGCTTCTTCTGGTCCTGTTCCAGCGGTGCACGTCCCGCACTCTTCTTCTGGTCTTGTTCCGGTGGCACAAGAGTTGCGGCTGCCTCCCAAACCTGTTCCGGAGGCCACCCTCGTCGCCTGTGTTGCATCCGGGATGCCCGCCGGAACGGCAGGGACAGGCGCCTCTTATCTGGCGTTGGGGATGCCCTTTCGACTAGCCCTGATTGGCTGTTTTGGTTTTTAGGCCGTCTGGTATACAGCCTTTGAGGGGGAGGTACTGTTATGTTCTGTCTTAGTTATGTATGTTTTTTTTCCTGCAAGCTTTTCATATAATCTGTTAGTGGCCCATAGATGGGGCAGCTGAGCACGGAGGTGCACACCTGTGGGCATTTAGTTCCTTGTTTTAAGGCTCCCCCAGCATACCAGCGGGTTGCTGGATCATTCCTCTGTTTGCAGTGTGCATTCTGTTTTTTGTCTTCGTGGATTGCAGTCCAGTCCTCCCATTTGTGGCAGTGAGTTTGTTTTGTCTAGCATTATTCATGATTTGATTGTACTTTGTAATTTATGCTCCTACCCTATCCTATCCTACTTAGTTGTTTTTTTTAAATAAAGACTATTGGAGTTTTCCGATGCTCTGTTGCTGCTTGGGGGTCCAAATCATAAAAAATTGTAACATTGTATTCATGGGACAAATGTATCCAAGCAGAAACTGAGGGCAGCAACAAAAGGAAGCCGTGATCTACAGTGAACTAGAGACTGTGGACAATGAGGGTATTTTTTACCTGGATGCTGTTGACCATAGTAAGGAGCTGAAATGTATCTAGAAGAAGACTAAGGGTTTGTAATTTATTTGAGAGGCGACCAGGAAGAAAAAGAGTGCTGCAGCAGAGCTGAGCTACAGACAACAAAGGACTCTTGTACTTATTTCTTATCATGGCTTTTGGGCAATGAGAAAGCTGCTATTTATCTGGGAAGAGACTAAGGGCAAAACAACAGTGCTGCTGTGAAGGGGGTAACAGAAGTTATCTTTTATATCAGACATGATTGAGGGCAGTGGGAAAAAATGGAGCTCTGTATTACAGTGGAACCTGGAGAATGTGGGTCTCTTGAAGTACGACTGTTGGAGTAGACCAATTTTATCTTAGAGGAGACTGAGGGCAGCAAGAAAACTAAGCACTGCAGCAGAGTTAAGACTGCAGAGGACATATACTGTTTACTTATCAACACTTGGATGTTTGCTTAAGAAAGGAGAACATTTTTTATCCTACTGGGCAGACGCATTTTTAATTAAAATATTTCCCTTTTTTTTCCACCCTCCAAACTTGACACTTGAATCAGCGATGCCCGAGGGCAGCCCAGGAGCAAAGTCAACACCTTTCTTCAATGAATAAAAATAACACACGTCTCCCGGCCCAGGGTGTCTCTATTTCTGCTAGCTAATAGCTTTATTTTTGTCTTGCTTATGACTCAG